>NW_017728931.1:40749978-40805414 GCF_001723895.1 Crocodylus porosus
CTCCCTTCTAGCGTGCCCACATCCCCCACATCTTAGTGTCATCAGCAAATTTGAGCAGGGTGCTTTTTACCCCCTTGTCCAAGTCACTGATGAAGATGTTGAACAGTGCGGGCCCGAGGACCGGGCCCTGGGGGACCCCACTGTCCACATCCCTCCAGGTCAAAAATGACCCATCCACCACCACTCTCTGGGTGCAGCCCTCCAGCTAGTTGGCGACCCAACTGACTGTGTGGCTGTCAACACCACAGCCCCCCAGTTTCTTAATGAGAACAGGGTGAGAGACAGTGTCAAAGGTTAAATCACTGCCAGGAGCTCTAGCCACCTCAAAAGGGGCAGACAGGTGGCAATGGGTCACAACCTTCCTCTGTTCTTCCCTCCAACCTATCCTGTACTAGCTTGATGCAGAGAGGTGCCTCTTTCTATTTTCTCCCAGGTGACCAGAGCTCCCAGCTGGAATCTTGGCTGCCATATCTTTGGGATCATGTAGCATAAGAGCCTCCTTCCAGACAATGTTTCAAGCTTTAAACATGAAAATAGCTGTAAGAGTAACTATATTAAAGGGAGAGGGGCAGGGGAAGACTTACTGTCTATCCATATTTTGGAAGAAAGGTGGAACTGGATGGCTGAGTATATTAGACATAGGGTACAGAGCCTTTTGCCTTTAGCTCACAGGCTCAATGTTTATTTGCTGCTCAGAGGTCTATGTGAAATAAGTCAGCAGCTTTAGTCAATTCCAGCCACAACACAGAGTAAAAAACCCATCATAATGTTTCTTTGTTGACAGCCTCAGACTGAAGTCACTCTTGAGGGCAGATACTTGAGAACTTTGTTTTCACTATCCCGACATTTGCTTGCACTAAAAATGGAAAATCCATCCTGCTTACTTCTTGCACTTTATAAATGTAAAGTTGCTAAGCATTCTTCCCCATCCATGGGAATTTACAGTCTATTCCAACCTTCCCTTTGCTAAAATGGTACCAAGTTCCCTTTCTCTTACTCTGCAAAGAATCCCCCTAATCTAGTTATTATACATAGTGGCAGTGGCTGCCAGTTAGGGCTGCTTGACCCTTCCTGTTATAAGACCCTGTTTTCAGCTGCTTACATAGCTTTGTCAAACTTTAAATGCCCAGGTTGACATTGTCTATCAGGCTAGAGAAAAATGAGCCAAAGCATTTTAGCTATTTCTAGGAACATGACTAGTGAAAAATCCATCATTTAGCAGATGCCAAAAAATACTTGCACCTATGTCTTTGAGAAGTTGCCACTCTCCCATGCTTCTTGAAATTAAGTAAACATAATTTAGTGTCAAGGATCTGCCTTTTGCCATCTCTATGAAAATCAGCTTAAATATACTGAAGCTATAAACCTGAGAACAATCACAGTTCATATTTGTTCTGTAATGACCTGATAGAGCTTTCTGATCTAGGCGTAAGATTACAATGCCTAAAACAAGAGAACAGTCAGCTAGGGCATTACACATGACAGATTCTATAACAATCACTGAACAGTTCCTACCCCTAGTGACCTTACCCACGTCTGTGCTTCCATGGTGGCAAATCTAAGATGGTGATACTGTGGGGAGCCAGAAAAGGCTGTAGATTGCCTAGTGACCGATTGTTTCTTTAAATTTTCCTTGTGTATGCCCACAGTGACAAGATTTTCCTATCCACAACAGAAGGGAAAAGAAAGATTATGATGGTCTTAAACCTAAAATGGCTTTAGTAGTTAAAAAATATTTATGCCATAAGCAATTAGGTGGCAAAAATTCACTTTATGACTAATTCAGCCACTTCCACCACACCACTCTGGATCAGATTCTGATGCAACTGCAGGCAAGTTAAACAGTATGCAGAAGATATTCAAGAATATAGAGAGAATTCAACTGTCCCCATCATGCTAACCTACTGAGTTTGATCTTGTCCAACAAGGTATAATCAACACATCGCTCAAAAATATCAGAAGCAGGTTACTGGAATGTCAACTAGTAGGTGTAAAAAGGGGGTTAATGGGAGAGACGGCACTAAAGCTATGGAAAGACCTTATAAACACATGGATATAAGCAGACACCATTCTCAAGAGAACAGAACCCTCATATGCTGGGAAGTATGGATTCTTCCTTACTGAAGGAATAAAGAGCTTTCCCCATATTATCAATTATCATCACAGTGACAATACCAGAGAAGAGGTGGAAGAAAGTCTGAAAGAGAAAAAAAGAAGGTAGAGGAAAAAAGGAAAAAATTTTCAGACAAACAGTAGAGCATAACAGAAAAAGAATCAGGTGAAAATGGTTGTGCCTTTCAGAGGACAAAATGACATCCTTTAATTGTTCAGAAGGCTTTCAAAATGAGGTGTCTACCTCCAACAGAGTGAAGATTAATCTTCACTGAACAGTTTGTATGACGAGTTGTTAGAGGAGGAAAAAAAATTCCATTTTAGATGAAGCAGCTGATAGAATCAAATCAGTATTTCAAGCAAACAAGAAGAATGAAATTTATTTACTCTGAGTCAGGGTGATCCAGATTATTACTCTGATGTCAGAGCTTTCAAAACTCTATTATGGAGATATGTCACAGGCAAAAATCTTAATAGCTTCCCTGCAGGAACACTGCAGTGATAATAAAATGGGTTATTATTAACCGAAAGCCTTTTTTTTTGCTTCTAGTTTGGATAACTTTTGGGGGAGGGGAAAAGGAAGGAGAAGAGAGAATAAGGGAAAGGTAGGAGTTTTAAGCCATTGGAGGGAACAGGAGTTAAGGACAGTAAGGGAGGCATTTTGGACCCAAAACATGCATATTTAATCTGCTAAACACTGGACAAATATATAGACTAAGAATCATGAGAATAAAGCATTAGATATCCATGCTGTTGAAAGTCATAGGGCTACTTTGGAGGTCTGACATGATATGGAGAATTGGGTCTTTCAAAAAATTAGTCTCTCCAGCTTAGCTTTAGTATAACAACAGTCTCTGTATCTGGCAGCAAAGAGAAAGTATTGTACTTTTTTGGAAGATAGGTATTATCTATATTTATATTTTAAAAGCAGCCTTGGAAAGTTTTACCCATCCACTTGCATAGAATGAGTGATACGTTTCTTTTGACAGGTGAGAAATACACCACGCATTTTTTCCATGTCGGTAAAAGGAGGTGAGCACATTTTCTTTTTCTTTGGACTAGTAACTTTTAATGACAATGTAGTGTAATGTGTTCAGTGATGAAGACTGTGTGAAAAGATGAAACAATTATACCAATTTAAGGAGGAGGAGGTAAGAACTTGCCCTTTTGCAACAGAATCCAGTGTAGTTATTTTATGTGTCCATTCTTAGCCCATAGTGAGTGTAGCTGCACCACAATAATTTACCTATTAATTACTGCAGTTTCATTTCAGTTGCTGGAGGACTGGAGCAGACAGCAAAAACTACCATACCACAACTACTTTCATGCACTTCTGAAGAACAAGTTGCCTTTCCTCCACCTTCAAAGCAGTCTAATCATTAATCTGCCCATGTCATAGTACCAGTTAGGATCCAACTTTTACCAAAAACCATGTAAGGTATATCCAATAACCCACATCAGGAATTAAGTAATACTAGTTTTAGCAGCTGTGTTTCAGTTTCATTCCTTACAACACCCTGTGTTGTGCACACTTCTGGTATAACTATGCAGTTTGTTGTTCTTCTGATTGCAAACCTCCATAAGCAATGTGTGCTGAGCTAAGATGTCACACAATAACCAGAAAAATATTTCACAACACTGATAACTCTGCAATGACTATCAGCTTATCTTCAGTCCCATTCAAGCTGCGTACTATAAAACTACAGGTAAAATACAGCAGGGGTGTTTTGTACAAAGGTACAAAATGGCTGCCCACACTGCACATCTGTAAAAAAAACATATACATGCATGTGCTCAGATGAACCTACAACACTACAACTTAAAAGATCATGTAAGATATTCCTTTGGAATAGAACTTTTGTAAGAGAAACATCGTCGGGAACTAAGGGAAATTGTTGTTGGTTCCGGAAACACCCTCATAGTTTGGTTTCTAGTCACTTTAAAAAGCCCTTTCCTTCTCATGCACCATCCTGGCAGTTGAGATCAGTTAGATGCCTTCTCACCAACTGTAGCAGGCTGGCTGGAAGAAGATTACAGCAGACTGTACATCTCAGGCTGTAGCACTCTGCAGGCTGGCATGGGCTACAGCCCAGCTGCAGGCTGCAGGCCCTGATTGCAGGCTGCCTAGGAGGTCTGAACCAGTTGTAGAGGATAATTAGCTGACCCACAGGAAACTAAAAGGCTCCTAGAGAGGAAGCTGGGGAAGAAAGAACCAAAGACAGACAGACAGTGTCAGAGGGAGGAGGCAGGCTAGTGGCAGCAGAATTGAGCCAGGCTATTTCCCAGGGTCTGGTAAGAGACCCCGGGCTGCAAAGCTGGAGGCAGCATTCCTGAGAAACCATGCAAGGCAACTCACTCAGGAGAGAAGGAGGACTGGACTGCAGTGTTGAGGGAGCAGCAAAATCTTAGGGGCCTGAAAACAGATCTCAGGACTGTGAGGTATCCTCTATGGAGTACTGTGTGTGACTGAGCACTGATTGATGTAGACTTCCTGGGGGACAAGTGTTCTCAGAAAATAGACTATTTGAGTGAAGCAAATCCCCAGATCCACTACACCAACACTCAAGCTTCTATAAGCTAAATGTAAAAAATGCCAATAGGATGCAATTAACTTTTGGTCCAATAAGATACAAGTTTTATAACCTTCAAGGCAGGCTATGATTGTCTTTTATAGTCCATTAGATATTAATACTGTCATTTTTTCATGTTTTTTCTGATTATTTTTATATTATCAAACTATTTATGAGACAGAATAGTTTTCCCATTTCAGATTTGAAATTTTAGATGTCAAAAATTTTGCCATTTTGAATTAAACTGAAACTGCGACATTTCAAATACTTCACAAGAAACTAAAACAGAAAGAGGGAAACGGAGAGAAACCCCACCCCAAAATAACCAATGTTCTATGGCTGCAAATATGGGCAAACCCAGGTTCAAATCTCACTGGGAACCCAGCAAGAGCCAATACTTAAACCTACAGGTTGGGGACCAACTGGCTAAGCAGCAGCTCTGCAGAAAAAGACCTGAGGGTTACAGTGGACAAGAAGCTGAATATGAGCCAACAGTGTGCCCCTGTTGCAAAGAAGGGCAATGGCATACTGGGCTGCATTAGTTGGAGCATTGCCAGCAGATCAAAAGAAGTAATTCTTCCCCTCTATTCGGCACTGGTGAGGCCAAATCTGAACTACTGTGTCCAGTTTTGGGTCACCCACTACAGAAAGGATATAAACAAATTGGAGGGAGTCCAGAGAAGGGCAATAAAAATGGTTAATGGGCTAGGTCACGTGACTTCTAAGGAACAGTTGAAGGAACTGGGTTTATTTAGTCTGGAAAAGAGAAGACTGAAGGGGGATTTAATAGCAACCTTCAATTAACTAAAAGGTGGCTCCAAAGAAGATGGAGCTAAACTTTTCTTAGTGGTGGCTGGCTGATAACAGAACAAGGAACTGTTGCAGCAAGGGAAGTTTAGGTTAGATATCAGGAAACAGTCTCTCACAAGGAGGGTAGTAAAGCACTAGAGCAGGTTACCTAGAGAGATCGTGGAATCTCTGTTTGGAGATTTTTAAAGACCCAGCTAGACGAAGCCTTAGCTGGGATGATATAGATGGACATGGTCCTGCTTTGAGCAGGTGGTTGTATTAAATGACCTTCTGAGGTTCTTTCCAACCCAAATTTTCTATATCTCAGGTGAGTGCTCTGACCAGTGAACTCATCTGAGGTGGCTGGGTCTCTTTTTCTCTCTCTCATTTTGAGCAAGGTTTACATACTTGTTCCAATAAATCATACGGATGAGAAAAAAATTGTCAACCTTTTCCCAACTTCTCAATTCTGTTAGGAGGTTAAAACTTTATTCTGTTAAAACTCCTTCATAGTCATGGTGTCCAGACTGTGGAATAAGCTCCTTCCAGTGGTGGCACAGTCACCTACCCTAGAAATCTTCAAAAGAAGACTGGCCAGTCACCTCGCTGGGGTCACCTGACCCCAGTTGTCTTTTCATGCCTAGTGCAGGGGGACTGGACCCGATGATCTACAAGGTCCCTTTCCAGCCCCTAACAGTCTATGAATCTATGAGGTTGGCCATGTAAAAGATTGGAGTAAGGGAGGTCTCCTGATCAGCTAGCAGCAACCATTTTAACTATTCAAACCACAACATATTATTTTTAGGATGGGAACCATATGAAGATAAATCCAGCCAATGGCCAGATTCATACAGAAATTGGGTGTGTCTACATGAGATTCTAACTGTGCAATATCCAGATAAAACTGCACAATAGTGGTAAGAGTGCTAATACACTACTGTACAGTATTATTAGGCTACTACACAGTAGTGTCACTAAAAAGGTGTTCGCCAGCGCTACTGCACAGTAACTCCAGTTACTGCACATTTATTTAGTACTTGATTATACAAGTACTAAATAAATGCACTATAACCACTGTGCAGTAGCTTCTCATGTAGATACACCCACTGAGTAGGTATCCACCATCAGGCATCCACCATATTGATCATTATAACATTACTTTATTCATTAGGTATGTAATCTGCCATTTCCTACAGGGACATAAATACATACTTGAAGTAGTAGTTACAATATTGCATTTTGTAAGTAGTTGTATCTATTAGTTTAGTCTATTAGTTGTCTCTAATAGTTTAAAAAGTCTCTTTTAGAAGCTTTTAAGGGTTTTTAAAAAGTATTGACAACTGTTATGTTTCTCAGGTGATACAAAGTTGCTAGTTTCTCTGGCATAGGTGAATACATACATGCAATCTGAATTTTAAGTATATGGTACATCAAGCTTACACCTGAAATTTAAGAGAAACTTCTCTTCCATAAACTACAGTACTCAGCTTGCTATAATTTTCATAAATCCATCAAATGAAGGCTCTAATTATTTTTATTACGGATGAAATCTAGTAGTAGGAACTTACAAGAGGTTGTCAGACCTTATATTAAAATTCAGACTATCTCAACTCTATTGTTGGGAGGTGCAACAGTGAACAGGGGAAATAGAGAGGAATGAGGGTAGGGGAAGAAACTGAAACAGTATTACCATCTTTCAACAATAAGATAAGCAAACCAATTAAATGGATTGCCATCCGGTAATTACCAGGGAGTCCTGTATTATAGAATAAGCTGCTGCTTTGTTACACAACAAACAGTCGTGCTTGTAATGTAATATGAATAATGAGCCAGATGTATGAACAAGACTCTATTAAACTGTTATAGCAAGCAGCCGTGTTCCACATTGATTAATGGCTCCATGTGTCATCAAAGAAAGGGACTTCATTTTTAAACATGTGGATCATTGTTGTCATTGTTGCCAATGCAAGGGGCTCACCTGCTTTTGACTTAAACCCTATATGTGGCAATTAAATCATTACATGAAAAAACAAAACATTGATTAGTCTTCTGTATGGTGCACTGAGGCTTGTTAAAGAATAAGGGATTGGTGTAGGGATATATGGCTGCTAAGACCAATATTCCTGTTCTATGGACATTTTGTATGCCAGCCAATGCAACCCTTCAGAGTGACAGGATGAACTTAAGTGCCAATGCCTGATCTGAAATCTCATGTCAGTTATAGAAACTTAGCATGGATAAATGACTATAGTCCAAAATAGGCATCAGAAAGACACTGATAAAAAACTACAAGTTATGTAAGCATCATTACTCTAAGGTTAATGTATGAGAGAGAACATTTTTTGTGGTATTTTTTATTGGACCAACTGTGTAGTTGGGGGAGTTTTTGGACAAGCTTTAGGCATCAAGTGCCCTTCCTCAAGTCTACAAGCAAGGCAGAGGCAGGCTGAGCTAAATAATAGAATAAAGACTCCATGTAAATGCAAACAGTTTGATTTAGAGGGATGGGAAGGGCTGTGAATTAGAAGTGAAGTAGTATTATCAGGAGCCATTATAAGATAAAAGAATTGCAGTGGAATAGGCAATCTAGTTAGTGAAAGGATAAAACTATTAAAAAAGAGAGAGGATAGTTATTACCTAAGAAGTGCAGGGAGATTAGTATTTGTTAGATTGTAATGAGCCATACAGTCACTACCTGTATTAAGTCCAGATTTTTTAAAAGAAGTCTTTTCTTAGCTCAGTATCCATGCATGCTTCTTAGACTTAGGGAACAGCATTTGATGTCTGAAGCTCAACCAACAGCTCTCCCAACTACACTGGTGATCCAATAAAAAAACTCCACAAAAAATCCTTGCTTCTTATACATTTCCTGGACCATCAGAAATACAACACTCCAACCATACTCTGAGGTTATGGTAATTTACAAAGTTTATGCCTAATCAAGGACATGTGTGTATATTCCAGGCATGATAAAAGCTTGATCCTGGCACTTTTGTCAATATGAAATCTATAAAAATTTATCTGGAAAAAGCAAAGCCCATTCAGCCACTTCTGACTTACATGCTTCCCGGAGTTTTTCCTTGTCATAATGCAGCCCCTCATAATCTTGTAAACTAATTCTGTTCACTCTGATCCGCAGGCGATCTGGGATGGAATGGGGACTGCAAGAAAAGAAGAGAGACTGGTCAGAGAAGAGTTCAGCACCAGAGTGAAAAAGGAAAAGGGTGTGGAAAGGTTTGTCTTTTCTGCAGATGGAGACAGAAAAAACAGAAACCTCAGTGAAAGCTCCACTAGCTCTCATGCACATCCCTGCCATCCCATTGAAGCCAGCAAAGGTACAAATAAGGGCAGAACTCCATCTTGAAATTCTTTCTGATTATGTATAATACACATAGGCCCAAAGACCAGAAGCACTCATTTAGCACCTGTTGCAGCTCAGGGTTATAGATTGCAAAGAACCAGACTTGCAAAGTTCTTTGGTGCCTAGATATACTGACAGGTGCCTAGTGAGATTTTAATTGGTTTTAGGTGGCTACTGTGTCCTGGCACTTTGAAAATGTGAGTAAGTGCCTAGCTTAATGTCTAGACACCCATCCTTAAGAACCTTGAGGCATTTCTACATGTGCTCCGGGGGGAGGGGAGAAAGCATTTGAATTAGAGTGGCTCCAAGAGCATCTCTAATTAAAATGCCAGAATGTCTCATGTATCAACACACTTAAAAATGGCAGCGAGGGTGCTTGCGCTAAAGTTTGTTTGCCGAGCTTTATTTCAAGCCTCTGCCACCATTTTTAAGCACAGGGACACTGATACACGAGACACGGGAGACTGCTGGAGCGCAGTAATTGCCATGCTCCAGCAGACTCAATTCATCGAGTCTGCGCTGACTTGCTGTAATTATAGCATGTCAGAGCAGCCTCCATGCTAGTGTACAGGTACCCTTATTTTGGACTCATGCTTGCCTTCATTTGACACCGACCTGGTTTTTTACCTTATAACTGAAATGACAATTTTAGTAATAACTAATAGCATCCCGCCTTACTTATGTTTTCCAAAGATTTTTTTGCTATCATATCTCGGAGAGTCTCAGAGTATCTGTACCGGAAGAAGAGAATTTAAGTGTCTTGCCCAAGGGGAGATCATTAAATGCACAGTAAAGAATAGGTTCCCACTTTCATGCTTTAACACCCTCTCTACACTTCACCCAAGCCAGTAACAGTAGTCTGTCAATGCCACTAGCAGCATCTAGGCATGTTGATTTTAAACATTAAAATGAAATCTGCTGATAGAATCATGTCTCTTTCTACAATTGTATCTGGCTCATTAAGTTGCTGGTCGGTTCTTTTACTTTCTACTGCATCTGATCTACAGGAGTTGTGCTGTCGGTTTGAAAACTGCTCAACACAAGCTAAGCTTCGGATATATAAACTTTTTCCAGGCATGCTATTACTCTTTTGCTTGCAAATGCTGATGACCTAATAAAACACATCAACTCTGACCAGTAAATCCATTGAGATTCACTACAATTTGCAAGCACTTCTGACTGAGTTTGTCACACACTTTTGGTCTGTTGGTACAAACAGTTCTGTTACCTCTGGACAGATGAAAAGAGGGAGATTGAAAATAAAGTCCCTGTTAAAGCAGCACCTCAGGCATAAGTTGTCTTTGCTTGAGAAGCGTAAAAGAATAATGAATTCAGGGTGCCTCTGTAACTGGAGAATAAGACAACACACTGGAAAGAGCTTTATTGAAGGAACTCCTGTTCTACACAAGAGCTTCTTTAGCAATAATAAAAACAACCCTAAAATACATGAAGTATAACTTATAAGAAATCATAAATGGTTAACAGCAGGAGCTGGAGTGATGCTTTTTAACATCCAAGCTACTGTTGTTTCTTCTCCGGTGCTGACTGACAGGCGCTATGGTGTCCAGGTGCCCTAAGATGTCAAGAAGTTGTCCATGTGCAAGGTAAGCTGTCATGGTTTCTTTGACAGACAGCTGTGCTAGTAACTTCCAGCACAGCTTCAGGGTAAATCCTCCTAGCTTAACTGGCATTATGACATCCCATATAACCAGTTCTCTCCACCTGCAATTCTTACATCTAGGCAGAGCAACTTGGAGAAAGATCTAGAGATGGAGAGAATGTGGGAAGGGGGAGAAGGGTACAGATGAAACAAATATGTCATTAGATATAGTCCTTTTATTTCCAGAGAAATTCTGTCAGAAAGATGGCTGGCTGAGAAACGAAGAGGGCAGTTTGAGGAGCTGTGTTCCCTTCCAAGTCATATAAAATGCAGGTTTCCAAATCGAAAAATTGCTGGGGATTTTATTTTTAGCAAGCATAAGATAAGAAAATATTTAAGGCGGAGAATATAAGAATTTAATTGCATGCTCTTTGTCTGAGGGAAGGAAAAAACTATTGCAGTGAATTTATTAGAGTTTGTAAAAAAAAAAAAAAAATGACAGATTGACAGCACTGAAAAGTGAAGTCTTTTATGCACAGGTTCAGTATGAGAAGAGGAAGTGCTGCCTTCCCCATAGTGTTCAGCCAACATGCTTTAGCGCTAAACTAAGACACACTGCTATGATTATAAAGGTCATTTGGTCTCCTAGCCTACAGGTTTTCAGTCTGGTGATTGTGTATGCAGGATTTCAGTTGTTCTTTCTTTCCTTACAGCAAATAATGGGGAGATTAGTAGTCTTTGCAGAACTTCTTCCTACTCTAACCTTGGACCACACTTTGGAAACAGTTGAGTACCATCACTCTCCTTATGACATCCTCCTTATAACATGCCATCCTCTTTATATTCACAACGACTCCAGGTATGAAAGCAGTACGTGTGATATGGACACACGTTCACCAGACACTGGATTGAAACAACAGATTCACCTGAAAAGCTTGGTATTGGTCTTCATTATGTGACAATCTGGCAACTGGGGTCATATGGCTACCTCTCTTGGCATGTACACAATCCATGTAATTGAGTCCTCACAAACGTTCTTGTGATACTTTGAAGATAGCTTTTTGATTTAAATAAGAACTGAGGCCCAGAGGGATTGTAAGCACGTTTTCCATGTGCAAGACTATACAGAGATACCCAAGCTAGCCCTGCGTGAGCTAGCTCCTGAACCAGAAGAAGCACAGCTGTGTTGACAGAGGCCTGTGCCTAGGCTAATCAGGGCTCTCCAAGATTATCATCAGCATCTCCAGAAATTATTTAAAAACTTCATTTGAGAAAGGCATCAGTTCAATAGTAGAGGCAGTTTTCTGTTTAATTCACAAATGGCTTAAAAACATTAACGAAATACTATCAATTCCTACTAAATAAACAGCATAAAGACTTTTTCAGAAGGAAAACTGTAACAAGAACAACACAGGTGTAGACCAACTAACCTGAATGAAATCATCATTAGGAAAGTAAAATATTGTTGGATTCTCGTTAAAATTGTGATTTCCAAGTATACAATTTACAACTGTAAAATTGTAATTCCCACTACAAATTTTTAATCAGTCAGAAAACAAACAGCTTCTTAAAACTTACAACAACAACAAAATAGCACTTTCCATCTCTTCCCACCAATACATGCATCACACCACCAATATCAACTAGCTATATAGAGGGTATCAGAATTCATAGCACACTAGAGAAACTCTATTTATAAAGTACAGTCATTTCAATTCCCACCACCTCCTTAAGGAAGCTTGCTTATTAGAGAAAAGACCCACAGTTTTTAGCATATCCATGCTAAAATCTAAAGTATTACATTCCTGGAATTCTAGATATGTGAACTAACATGTCTGCTAAAGAGCCTAGATTTACAAAATGGAGGGATGCTATATTTTCAATGTTTATTTTCTTTTATTCAGTCACTTTCTGCCCATTCTCTCTATTTTAGTTCATGAAGCCAAAATACATGTACATATTTTGGGTCATGATAAGAACCTGGCATATTTCTATCCAGCAGTAAGTCACATTCAGCATTTGATAAAGCTGTGACCTAAGCACTGTCCTTTAGTCATCCAGTGGTTGGCGAGATGATGCCAGTTGCTCTGCATGGAGCACAGCTGTTTTACCTCTGCTTTATGTTTCTGCCTCCAGTCACCCAGCAAGGAGAGAATGGGAGAGGTCAGTCCAGCTCCTGATCTTAGAGTCCCCACATGGCAATCAACACACTTCTGCTATGACACCAGGTTGATTCAACTGGAAAAAAACTTTTAATTATACATGCCCTAATTCCCATTCCAATTATTTATATATCCTGTGAACCGTTTCTTATTCTTCATGTCTGCATAAAGACAGTGGAAGAAAGGGGGACAAAAAAAAACCCTACAGAATTCAGTGACATTTTTGACAGATCTTTCAGAATACAGCCCACATCAAGCCATGCAAATATAGAATATTTTTAACATGATTCAGCTAAAAAATATCCCCTTCCTGCCACCCTCCCAAATATTAAACTTAAGAAAGCACAAAACTCCTCTGGGGCATGTTTGCAGTGACAGATTAATGAATTACCTATCTCCTAAAGAAGAAATAAACATGCAAAACTAATTAAATGTCCCTGCGTTTAGAACAATTGAGAGGGAAAACAGCAACCAAAGGAGAAAAGGAAATTAACCTGGCTGCTGAGATCTCATTGGCAGAGCCTAGAAATGATGTATTAAAAGTATGTTTGTTTCTGACAGCTTTTATCTATTTAAATTACAGGAACTACAGTAAAGAGAACAGAACTTTCAAGTTGGAGCCTCATCTTTGACAGTGGACAATGCTAGATGCTCCAGAAATTTGTTAAAAAAAATATAGCTAATGATCTTGCTAAGCTACTTACTTAAATTGTACCCTGCAGAAGTGAGTTGCTCTGCATAAACATTTCTCTCATTTTGTGGACATTAGTCAATACATGGAGCCAATCAACCTATCCTTCGTGCACAACCGGGGGATTTGTATTATCTTTTCCAGATCTCTCATCCTGCAGCTGATTCAGCCCCCCCCCCACAACAAAACATTTTAACCTATCGACATGACGTAGAGTAACTTCAGAGCTGCTCTAAGTTGTACTTATTGTCTTCAAGGGAACTTTCCAGAAGCCAAGGAGGAAAGCGCAGCAGTTGTCTGTCTGGCCATAACAGTGCCACATGTTTTATATTCTACACTAGTATTCATAGCCTTTTGCATTTCAACAATGGCACAAAGAAGCTGAGAATCTCACACATTCTTTTAATCCCTTTCAAGCACCAGTATTATAAAAACTTCAGCTAGGACCAGACATCCGAATTGTGCCTATGCCCTTGTTAATCCACGAAGAGTAATACTGTAGACCAACATCCTCTAAAAAGTGAGTAGTGACCATTTTTCACACAACTGTACTTTCGTCTGAAGAGCAGAGGCTCATTCTGGTACAACCAAAGAAAACAAACAAAGAAAATAGACAGGTTTTGTGCATCTCAGTAAGCAGCTGGAGCAAGGACCTATTTGGACTAAAGAGTGTATTATGTCAGACATGACATTTGCACGATATGGGATCTTACTTCTTTCAGTAAAGCAAAATAGCATTAAGTACTAGGGCTATGCAAAGCTTTGGGTGCTAATTCAATTTGGAGGAGTTTTGGCCTGATTTGACAGCCAAATCTCCAAATCCAAATCGAATCAGGGGACCAATATCAAAGTCTGAATTGATTCAGAAAGGATTTGGAGAGCTTTGGTGATTCAGGCAGTCCCCACTGACTGCCGCAGGGAGCTGGACCCAGGCTTCATGCTGGTAAGTAGGGGGCGGGGGGCTGGAGGAGAAGGGAGGGGACCATGGGGGGACAACTGCCAGGCCCCATCCCCTGCCTGCTCCCCCAGCACCCTGAGTGCCCCCCGACCCCCACCCACTCTCCCAGCCCCCCCATGGCTGCCCTGAATTACTGAATCGAATCACTGTCCCCTGAATCAGCCGAATCCAAAGAGAATACTACCCACTTCGCGCAGGCCTATTAAGGACACATGTAAAGCACAATCTCATCTGTATTAAGCCCTGTTAGACTTCCTTTCATTCCACTTCCTTCAACATGTGCTTAACTATTTACTAAATAAGGGATGGACTACATTCATTTAAAAACATTCATAAGTATTTGACTGAGTCCAGGCCTTAGTTCTTGTTCCTCCCTCATAACTGCACACCTCATGAAAGTTGTCCATTAACCCACTGCAAAACTCACTTCAGCAGTAGCCCACCTAAATATTTACAGACTGACTGAACAGAGAAAAATGAATCCATATCTCAAATTCTTATAATTCATTATAGGAGGAAAAAAACCCAACCCCTTTAATCCTTAATTTTACTTTGGGCTACTGAACTATTTTCCCAAACCCACCCTTCTACTACCGCCTTATTTTAAACTTGACCCTCCTGCTTTTGGGCTGTTTTCTTCTTGAGTTAGGGTATATATGCAACAGTGTGAAATGGTTTGTTCTGTCTGTGCAAACCATACAAATTGATACAAATCAATTAATTTGGATATTCAGATTTCTGATTCTCTTCCACACCTTTGCTGCCCAAAAAGACAAAACTGCTGCAGTCATTACTCAACACTAGTGGACTCCTCATCTTTTAGTAATAAGACACTATCTGTTACATTTTTTCTATACAAAACTTTGTAGTAAATACTCATAGCATGTCCACAGTGCTCTCTTCATGTAAGGAAAGGTTGTAGATCTTTTAATAATATTTGCATCTCTAAACCCAGTCACAAGCAAGTCAATACTTGTTTTTCAAGTTTATTTTTCAGATGAATTGCTTTGCACCAACTGCACAGATTAGATATAATATCAGGTATGCATACTGATCATTAGGACTGCGCTTCCCACTCAAAGATCTAAGCATTCACCCCATTTTAAAAAAAGACTTCACTACAAATGCAAAGGTTCAACTCTATCCATGAATCGTTAATAAAAATTCCAGGAAGACTGCATCCAAATTAAAGATTCAAAACACCCTACTGCCCATAAATCAAAAGCCAGAACCACAGGCTTTGCTCTCCAAAATTCCTGCCCACAAACTCTACTGCAGGAAACCTGAAGGCTTTCTAATGCAGCCTCTATCACTGAGGCTCCACAGTTCTCTTCCATTTTATTGTACTAAATAGAACACAGACACTTTAAACGTTACCCAACAGAAGAGGAACATCTGAATCTCAGTGCAATCACAGCCCAAATTTTCCTAACACCTCTTGGGGTTCTTTCTTCAGTTTATCAGGCAGATTAATTGACAGTCACAGTGAAGCTGCATGTTTAATCTATTTTTACAGATTTTAAGATACAGTATAGCTTTGACTTACAAATTAGTTTGGGTCCCATGTGTCTTAGAGACTGTCATTCTCTTTCTGCTTTATCTTAACTGTAGAGATTAGCGGGGATGTTCACAGTATAATAGTTCCCAGATCCAGATGTCATTCTCAATAGGTAGGTTTCAACTCTGAAAAACACTCCCCTATTCCTTCATTCCCAGGTTTATTAATGTTTGGGGTATGCAGCAATGCTTCACCCAAGCTTCTTCCAGATGCTGGCTTTAAGAGCAGCATGCGATTCTGAGAAGCAGGAGAGATATTTCATTTCTGTTAGCTAACATTCTTTAATAAAGCTTAGGGAATAACATACAGCACTAAGGCTGTACTGAGAATCTTTTATGTAGCTGTGAAATAGCAATGAACAGCTTGCAATTTTCTGAAAGGTATTTGTGCTTTTCAAAATGATTCAGTTAAAACCTTTCCCTTATAATTCTTCATTTGCTGACCATTTTCAGTTTCTTACACATCCTCAATATTCAGTTAGTTTTTATTCAGTATACAGGTCACACAGCATTGCTTGTGTCTCAAAATCAGATAGCATAATCCACAGAATCAAGTTTGTTATGCAGACTAAGACCAAGGACACACGTTACATATAAATCAGTACAAGTGATCGGAAACTGGTCTATACCCATAATCGAACAGAAGTCCAGTGCACATAGACTCGTGTAAAAAAGGTAGAACCCAGTTTAAGATAGACTCGGATTGATGTGATATCAGACTTAATCTATTTAGGTTAGACTGGTCTATCAAACTTCTGTACCAGATCCCCTACTGAGTCAGGTCGCTGTCCATCAGCATCCCAGGCTGCTTTGCAGCCCCCAGCTAACTTGCCCTCGCAGGGAGATGCACTGGGACTCAGCTCATGCTTGGCTTCTCTGGCTGAGAGTCTAGCCAGCCCCACCCTTGGGCTGTCACAGAGCTCGGTCAGCACAGAATCTCGCCCCAGCCCCACATCCTGCTTCCAGCCAGATGCAGGCCACAAGCAGACAGGGGACAGGAGGCAGGGGAGACTGGGGACTTCTTTTGCATGGACCCAGCTCACATTCTCCCAGACCTGAGCCAGCATAATCTCTCCCCAGCCCCTCCTCCTGCCCTTAGCCCACACTCAACTGCAGCTAGACAGAGAGGGTGGGGGAGAAGGACATTTCTGCTACATGAAGCAGAAGCCAATCAGAGGCGGCAGGGCCTCTGGGCTGCTCTCGGCAGTGGTGAGCCTGCTGGGAGGCATCCAGAAGTGCCCCCAACCGGCTGGTCTCAGCCAGTGCAGGCAACCTGCGTGCCCCACTCCTTGCTCCAAAGGGCGAAAGTGTGTTTTGTTCACTTCCAAAGTGACCTAGGGTGCTTAGCATAAAGCACATAAGTTAGATCACCTCCACCTTGGGTTTTTTGAATGTCTGGACCTGGCCTAAGATTTGCAACTGAACTTCTGAAATTCCTTATTCCTTAACATTTACTTCAGGTTCACTTTTTCTACAGTGCTTCCTATTTGTAAGGTTGTCCAGCAGAACATTCACAAAACAGGAGGACAAAAGCAGTACCACCGTGAAGCACACCGCATTTCTTATTTGACTGAATATTCACAAAAACATTTTTAAAGCCAACACATATTATAGGTTGGCTGTTTGTATTGTAAATGTGCATTAAGGTTAGCAACAAGGCCCATCCTCATAAAGGAAATTAATAATAACTACATAACATTATATGTGTATGTGTTCTTATCACACAATTCTCTGCATTTTCAAACAGAGGATAGTTTCTTGAATAATTTAATTACAGTACAGCCATTTACAATACTAGAGTTATTGACAATCAAAATATTGGCAGGAAGGGTCTTTTTCTTTCCTGATGCAGCAGTGGCCAGCAAAGTAGTTTTCATTTTGGGGAGCAATTTTCCTGTTTGTACAAGTCAAAACAAAAAATGCTTTACAAAAAGGTTGATGGGCTATATTTATTTATTTTTTGGTAAAACCTAGTTATGAGTCTAATTTTATGAAAGAGACACCAATACCTCATCTCCAAAGCTCCTGGCAATGTTACTTAACCATCAGAAGATAAACTACTATAATACCTTTTCTAGCCAGAAATATTTTCCAAGGCTAAGGCACAGGTGCAGCAGTATTTTCCTAGCTCCCTAACAATTATTTGGAAGCTGTGCTAGGAACTAATTAGCGAATACAGACAGTGAAATGAACAGAAACATTCTGGATACATATTTGAATATGTGGTGGACTTACCAAATTGGCCTGGCTCAAACAGGTTTGGAAAATCTTCATTTTGATTGGTGCAGCCCATCCACCAATCAGGTAAGGGCTGGGTGGGGCTGGCCCCTCCACTTACCCAGACAGGGTGCGCAAAGAGGCTCCTGGACCTGATTGAAGCCTGCATGCTGCAGGTCCGGCAAGCCTTCAGAGGTGGAGCCTCCAGAGTGAATAAAAGGACCAGTGTGCCCAGCACATAGCAGATGCATCGGGGAACAAAGAAGCAGGCAGGACTAAGAAAAGCAAGGGAGAGCTGCCTAGTGGGCGGAAGCATAGCCCAGAAGAGCCCTGGAAGACCCCCTTGGTGGGACCGGAGCAGCAAGCAGCTTTGACTACAGCCCCAGCAGTGCACAGAGCAATGCACGGGGCAGACCCTGGGAGCTGTGGGAGGCAGCTTGGGTTCCCAGACACCCGACACATGTGGCAGTGCACGGAGCCACCAGACCCTGGGAGCTGCACATGGTGGCTCAGGTCTGCTACCCTTGGCGTATGGCCATGGACTCAGTGCACACGGCAGCGCACAGCATGCCAAACCCTGGGAGCAGCACCAGGCTGCTTGGGTTTGCAACCCCTCCACTGGTGTGCAGCCAGATACCCAGGAGGCACAAGCGGGGTGTGGTAGAAGTCCAGCAGTCCAGGATTTGGGGCCTGCACAAGGTGGCCCGAGTTCCAACAGAAAGCAGAAGGCAAGGCCTGGATGTCAAGACCCGCACGAGGCAGCCCAAGCCCCAAGAGAGGACAGAAGGCAGGGCCCTGGGTGGCCCCGACAAGGCGCCCACAGCTCCAGGAGCCCCTCCTGGCCTGCTCCCCAGATCCATGAGTACCTGGGGAATGGGTCCCCACAGGGAAAGAAGCCCTGAAAGGGGGTCCTGACGGATCAGTGACCAGGTGGACACTCCTCCCCCGAGAAGGGTGCCAGGGTTTGGCACCCAAGGGGAACGCCCAGTAGTCTTGGCCATGTGGGTACCTGGAGGGGTAAAGACTTGTGCCTCCTATTTTGTAAATAGTTATAGATAGATAGATAGATAGATAGATAGATAGATAGATAGATACATATATTGTTATCCTCCAGTGTGACCTGGGTTATGTCAGCAAGTTGAGGTTTATCTGTATCTAATTGTTGTTATTGTTCTTGCCTGAACTTACCTGTTGATATCTGTGTTTATCTGCCTAGCTATACTTTGTTGTTGTTGTTGTAAATATTTACCAATACTTTTTTATAAAGCTGTGAATATCCATATCAGTTGTATATTAACAGCTATCTTTTTAAGGTTCCCTGTAATCATTAATAAATTTGTATATAGTTAAGCTATTCCTGGTCCTGACTCTATAGGGAACAGAGGGAACTGGCCAGTATTTTACACATCCCTTTCACAGCACTTCTGCCTAGCTACCTATCTCTTCGATTTGCAAAGGGGAGCATACAGTTGGGTGCACCCGAGTTACAAATACAAAAAAATAGCTACATTTGGGACTTGCTTTCTTAAGAAGTTCCAAAGGTCATGGCCATTTTCCCTCTGCTTATGGAGGAATGAATATGGCTCTTTCCAGGATCCAGTCAATGCTCCAAGCATTACTTGAAAAGGAAGGAGGCATGTGAGAGATGCTTTCTCCCTTCCTCAGGGGAGAGATGAGGAAAACATACTAGCTACCAAACACTCCAAGCTTCTGCTAACCTGGAGGTAGTAATTAAATCCAGGAGCCAAAGACTGTATTTGTGTTTAAGATTTTACATCCACCTTGTATAACAAAAAAGAGAGGCTGTATATATAAAAGTGACTCCTGTTCTAGGTATTTGTCATTGCTGAACCTTCTAAGCCAAAAACTGGATGATCTTGTTACATTCATTCCAGGTCAATGAGTATAGTAGAAGACGGCGATGGGGAAAAAATAAGGAAAGCAAACAAAAGAGGGGAGGGGAAAAAACAAAAAGGAAAAGGGAACGGGAAAGGGAACCAAAAAGCTGAGTACTCACATAGTGAAGGAGTCAGGGGGAGCTGAGACCCTTCTCAGATCAGCAGAGTGCACTTTATGGATACTATACGCAGCAGGAAATGAGTAGCCAGGACAGAGCCAGCACAACAGCGTGGACAGACAAGGAAGAAGTCAGGAGAGAGACAGAGAAAGAGACAGAGAGAAAGACATACAACATTTAAACAGAAACAAAAGGAATGCATCACACAAAAATTGAATGAAAAGAAAACGTGTAGTGCTCCAAAGCCACACTAAAAAAAGACAACAGCAACAGAAAATATGCACATATGACAAATGACAATATTCACTGCTAAGTGGCAGAAAGGGAGCTAATGATAGGCAAGATATACAGCTATTATAGAAGTCCTTGCTCTGCATCCTCCCCAGTGCCCCTCAGATCCTTTCCCTTTCCAATCTGCTGCTCTGCTTTCATATCCCTGCCCTATCTGTGTCTTTGCTTTCTGCTGCTTGCCCTGTGCTCCATTCCCAATCTGTTGCTCTGCTTTTGATTCCTGCCCCATTTGCTGCTGCACTGCCTGCCCCTGCACAATCTGCCATATGCCACACACACAGGCTACCCATGCCACTTGTGGCACATACGCAATAAAGGTTGGCCACCCCTCCTTATAGAAACTAGCACTTTATGTATGGTAAGTCCCAAAGTTGGCTTCTTTAGTTGTACTCAAAAGGGTCTCTGCATGTCTCAAGTATCCTCATGGAATGCTGCTATATTTAAGCTCTGGAGTTTATCTTCCCCTCCAGAATAACAGGACATTCTTCTTTAACCCTAAAAGAAAGTTAAACTCAAGTCTCCTTTAGGGTACATATAGCACATTAACTAAAAAAAATACTAAGCAGCATTTTAAATTATGAATTTTGGTTACCAAATGACTCTGTGCAAATTGAGTCTTGGTCTTCTTATTCCTTCTCAGTGACTTCCACATAGATTTTGCTTATAAATCAAACTAGATTGCATGTGAAGCTTGATCGCTGAAAACCAAGCTATGTTCTTTTTCTTTCTTACATTACCAGCATCAATAATAGCAATTCTAGAACTATAGCTGGTAAAATCTCTTTAAAAAGGGAAGCAGAAGGTAGACTATAGCTCACTTGTCCACAGCAAACGAGCCTGATAAGCTGCTACAATAAAATCTTGCTTTTGCCATTGAACTTAACATCATGACTCAGAAGACAAATGGAAAACAGATGCAAAGAGTAAACTAATTTACTACTTCTCTGCCCTTTGACTGTCTTTTTTCAGCCTCAAAGTGGTGCGTAAGCTATGTCAAGTGACACTGGAGAATCACTGCACTTAGAGGTTGCATCTACTTTGCATGTCTGTACCAATTCCTTGTTATACCTCTCCATTTGAGATAGGCATGGTGCCTCCTTTTACGTTTGGAAAGCACTTCCCAGAAACAAACTGGAAAAAAACAGTCAAGCACAGACATTTGGTTCCCTGGGGACAACTAGCAGCAGAACACCTTGTGCCTCTGCTAGTTGTCCGCAGAGAACACCTGTGCTGTGCACCCTCTGGCGCATGGCAGGTTACCTCAGGTGGGGTAAGGGAGGCTGGAGCCAGCAATTGTGCTGACCCCAGCAGCCTTACCTGCAGTCCTGGGGGCCAGGGAAGCTCCAGCCAGCCAGGCTCCGGTTCTGGGCAGTACATGCTGCCTCCATATGCACCACCCCGCTGATTTTCTGCATGGGTTTTTTGGACCCCAGGATCTCCAGGGTTCAAAAAAAACAAAAAAACAAAAAAAAACAACCCACGTTGCAAGGTAGCAGCATGGGAAACACCTGAATGCAGACAGGTCTGCGGCACCACATACTGCACAGCCACACTTGTTTGGACAACCTTGAGTGCAACTGCTGAATATTGATTTTACAGACTAAGCTCAAATTGAGAATGTATTTGTAAAACCCAACGAGGAGAAAAAATGTTGTACTAACAGTCTTTCAACTTCTAAATCAATTTGGTTTGATAGTGTTCATAATATTTTCTCCTTTTTGCCTTGCCATGTTTATAACAAAGAGATTAATTGACAGGAATCTTTTCAGAAGCAGCAATTTTTAAGAACTACTGTAGAATATTTAAAAAAAGAATACTTCAAATAACCAAAAGCATTCAAACTATAAACCTGATTCTCAGAGAACTGAAACATAACATACGTGCCTAATCAAAACAGCTCAGATTTCAGTGGGAAGTATTCATCAACTAACTACTGATAAACAATGAACAGCCCAAGGATTATTTACAGAAATTATACCAGGAATAATCTCATAAAAAGAATGCATTTGAGAAATATCACAATCTGTCCTCTAATAATTCACAGACTGAGGGGGTTGGAAGTCACCGAATACATGATTTTACCCAGCTCAGGTAAAATGCAACATATGTGACCCTGTCTTATCGTCTAACAGCTACAGGCCTGGATGCAACTGTTTGTGCCATCAAGGAGGAAAGTGTTCTCCTTTAAGTGTTGCCGTAGTATGGGTAGGTTTGAATCCCAGATTTAGATTTCCCTCAAGTCATATTCCTCCTTTACCCTCCTCTTAAGGATTTAATACAATTTACTCTCAAAACAGTCCAAAACTATTCAACTTTGTCTACTTTCCCTGTCTTGGGATGAGATGGATGAAACAACAGAGGAAAGAAGGATGCCCTTAGGCCACGTCTACATTGCCTCCCTGCTGAGCCCAGGACTACCACCACTGAGGTTATGAGCTGTACTCTTTCCATGCCCAAGGCTGGCAATTAGGCTTAGAGTGGTTCTGAGAATGCACCGTAGTGCTAGTCTCAAGCTCTGCCAAGACAGAGAGCCTGAGAGCAGCCCTAGCATGTGCATGCAGGATTTCTCTGAGCTGTCTGCACTCCTGAATTGTCAAGCTTGAATATGGGCACAGCAGAAACAAGGGGGCAGTATTTATTTCCTTGGATATTATGACAATGAACACAGTTTAGAAGCATCATTCATTTACCTAATTTAATGGTAATATTTTTAAAAAGCAACTGAATGACTCGGGATCCTGAGTCTCACTGGCAGTCACTGGATAGGCTCCTCAATTGCTTTGGTGATTCTGAAATTGTAGTTAACATGAGCTATAAAACAGAGAAAGGTGTATGCAGGGACTGAGAGCTATTCCATTTTTTAAAATCTGCAGAGAAGCTCAGCTTGGAAGCCTAAGACTCATCATTTGCTCAACATGAAAAAATTGAGAAAAGCAACAACAGAGTTATAGGACTCTTAATATCCACTGTCATCTAGGGCAACTCCAATCCTATGCCAGGAGATAAGTGGGCTTGGTAAGCTAGACCAAATGAGCCAGCCCATGCTGCACTGCGATACAGTCAACCAGGGAGCCCAGTTCAGATGAAAAAATGGAGCCCAAACTATGGATCAAAGAATACAAAGGCCTAGAAAAATTCAATTACATTTTTTTATAAACTGATTGCATCAACATGCAAGGTTTCTTTTTCGATAAAATGAAATATTCCAATGTGGACAGAAAAATTAACTTTTAATTACAGTTTATTTTTAATATGCAAGTGCAATGTTTGCAAACTATGAATGTTAAATTCATTTTCAAATACAATTTTTATATTATTTTAATTTTTAAAAATAAAATAAAAACTTATTTTCTGTCCAAAACTCATCTTGAGGCAAAATTCCTGACCAGTTCTAATATTTACCACATGTGGCATCCATATACATACAGCAGACATCCACTAAGCTAAAGTCTGCACTACATCCCCCATGTGACAGGCCCTGAAAACAGCCTTCCTCTTTCTAGCTTCTAAGATACTCTGAGTAAATGAAAAAAAATATTTTAAAACAATAGGTTCAACATGTATTAGCATACTTTTGTCTCTCATCCAATCCTTCTTAACCTTGAGGAACTGAAATGTAGTCAACTCCAGGGATTTAGGAGGGGAAAAAGAATCCCTCTCCCCCTATTAAAGTAATTTAGGAGAACTGTTTAGAGCAGAGGTGGGCCATTATTTGGACTGAGGGCCACTTAAGGAGTTCTAGTGAGCAGTTGCAGACCAGGGGGCACTGGGAAGATGCTATTTCATCTAGCCGACACACTGGCAACTGCAAGGAGGAGGGAGGGCTGTGCCCCGAGCCACTCTGCTCCGCTGCAGGTGGGACCAGGGCAGGCTGGGCCACACAGCGTGCAGACTCCTCCGCCCTGCCTCCCCCCAACCCCTGCTGCATCTTTCCCCACAACCCAGCTTCCTGTGCTGTAGCAGTGCAGTCCTGGCACTGTGGACATGGGCCACTAGGATCACATGGGACATGATGCAATGCAGCGCGCTGAGCAGCAATCCTACCTGCCAACCTGCCTGCTATGATGAGCTGCTGCCGCCACCATGCCACACCAGGAAAGTCAGAAGTGACTTCCCCAGGCCAAGAACCGATCCCTCCACTCCCCTGCCCCACCGTAGCCAGCAAGGACTACCAGTGTTGCAGTGGCAGAGGTTCATCATTGAGAGAAGGACAATGGACTAGCAGGACAGCTACTTGGCGCATTGCACTGCACCCTGTCCTGTGCAGGCCTGGCTGCTGGCAGCCACAATGCCAGGATGGCACAGCTGCAGCACCAAAAGGAAGTTGGGCAGGAAGGGGTGGATAAGGGGGTGAAGGAGTCTGTGCACTGTGTGGCCTGGCCTGGCCCCAGCTGCAGCAGAGTGGAGTGGGATGCAGCTCTCTCCACTCAGACTCCCAACGGTGATCAACTGGCAGGCCACATATCACCTGCACACCATTTTTTGCCCACCCCTGGTTTAGAGGTTTTAAAGGGAAATGGTTTCATTCAGGAAGATGGGCAGCTCTGAAAATTAGACCAGAAGCTTGAGAAATTTTAGTAGTCCTCACTCCCACCAGTGTGTACAGCTAAAAAAAAATAGAAACACAGACTCCCCTCCTTTAGAACATACTGCATAATTTAATTTAGTGCACAGAGGAGGTTGATGTACAACTGATCTGTAATAGCCAGTGTCCATTCCAGTTTAGTGTTTTAGAATAATTTAGAAGAATAATTAGATCATTTCTCTAGCAAATTTACTTCGCAATAAAGTATATACCTGAAAGGGCCTCCCATTTGGGGCTAATCAAAAGTTTTCCATCTAAACTATTTTTCAAAGAAAAATTGGGTTTTCAACAAAGCAAAAATATTTTTAAAACTATCCTCTGTCCTGGCAATTTTTTTACTTTTTGTTTAAAATATCATGAAAGACCCAAAACATCAGCTTCCAGAACTTTTTATTTCTAAAAAGAAATTAAAATGTTCCATAAAAAATACATATTTTCACCAGCTCTAGTGGCTGTTTTTTCTGGGTTCTGCCTTCATCAGGGTACGTGTTCTATCATAACAGATATATTTCCTTAGAACTGCACAGATATGTTCCTCTCCACTGCTTTAAAAGGTCAGCAGCCAGGGAGATGATATACTTACTATACCAGGAAACCCCTGAAATACTGCAAAAACTAGAACTCCAAAATTACACACCATGAGAAGACAGAAACACATTAAAAAGACTTCTTTTTTTTTAATTAAATTAAATCTTTTTACTTATGCCACCAGCTCAGGGGCTTTCTCCTCATCACCCAGTAACAAAATAAAATTACTATGAAGCAATTCAGAAATAATCTATGTGAGATTATTTTTTCACTACATCTGCAGAAAACTTAAGACCATATCTCCAATAATTGCAGGATGACAGTACCAGATTCATACAGTAATCCCACAGGGTGGATGTCTTATAGTTCTAAGGGAGAAAAAGCCATCTCAATTTATCAGTTGTGGAGCATCCTAAGAAATTCTGGTGAGATGTCTTTATATAGCACAGATATCAGGTTAAGAAATTTATGTAAGGATATAGAAAAAAACTTGGTGTCAGTGATAGTATGTTGCAAAAAAATCTCAAAATAGACAAGCCTTAAATGCAGTCGTGCCTCTTCATACTAGTTTAGTTCATACAGCTATTATACCCAGAAACCCAAGTGGCATTCCATCTTTCCCTTCACTTTTAAACACACACACACACACACACTTGCAGCGATTCAGGACTGGGATTAAAGTCCTTAACAGACCACCAGTATAAAAGAATCAAGACTTCACAGATGAATCTCTCAGCCAAGCCAAAGGCACCTGAAGAATTCAAGCTCTGAGCCAAGTGCTATTTGACACCATAGACTCCAATTCAATTAAATTCTCCAGCCTTCAGAGGGTCTTAATACTGTATACCATTACTATGACAAAAGCCACTCTGTTCCCTGAAACCACAGTTTAAATTCAGATCTTGTGGCCAGGTTTGATCAGGCTAATCACTACATTAAATACCCGGGGTGATTTCTTCTCACTGCAACAACTTCCCTTCTGGTTGGAAACAATGGCTCATGATTGAACTTTTTTAGTTGTCTGCCTGCATTTTAATTGACACAGCAGTTGGACCAAAATGGAAGTCACTGCTCACAGGGCGACAGCTCTGTCAGCATCTGGAGCATAGCTGGGCTCTCTATCTTTCAGTAGGTCTAGGTCTAAGTCTGTATCCTCAGCAAACCTGTAACTTATTTATCAGATAATGGACTGGCAAATCAGTGAAGGGTCTCAATGGGGAATCAAAAAGTTATGTTATATTAAAAAAATCAGATAATGGAGAAGTAGAAGGTGCCGGTTGCAAATATAGCAATGCTTCTATGAGCATTAGTATGAGTCACACCGCTGAGTGCACTCAGACCTCACTAAATAGAAAAACAAAAGGCACAACACATCTGTCCAAAAGCAAAACAAAGGAAACTCTGCAACTTAAAGCACAAGAGATATCTGGTAAATACTTATAAGGGTGGAGAAGTGGAACAGTCTCAGGTTTCTGGACCTTTCTCCAAAACCTCTGCTAATGCTGTCCATGCAGACTTTCTATTTGTATTTTCTGCCCTGTCAGAGCCTCTTTATGTTAGGACATGCACATGCCCAACTCACTCATTGAGTAAAGGCATGGATGTCCTCCTCTTGCTCTTCTGCACCATGTTGGCCTGGTTCCGCAGGGAGATCCGAATGAGAGAGGGAGCCAATCGACATGGCTCCCCATCCACTTGCATGGGGATAGACTTGTATGTTAGCAGTGTCACCTCCCGGCACTGATGCAACCTTTCTCCATGACCACCCACCTGAAGAGCAGCCTACAGAACAAAAGCAAGGGAAAAAAGAAAGAAAATTTTAGCATGTTGATTTAGGGCAGCCAGTTGAGATGGCTAGCAATTCCCAAATCCATAATTTTACCCAACACTGTATATTCTGTACCCCAGAGATCAGCAATGTTTGCCAGCACAGAGCTGGAATGACTAATTTTGGGTCTGAGTTGAGTGGGCACTAGAACCAGGCCACCTCACCTGCTTCTCTCTACCCAGCTCTGGCATGGAGCAGAGAACCCCATGTGCCAGATTGCAGTACAGTGCATAGAAAGTTCCCCCTCTGCCAAAGCCCTGGAAGACTAAGTGCAACATGGCACAGGCAGAGTCCCCTACTGCTGAATGCCACTGAAGCCACCGCGCTGAAGGCACAGCCACAGTCTCTGTGGGACATAGACTGCCAACCCCTGCACTACCCTATTTGCACCTGAGAACCATTGTGATACAGCCTGTTCTGTTGTATGGAGACTTACATTCACCTGACTACAGTCTGAAAGAAATAACCTCCATTAATTTGGAAGATAGAATGCAACCCCCACCACACACAAACTAATTAGGGCCATAGCCATTACAAAGTTATATTTCAGTTATATTTCAGGCCTGCTTGAAATATAACACCTGATTCAGCAGAGTGGGATTACAAGTAAGAGACATGGGTATGCACGATGTGTGAAGGTATTATCCAAAGAAGCTCTAGAGGGTGGTCCGGTAGTTACATTCAATGAAAATGGACAAAATGGGGCTTGACATGCTACAATTAAGTCACAGAAAGTCAGTCAGTGGGCAGAGGGCAGATGAAGCAATTAAAGGTACATGATAAATTTGTGAATCAAATGGTTAAATGGGTCTGAAATTTATCATGACCTCCACACAGCTTATATGCATTATAGAAACACCCGCGTAACTGCAGACAGAAGGAGACTATCTATATGCATTTTTGTATTTTTCTACATATTTTTTAAATGATTATTCCCACTTATATTGCAGAAATGCCTAGATGTACCAGATCAGCACCACAGCTCCATTTGATTTTTAGAAGAACCACTAATTGTAGGGGAGTAATCCTCTCTTTAATCAAAGCACTATTGTCTTTAATATGAATTACCCAAATTTGAAATACCTATCCTGACAGTTTACACAACAACTCTGGAACTGGACTAGACATGTTGAAAAGAGCAAACAGAACAACCCTGTTCAGTAATTGATGCTGGAAAGCAATTAATACCAGGTTCAAGAACTGTTCTGAAAAAATGAAACAAGGGAAGAGGACATGACAGCAAAAGAATTACACTGTTCTGTATTAACTGTGCCCCTCGGAGGTACTCATTGAACCAAAAATCTGCCCATAAGTCAACTGAAACAACAGAAACACTACATGTTATTTAAAGCACTTGGTTTTCATCTAGATCAAATTCGAGACTAAGGGTGGACAATTATTTGGGCCTAAGGGCCACATAGGGTGTTTTGATGAGTTGTCACAGTCTGGGTCAGCACTCTGCGCCCCCCCCCTCCCCCCCAATCTTCTGGCAACAACTCACCAAAACTCACTATGGGCTTTGGGTGGGTGGGGAGCAGTGTTCGGGAGCAGGACTGGCATGATCTGCATCCTTCATGCCTTGCCTGGGGGAAGGGGGCTGCCCGGAAGCCAGCTGGGAGGGAGGCGGAGGTGGGGGGCACATGCAGCAGAGCTTGCCTGGTTGGCAGCTGTCCCTGCCCAGGGTAGCCAGTGCCATGTTCCCACCCACACCCACTGACCTCAGCCAAGCACACGGTTTCTGGCAGGGCTGTTCCTAGTGTGGCTGCAGCCAGCCGGGCTCACGTTCTCACGAGGCAAGGGCAGGACAGCAACACAGCACCTGCAGCCACACTGGGAACAGGCCCACCAAAAGCTGCACCCACTCTGCCCACACGGCGCAACGAGCAGCCACCTCTGGGTAAGCAGAGTGGGTGGAAGGCAGCTGGGAGCTAGAGCCAGAGCTCCACACGCTGGGCAGGAGCCACCTGGCTGCCCGCCCAGAGTGGCTCGGCAGTAGCAGAGCAGCAGCCACAGCTAGAGGCAAGGCAAGCAGAACAGCCCTGCTGGCCCCAGCGCTGACCAGCACACAGCTTCTGGTGGAGCTCTTCCCAACGCAGCTGCAGCTGTTGGGCTCCCCTTGCCTCCAGTGGCTGCTCCTCCTCCCACTCCTGCCCCTGCTGTGCCACTCTGGGAAGGCAGTGGGGAAAGCTTCAGCCCAGCTGTTCCCACTGCAGGTGAGGGGAGAAGAGCATCCAGCCGGCAGCAACCACACTGGGAACACCCCCCCAGAAGCTGCGCACTGGCCAGGGCTGGGGCCGGTGGAAGTGCAGTGCAGGCTGCCCTGCTGGGAGCAGGTGGGGCTTAACCCCAGGTAGAGCACCGCAGGGGCAGCTGTGGGCCAGATCCAGCCAGCTGGCAGGCCACATCTGGCCTGCGGGCTGTATTTTGCCCACCCCTGTTCTAGACTAAGTTGTCCCAATTTAGCATTTTTCTTACTTTAAGAAACAAATAAAGCCAGATTCCCAAACCCATCTTCTTACTCCTACCCTCATGCACAAACCTACTATTACACCTCACACCGGAAGTAAAGAACCAGTGAAGACGAAAGGGATATCTGTACACACGAGACAGAAAGTGTCACTGAGAATTTATTCATGATTTCTGCAGGCCCCTCAAAGCTTGTTTTTTTTAATAAAGATATAATGATTTTAAATAAAAAAATGTTAATAAAAATGTGACCACTTTCTTGTAAAAATATCTTGTACCTCTTAAAGATGCAAATATCCATATCAATGTAACGATAACTATAAGAGTTACATAAACAGATGTCAGGAAGGCCATTCACAATTGTTTTTTTCTGGGAAGCTTAATTCTGCCCCATTAAGTACAGTGTATTTATGCCATGGATTTTAAAATGATAAACAACACCATATTTCTTAATATTCATATACTTTTATGAAGATTTTTCTTTCAAAGCACTTTAAAAATAGGGCACGCAGACAAAAAAGTATATCTTGGCTCATCAAGCTGGCTCCTAGTAAAAGTCTGTGGCTAAGCTGGCTCTTCAAAATCACAATTAAAGGTACAACCTTAACTCTGCCTTCAGTTGCCTTTAGGATGTAATAATGGACCATATTTTCTTGAATAAGTTACACATTTTTTTTCTGGAAAGGCAGGCTGAAGGAAAAAAAGATCTTTCCTTGAAAATACTGCTAAGTAGCAGTAAGCAACTAAATAGCAGCTTCTGCAGTGGGGAAAAGAGAAAGTATGCAAGCCAGAAGCTAGGAAGCCCCAGTTCAGCACTACAGTGTTATTTTCACTTTCCCTGGCAGAGGCAGACATTTTTATTACTATATTTCCTCACTTACATAGCATACCTCAATTTCTAGCAACTAACTTCTGGGAAAAGGTGCATGTTGTATGTGAGAAAATATGGTACTTAGGGCCCTCATTCTGAAGAGTGACTTGAGCTGAAATGCCTCAAGAGAGGATGGCAAAGGCAGCTAGGCAGCACCACTGCAATCCTTTGGACAGTAAAGATAATCTCTGGGGTACTTCATTTTATAGCTGCCTGTAGTACCTCTATATGGTATATTACCAATGGTGTAACTAGGGCAGGGTGAATGGGACACCTTGCCCCACTACTGACTTGGGATTGTGGGGGAGGGCGGGGGCGAGAAAGTGGCTGCTACCTGCAACGTCATGATTGCAATTGTGATCATGACTGTGCAGCAACCAAAAGTCACTTTTGTCCCTATATCTCAGGAGCCCAGATGCATCCTTATGCTGCGGTATGTTACATTTTAAATAGTATAGCTCTGTGCATTCGAACCCCACTTCCTCCTTCCTCCTCACGGCCAGCACACATTTCACCAAGAGCCCCGAGGAAGGAGTGCTGAAGGCCTATTCCATCAGACCCATTGCACTAGAGAAATTCATGTCAGACCTATTCTCCAAAACATCATTTCCCACTAGCCTTACAGCCTTCATATGATGATTCCACCAGTATACAAAGGCTGTACAAGGATCCCCAATCAGGACCATCACGTATGTCTATCAGCACCCTGCCAAACATTCAGATTAAAGCTGGATATAAAAAAACAGCTATATACTTGTTACATATTTTCAAGCACTAACTTTGTAGCTGATTGGCTCTTTTGACAGTTGGACAGACATTTTTATGGCATGATAATTACTTTGCACATGTGGCTGGTCTAAATTTACTGCATGATTAACCAGTTAATTGCATGATAATTACTTTGTACATGTGGCTGGGCTTACTTTGTACATGTGGCCAGTCCAAATTTATTGCACAATTCACCAGTTAATTATGTAATATATGCAATGTGTGACAGAGACCTCAGTAAAATCAGCTGTTCTTATTTTAGAATTAAGATTTATTTGAGTATAATTTTGAAGAACTAGTTGTCTGATTATGTGTTATCACTGAAAGGCACTTTGTCATGGAACCGGGGTGTATCTACACAAGAAATGAATGTGTAACTGGAGTGGGGATATCCATTCCCTCATGTTATTCATGCAAGCTAGATTAAAACTAATAGTACTGGTGAAAACTATGACATGGACTGCAAGTGCAGACTGTACAAACCCATCAGAAATTCTGGATGCATCCCATACTGCTAGCCCATGCTACTGCATCTGCACAACTAGCTAGATTAAAACTAGGTTGGTGGGATTAAATAGGTTGGTGGGAATACCATCCTATGCTACAAATCAGTTTCATTTCCTCCGTAAATATACCCTATGGAGCTGGAGAACATGCTTGTGCACAATGATATTTGGATGTTAAACCATTTGGACTAAGATTGTCGTAGAAAATAACACTGCTTTAACAAATGAATTTCCTGTTTCTAGAGAGAACAAAAGAAAAGCAATGATTACAGCAGTACTTTTTTCTCAAAATTTAAAAAATTCTGGTTCTCACACCATCTTGAATTGGGTAGATAAAAAAGTATTATTCGTATTTATTTCTCATGCTACCTGGAAATAATTGTCAGGGAGGAATTGGAATTGGAATATGCCCCTATCTTAGACCTAGCAGTCAGAATCGTGGGCAATGACTTTCCATTACATCACATTCTTTGGTATTATTTCTCTAACACTACCTTATAGTGTTCAGAGTTTTAAACGGTAGTGCATATACACAAATAATCACACAGAATTAAGGTTGCTGCTCTGCAGTTCACAACCCTTGTGTCTTTATAAGTTGGATACTTAATGATTATGTTATAATGTATGCATTAATGTACTGCACATACATGGATTTTTATACATAAATGCAACACAAAATAATCCAGCTTCACTGGCTTTATGCATGGCTTCTGAAAGCACAACAGACTTGCAGAGCAAAGAATGAGTCATGACAATACAAGGTAAAACATATCTAAATCATACTTTTTATCATTTATAATATACAATATGTCAGAAAAGTGTATATACTCATGTGTTTCGTTTTATTGTTTGCCACTATAATGAGTGGCTGGGTGTCAGTAGTGAGCATTTTGAACACTTAGAGTAGTACACATTGCAAGTTATGCTTCTTGCCTTCTAAGGAAACAAGAATCAGCACTATCAATCAATATGTCTCTGTATTCCTGACAATTAAAATGTTTATACATTTTTTTGAAGCACCCTGTATGGGCACTGACTAAACAACGCAACCCCTCTACAGTAACAAAATGCTTTGATCATTCTGATTTGGGAGGATTTTGAAATGCCATTACATACATTCAAAATAACTAGTTTTTATTCTGTAGGTACCTGTTTGTAAAACAAAAGGAAATTTTTTTCCATGAGTAAATCACACTCTGGGGAAACATGGATTTCTTACTAATAGCAAGGACATTTGTATATGCGGCTTTGCACATCCTGATCTTGTTCACAAAGTTATCTAAGTCCCCTAAATTGTGCAGAAATACTCACCAGAGAGGCCATTGTAAATCCAATGACCTCAATGTAACCATCATCATGGCGCTGAGGTTCAAAGTCTCTGTGATCACTGGGGTTTCCCCAAGGCATCGTGCCTGCACAATACCTGCAGAAAGGGGTTTATAAAAGAAGTCCTGTGAATATATTGAGCATCTGCCTGCATCTCAGAAAGCATAAGTGTTGACCTATTCTTTATCTTCCAATGGAAACACCCAGATACCCACTTATATGCTTTTAATCTCCAGTTTGGACCATCCAGGAATGAGGGCTGTAATTACAGGAAGGACTGGATAGGGGACATCTCCCCCAACTTTCTGGTAGTGGAAGCACCATTGAATTTATCCATCAGAATTTCTATCAGGTTGCTGAGGGAGTATGCGGAGACAGAACATGAGGGATAGTAACTTTGTGCAACAGTATGTTGTACCGACTGCTCTTTCCCTGCTTCCTCTGCTTTCTGCAGATCAGCTGTCGAGATGAATTTTTAGCTTGAGCCTTCTGACCGTATAAGGCCTTCTGTGCCTCTCCTTAGCAGGCCAGGGGCTTCAACTAAGACTCTTGCCTGCAGGACTTTGTTTCCTATCTAATTCCTGACCCAGAAAATCTGAGAACAGAAAGGATGCAAAATCTATTAAGTATGGGAGGAGAAGGAAGATGAGCCAAATGTGAGGAAACCTAAAAAACAGCTGCTGCATTTTCTTCCATCTTCCTATCCTTAGGGGGTAGCTATATATGGGACCTTGAATAAACAAGGGCAGGAAGAACTTCAGAGAAGAAGTTGCAAAGAGGGCACCAGTGAAGAAAAAGAACATGAGGACTCTGCAGCAAAAGAATGCTTGGAAGTGAACAGGGAGAAAAAGGACTGTTGTACTGGATTTTAACAATACAACAATATATCTTACTAACTGTGACAACTTCCAGAATGACAAGAAACACTTTTTTTTTTAACGAGTTTGGAGCTGTCTGTCTGGAAAACACTGATTTTCTTCCTCTGCCCTGTGATGTTTCAAATAAAACATCAGAAAAGACAATTCCATGTCTTTGTTTCCTTGTTTTTGTTTCCAGTGAACAACTCCGGAAAGTGTGCCAGTTACTTAATTGCTTCTATCACCCCTAAAATGTGAGGCACTCAGAATATATGAATTTCTTATACAGTGGTCTTAACATGGGCCTGAGACTTGGTACCCACTGCTTCTGGCGGTTCAGGATTTAACAGTGTCATAAATACGTAGGTCTTCCACTTCTCAGGTAGATAACACAGTGGCATCCCATTTCATACCATTTCACATCTATCCAAACCAGGCACACATTGTTCCTTTTCACCTCCAAAAAGAAAGATGGAGCTTACCTGGGTATGTTTAAAAACACTATACATTGGAACTTCAGCTCCTGAATCTTTGGGGTCAGGTCTGTTCCATCACACTGCAAAAACCAAAGCAAGAGAACAGAGAAGAGCTTTTGACCAGCACCTCAGACATAATGTAAACTGCCTTTAAAACATTTATTAACAGCCTGTACAAGTGACACGTATACAGTGACCCATCTCTGTATAATATAGAGATCACCATGCATTGTCCTTGAGCTAGGAAAGGGTGCGTTTTACATGGCAATTTTCTTGCATGTAACTATGAAAATGGATTGCAGGTACCATGACTGAAACAGAAAAAAGCATAATCAGCGGTCCAGTGTGGTAAGGTATATGTTTGCACAGAAAGCACCATACCTGTCTCACAGTACAGAAGGGATATCTTAATTATCTCTACTTACCACAACCTTAACATGTTTGGATAAATCTCTGGAGCTTCTCTGCAGAAAGTCTGAAAAGGCTGCCTGCAACATATAGGAAGAGGGGGAAAATCATATCAGACTTCTGTATTTAAACAATCTGGGACGTCTTTCCTATACTATCCTCACTTTTCAGCCTTCTCAATACTTTGCTACCACATACCAAGCTGATGTAAATTCTATTCTTGTCTGCTTTAGCAGTGTTTTAGACAACTCTCTTCTGCTAACATGCAGCCAGCACTATTTCAAATTCTGAAGTCCTTTGAAACACTAGGCAGGACTGATTATTTTGTTTTGCAGCTTCCAAAGTGCTGCACTGTGAAAAACCAGCCTCTACATGGAAGGGTTTAACCATGTGCTTCTAAAATTAAATGCAAATTCTTGCTTTTTTGTTTGTTTTGATGTTAAAGCAGCTGATCATGCAAGGACTTTTGTGATGCACTATCCAGCCAACATCTTCCTTTCTTAACTCCACTTCAGAATAAATCTGAACACTTGTCCATTTTCCTTCTGGATAAAAATGGTTGGCATTTTCAATATGAAAATGAGGTGCTCCAAATAGCAGCGCTCTGTCATTCTTTCCCTCCAGCTTCAAATCCAGGCCTGCTCATCAAGGGATAAAGGTACAGGCAATGATTTTTTTCTCTACGCATTACTAATTCCACCAGTAAATTCAGCAGCAAAGTACTGCTCACAAATCTGAGTGTTTTGTTGAGATGTCTGCCAGTCTGCAACAGTGGGTGCAGGAGATTATCAGTCTTGTATCCAAGGCCTGCAGCACTCATCTGAAATGTTAGGCATTATGGGGCAATACTGCTTCACACACTTCCAGATGTGTGTGTTATTGCCAGGAGCAGTAACTGCTTACTTCTAATGGTTACGGGAAGAATGGCCATTACCCTCAAGGGTGAAAGACAGAGACAGAGACAGAGAAAGGAATCTGAATAGTAAATAATTTAAACAAACATCATCCTGTAAAATGTTGACACTGTTAAATCCCAACTCACCCCAGCATAAAACATTTTATTTCGAAAGCGACTGTTGAATTTCTCTGGATTTGCTTCTGTACAAAGAGAAAAAGGCAAGCTTAATGTCGTCAACTGAGACAGCAAATTGCATTGCATCAACAGACTGCCCTAGAAGCATCACCCTAAAAGAAATTTACCACATCTCTTGGAAGGTCACATCATCTGTCTAGTGATACTACAAGGAAGCTCTTGAAAGATTCCTGTATATGTACCCTGAATAGATCAGTTTGCATTCTTAGAAATCTTGTGAAATATAGTTCAGCGTATACAACAATACTGAATGGTCTGTAGATTTTAAGGTCAGGAGGACCGTTATAGATTCATGGATTCATAGATTCGTAGTTGCTAGGGTCAGAAGGGACCTCAATGGATCATTGAGTTGGACCCCTGGCCTGGGCAAGAAAGAGTCCTGGGGTCAGATGACCCCAGCCAGATGTCTATCCAGCCTTGTCTTAAAGAACTCCCAAGGTAGGGGAGAGCACCACCTCCCTTGGAAGCCCATTCCAAATTTTGGCCACCCTTACCATGAAGAAGTTTTTCCTGATATCTAGCCTAAATCGGCTCTCTGTCACTTTGTGACCATTGTTCCTTGTTACCCCAAGGGGCGCCCTGGTGAACAGAGCATCTCCAATCCCTTGCTGCATCCTCCTAATGAATTTGCAGGTGGCCACAAGATCACCTCTCAGCCTTCTCTTGCAGAGGCTAAGGAGATCCAGGTCCCTCAGTCTCTCCTCATAGAGCTTGTCCTGTAAGCCCCTAACCATATGAGTGGCCCTCCTCTGGACCCTCTCAAGTCTATCAACATCCTTCTTGAAGTGCAGCACCCAAAACTGGACGCAGTATTTCAACTGTGGTCTGATCAATGCCGCATAGACGGGAAGTATCACCTCCTTGGGTCTATCTTTCGTGCATCTGCTGCTACATGATAAAGTGCAGTTAGCTTTGCTGATGATTTGGTCACACTGACGACTCACGTTCATCTCGGAGTCCACTATGACTCCAAGATCCCTCTCCGCTTCTGTGCTGCTGAGAGGGTCACTTCCCACCGGTAGATGTGCTGGATATTTTTGCGCCCTAGGTAGAGCACTCTGCACTTGTCCTTGTTGTACTGCATCCTATCGTGTATTGCCCACCTTTCTAACCTGTCCAGGTCTGCCCGCAATCATTCCCTACCCTCTGGAATGAGCACTTCACCCCACAATTTAGTATTGTCTGCAAACTTGACAAAGTACACTTCACACCCACATCCAAATCACTGATGAAAATACTGAAAAGTATTGAAGAGTACAGGTCCACGGACTGAACCCTGAGGGACCCCAATAGGCACATCCTTCCAGGTCAATATTGACCTGTCTACTACCACTCTCTGGGTGCAACCGCTAAGCTGATTTGCCACCCACTGGACCATGTAAACATTTATGTCACATTCTCTTAATTGATTTATGAGAATGGGATGAGGTACTATATCGAAGGCCTTGCTGAAATCCAAGAAAATGACATTCACCTCTACTCCTGCATCTAAGCATTTTGTGACCCTGTCATAAAACAAAACCAGATTGGTCAGGCATGATCTACCTGCTATGAATCCATGCTGGTTTCCCTGCTGCATTATTTTTCCCGCTGGACTCCCACAAACATGATCCTTCAAAATCTTTTCAAAGACCTTTCCAAGGATGGAGGTGAGACTGACTGGCCTATAATTACTCAGATCCTCCTTCTTGCCCTTCTTGAAAATAAGGACCACATTGGCCCTTTTCCACACCTTTGGGACCTGACCCAAGTGCCACGAGCGCTCAAACCACCGTGCCAGTGGTTCTGCTATGACACCAGCCAATTCCTTCAGTACTCTCGGATGCAGCTCATCCAGGCCTGCTGACTTGAACACATTAGGTCCATCCAAGTGATAATTAGGGACCTACTTAAACAATGATGAAGCAAAGGGTTTTTCCACAGCCTGCTCACAGCATGCAGAGCTGATTTCACAGCCATTTTGCAGCAGCCCTGCCCCTCAGCACTGATTGGCAAAGATAGACTGGGAGGCAGGAGGGACAAGGGGGCAGCTGCCATCTTGATGGCTGCCTCTCCATCCGGCACCTTCCCCTCCCAGCAGTGAGGACCACTGGCTCCCACTGGGGAGCCTGCATTTATTTATTTTTTGTTCTTGTTGATTTTGCAGATAATCACAGATTTCATGGTTTCTTCAAAATCTGAGAAACTGCATAATAAGTAGGTCCCTAATTATGATCATCTACTCTGAATTCCTGTAACTTGTCCTAGAATCAAGTCTGGCTTCCTTTGGACCACACATCACAGAATTTCACTCACTGATACCTGCATTGGCCTTAGTCACTTGTGGTTAAGCTAAAGTATATGTGTAAAGAGATACATTTTGATTTAAGAATCAAAAACATGGAGAAAACATCATGTTTTGTGTCTATCTCTTACCAGTAGTTAATTGCTCTTACAGCAAAAAATGTTAGTTTTTTTTCCGGTTTGAAATTTGACTTCATCTGCCAACTGCTAAAACTCATTTTGCTTTTGTCTACTAGATTAAAGGGCCCTCGACTATCGGATATCTTCTCCTTGAGTAGGTACTTATAAACTGTGATTAAATCTCCTCTTAACCTTCTATCTGATAAGCTAAATGAATCTCCTTTAATCTCCCACTGAAAGTCATGCTATGCAAGTCATATATCATTCCTCCTCTCAAAACCGTCTCTAATTTTTCAGCATCCAGAACTAGTCACAAGATGAAAGCAGTGGTTTCACCAAGGCCATGTACAGAACTGGTATGATCTCTGTACTCTGCATGATGATTTCCTGTCAATACATTCAAGGATCATACTAGCATCATACTGGGACCTCCTATTCAGTCCGTCAACTATAATAAGTCTGAATCACTGCTTTCCAGAATACAATTCTGTCTTGTAAGCACAACCTATATTCTTTGTCCTATTCTATGACCTGTATTTGGCTGTATTAAAATGTATAATGTTTGAATATCCCCATCTTACTAAATCATCTTGCACATGTTCATTTAGTGGCACAATGGGATCTAATCCCTGATCCCAACAGTCACACTTCCTGCCATGCCATACATGAATAGCAGAAAGTGTGGTTCTGGGATCAGATCCCAAACACACAATTACTACTTGTCGGTGCAGGGGAGCCCAAGATTATGATTATAATCCTGCATCAGCAAGTTGGGCCTGGGCCAACAAACCAGCCCTGGTGCAGTCTGGGACTACGGCTATCAACCAGCTGACTGTCAGGGCCAAAGCTAACAATCAGCTGCTTGTTGGCCCCAGTCCTAGCTGAAGCTGACTTTCAGCTGATTATTAGCCCCAGCCCAGACAGCCCTGGATCTAGTTTGAGGCCTATGGCTGGCCATCTCTGGGCTGACAGTCAGCTAACTGTCGAAACCCTACACCTGGCAGCCAAAGGGCTCCCCCTGCTTGGGGCTTTAAACCCCACCAAAAGCCTTTGATCCCCCCATACCTGGCAGCCCAGCCAAAGCTGCTAGGCATGGGGTTTGAAGTCTCCAGCAAAGGAAGCCTTTCAGCTTCCCCTACAGCCTCAGGCTGAGGCCAATAATCAGCCTGAACAGGGCTAGGATGTCATTAGGGCCAGTTCCAAAGCAGTCCCAGGCCCTGAACCAACAATCAGCTAATTGTCAACTCCAGTCACATGTTAAATTTAAGGTGCCATTCAAGGCAGCCATAAAAACCTTCTACAATATATGTGGAACATTTTTATGGCTGGTTTGCCATTTTATGGAGCCTTAAATCAGGTGCACGTGAAGCACCCTTGCTTTCTGTGTTGTGATTTAACAAATTTATTGCAGCATATTTGTAACATACAGAGGGGGTCTAAGTTTTTGTTTGCTCTGTTATAAATGAACATTGAATGCTGTGCTCAACCATACCAGTTAACTTAGGGCAGCATCCTTGCAAATTGCTGGGGGGAGTTGTATGTACAAATGTCATCTTTATTTGCCTACACAAATGACAGTTCTCCCTGCAAAAGACCACAGTGTCCCTAGCTCTGAGACAGTGGCTGAAAGAATAGGGATAAGGGGCTCCATCCTGCCATAGCTCTATTAGAATTGCCTGGACTGAAATCCTAGGTATAAGGGGGAAGGCAGGGACTGCAGAACCTAGGCACCCCATTTCTCAAGTAACTAAGTGGACAGAGATGAGACCGTATCTCACTGTAGCCCAGGACAGAGCTAGCCAGACACAAGGACAAAGAGTGAGGCAGTATCCCTGGAGGAATCACTCCAAATAGAAATGAGTTGAGGTATTTCTTCCTAGAGCTAAATGGGAATAAGGGAGGAATTGTGACCTTGAGGCAGAGCTCCTCCCCAGCACTCTTCCTAGAGCAGCACAGCTACATTTCACCCTATATTCAGGGCTGAACCTAATGGTTCATTCTAGCCTTACATGAATGCCTGGCCACATAAGTGGAGAAGTTGCCATTGAAAAGCCAACATTCAACAAGAGTAACATTTGAGACAACTCACTACCTATTCCAACAAAATGGAAACACTAAGCTAACTTAGGAAGGAATCTAAACCCCTGTAATATGACATCCTAAATAGGTTAGGAGAGTTCAAGTAAATCTGTTTGACCAAGTTATTTGCTTTTTGATATTTTTTATACTATTACAATAGCTCCACGTGTAGAGCACCATGTGCATATTCAACTTATTGGACCACATTCTGCTTTGGTAAAACCAGTGAACTTCAGCACAATTACTTTGGATTGATACATACAGCAAATGTGACCAGTATTGAAGCCATTTTCTTATTTCTAAAACTAACATAATAAAGACATACATACACTCAGAAAGATGCATACACACTGATGGTACCAAAACCAAAAGTTGAAGCCCTTCTCCCTTTTAAGAGACAAGATTCATCTTGTATATTTTAGCATTCAGGGAAATAAGGAAGTAACCATACAAAGTCTGAAATTGCAGAGTCTGGTGCTAGGCAAGCTTCTGCAGCCATACATAGCCACCCACACACACACAGCTTGCTCTGCCAAAATATTCTCTCTCCCATGTAAATTTTTAAAGCAATGGCATATCTGAAATAATGTTCATTCTTTATAGGGCTCTACAATTTCGTTGAGTAATGCCTCCACTAAGCGAGAAAGCAGCCATGAAACTTGTCTATGCTCCATATTCATGGTCACATTAGGAATGTATGCTAGTGCACATTCATAAAAAAAAATGCACACTGCTGTCATCATTTCATTCCTGTGCCCTTCTGTAACCCTTCATTATCATTCCTAAAGCTAGCAGCAGTCTTAAGCATTATAAAATATGCATTAACTCATTTCATCATGCATCCAGCTCTTTATTTAGCACAGTGTTAGGGTCCCACCTATCTTTTCTATTTTTAAGTGGTGTTGTGATAATGTAAAAAATGAGGACAAGTGATAATGCCATTCAAAAAAATCATACAGCTAAATCACCCAAATGCTGAATAAGGAAACGTGAACAACAGGTCCGATGATATAAACATGCTCACCTCAGTCATTCCCACAGGCTACTGAACATCAGACCAATGCTTGATTGTTTAACCAAATTAGGAATTTCATGAAAATCTATGGTATGATACGATCTTCAGCAGTAGCAAAGACAAATAAAATGCTATAACAGACCAAAAGCCAAAAATCCGGGTGTGTGGGTTATTATAAAGACTCATTCATATTCTTAGGATCAGAGTATACCTATGTTTAAATCAACCGAATTATATTACATCATCATCTTTCATAAGTATCTGTCCAGTTCTTTTGCAGACATGACTATATTGCTCCCTACCTCCCCACACAGTGTATATTCTTTTTTTTCCTCTTTTGTGCTGTTTCCTTATTTTCATCCAAATGCCCTAGTTCTGGATCAACGTAAGCTTCTCCTAACATTTACATTTTTCCTCAATGTTTCATTCATGGGCCTGAAGACTCCCAAGATCTCTCCTTTTAACCCCTTTTTTCTGCAATGAATATCAATCTTTCTAGCTATTATGACAATCACTGAAACCATTCCTACTACTTCGCCATTTATCTGTCCCCATGCTCCCAGGGTTAAGTGTATTAAAAGTTCCTCTCACCTCGAGATTCATGGAACTCCAGCGTGACATGTGCATCAAATCCAAGGCTGAAGTAATTATTGAATACACTGAGTGGAAGCTGCAATCAAAGACCAAAAATAAGACAAATGAAACATCTGAATGCAGTATAAAAGGAAGACCAAGTATTCCACACATGGAATTCTATATCTAGCAAGAATTGAAAAACTATAGAAGGAGAGAAGAGAAGGGAGAAAGGAGGGGAAGTTTATTACATGGATTTGTTGTGAGGGCTGGAGTGGAAACAGCTTCCTGAAAATGATCAAATGCAAAAATGAAAGCACCCAAATATATCTACTTTGCTTTATGGTTACATAAAAAAAGACATCACAGGGTTCCTTATTTATTCTTTCAGAGATTTCCCATAAAGCTGCTCCACTTAACATTTCAAAACAGAGGTTTTCCTAACTGCCGGCACTACAAGCTCAGCAGGGCACACAAAAACCAAGCTGTACTCTTTCTGCCTTATACATCACCAGCAACAATAAAGATTCTGGACTCAAAACTCTGCTGTAACTCTGTTGATGATAGATAAAGCAAAATAGAGCACATCTGCTCTTTTCACAAATATACTGCTTCTGCTCAGCTGACAAGAGGAAAACACTGAAACTCAGTAAGAAAACCAGAACGTACAACTCAGAAGAGGCTGAAGGGATGTATATAGTCAGGACCAAGGGGGCATTTTTACTTTTCTGATGATCACTCCACTTCAATGTAACTCCAGATTAAAACATATCAAAATGGGAGAAAACAACTGTGGCAAGGATTTGTCTCATCTTCTGACTCAACAAACTAAACGTGGGAGGGCCAATGATATAAATTGAGCCCACAGAAGAAAAGGGAACACAGCCCTAAAACACAAAGACCAACAACTGAAACATAACAGCTTGCTGAGATGAGATGCACAGGTGGTATTCACAAGCAGCAGGCCAAGGAACACAGTCATACTGTATAGCTTTACATTTAATTTTGGACTGAATCTCAGGGCTAGTCCTCTTCTTGTTGTGATTAAAAGACAAGGAGAAGCAATGGCCTTGCAAATGAAACACCAGAGATTTTTGCTGGCTCTGTTCCTGGCAATAATCCTCAAAAACTGAGAATTATGAAGGACTGTTAATGGGCAGCATGCTGCAAGTTTCATGAACTTCAATATCCTTAAAGTAGCTGGAAATGAGAGTAGAAAGGGAAAAGGTATTTATTGACATACACTTTCCTGACGCTAACAGATCCCAGTTTGCATGCTTATGACTCTCTCTCTCTCTCTCTTTCTCTCTCTCTCTGCTGAAGGGGCAGCTCTAACCTTTCGTGCCCCATCCTCAAGTTCATCCTGGGGCAAATCAGGATTTCGTTCCACCTGGAGGTTCCAGCGGTCCAGTTGGACAATGGTGCCATCTTCCACATGACAGAGAATCTTTGAGACTGGCTCATCCGTGTAACCCTAGAAGCAGAACAAGGGTCACCAAGGGACTAGGAATGGGCATCCAGAATAAATCATGGTAATTACCTTTCCCAGACACCAGTGACCTTGGCAGGCCAGACTTGTGTGAAGGGAGAGAATCTACATGAAAGTTAATCCAAGCCGGCCTGAAATTTTCATAAACATGGTCTGCTGTTTATGAAGCCAGTGGCAAAGTCAGCAAACTACTGTTATGAGTTCCAGTCTAACAGGTACAGCAAGGCCAAAGGAGCATAAGAGAGAAACAGTGGATATCCCTAACATTGTATGTCCTGCTTTCTTCTGCAGTTCCCCAGTCCTACTGACCCCATCTGGCAAGGTTTAAATCTTTCTGCACAACTACAAAATACATGAAGATCTGGAGACTTCATAAGTCTTTTATCCTGACTAAAGCAGCTCTACATGCCTTAAGAGAGAAGTATTTTTACTGTATGAAAACAGAAGGTAAATGTCCCATGTCAATGTTAATTTTAAAAGATCTGTTCTATTACAGTGTTAATTGTAATAGAACTGTTCTACGTTGTGCTGTATAAAGGAAGCTTCAAGAGAGCTTCCATTTCCTTAATTATATGTGCAAGTCACTTTGTGATTGACCAGGTAAAAAGGATTCAAATCTTGGTCCTATTAATCCCCTCTTTTTACAAGAAATTCTACATCTTAAAAAAAAGACATTAAGGCACTACAGAAATTTAAAACATGAACAGTAACACAACTGATTTGCATATTTACAATGAAATAACACAGCAATTTCAATGGAAGCAGTTGTAATGAAGTGGTAACAAGCATTACCTCCAAGGCCACTCTCCTGGTACCTATGCAGTTTAATTTATGCTACAAATACTTTTTGCAATCCAGTAGACTCATTGCAATTTGACTTCAAAGTTAGACAAAACTGTCTTAAAACAAATGTATTTAGCATTTGTGTTCTACTAGTGCCTGGAAGTCCAAGCCACAGGGATCAGGTTTACATTGCACTAGGCACTGTACACTGTAAAAATATATTAATGGCTCCACAGAGTTTCTGAGAATCATGCCAGGTTTCATCACTTATTTTAAATATAGTCCTCATTTTGGGACAGAACCTTCAGGGCACAGTTCAAGTTTTATATAAACCCTCTCTCTCTGCAGAGATGTAGGGACAATTTGATGATCGCAGGTCCAAACTGGATCACAACTCATTGTTTCACCAGAGCCAACTATTTAGTTTTCAGGCTTGACTGAGGCCAAGGAAGACTCTAAGTCCAAAACAACATCCAGCAAAGGTAAGGTTGAGCAAAATCCATGCAACTTCTGAAATGGTACACAGCTTTTTTGCAGGATAAGTGCTCAGGTATGCAATAATTATCTGAGTAGATGTACTTTGAATCTCATTTCATCACATACTATAGACAAAACCAGAAGTGCTAGAATTGAGCTCCCACATTAATCTGAACTTGAAGTGTCTTTGCTTGAACCTGGAAAAATTCTATACATGGCACGAGTGTAAACGCAATTCGATGTTTATGCTTATCTGAAATGCACCTTAGATGCATCTCTTCCTCCACACTCCCATTGCAGCCACAAGAAAGGCCACCTTAATAAAGAACTAATACAGATAGCTATCAAGTTTGGATAAGAGTGTCAGGGTCAGTGCTTACCCCACCCCAACTGAGGGTGCGAGCAAGGTCATTCCCTGTACCAAGCGGAAGGACAGCAACAGGAGGCTGAGGGTTGAGCTGCAACTCATCTAGGATGGAGAGAATCCAGCCTACCTGCAAAACAGAGAAAAAGAAAGACAAATAAGTGAAATGAGCAGGAATTAAATAGTAAGAGAGAAAGAAATAGAGAAATGGAATTTATACCCATTGTGTGGATGTGAGATCAACAGAAGATGCAAAAAATGAGCATATCTGAGCTCATTTCACCTTATGTTTATACTTGTATAACTTTTATTTCACATTGTAGAGCCTTATGGGAGGCAGAGTAATCTAAGACCAGGTTTTTAAAGGTACTTAGGTCCTAAGAACGCAAATAGGTTCCTAGCAGGATTTTCAAAAGTGCCTAAGGGCTAAGCTCACACTGGCTTCTAGGTGGAATTTAGCTACCTAACTCCCAAAAACCTATTCAAATTGGTCCTATGCCAGTAGTGACAAAATAGATTCAGTGCGTTAAATCACAAGGCAAGTTCTCTAACTGGTTACACTAAGGCTTCTGCATAGAATCAGAAGTGAGCCAACTGGAGTGCGTGGGTGCCATCTATGCTCCACTGTGATATATAGTGATGCTTAAGAGGCACCAAAACTCTGTACAAAACCCCACCAGAGAGGCCTCATTTATTAGGTCTACTCAGAGGGTATCCCTAACAGGCAGTGAATTTAGCTAAAAATGCCAGTGACAGAGGTGCCCACCTCTTGTTTAGCAGGTAGGTCACTCACCCAGGAAATGGCAGGTATAGGCCTGTGTTACATAGGACCTCCTTATTTTGAGGGGACCTGAGCTCACAATTCCCTTTTCTTAAGAGTTCTTATATAATAATCTGGATGTGGGTGTTCTTACCCCTCCTGATGTGTCCCTGGGCAACCACGAGTACCAGTGTCATAACACCAAAATAACAAGCAAGAAAGATCATGGTTTTGTGGCCTCGTGGTTACAGTGTCAGCCTAAAACGGTGCAGTCTTGCTTTCTTGGTCTATCCTGCCAGGACTGTTTCAATTTTTTAAACAATGACTGCCTAATATAAAATACATAGAGTTCATCACCACCTCCACATGCCTTCAGGCTTCCTAGACACCTAAGCTTTATCAAGCTGAATTGTCCTCTTGGGACAAGATATTTGAGTTTTAGGTGTTCCAGAACTTAAGCGTAGGTGGCTACAGAACCAGTTTGCATCTGGCCCTAGATGTTAAGAGATTGAGACCTTGTGGATAAATCACAGCCCCACTGAAATCATTAGTGGGAAATCATTCCCCACTCTGGTTCTAGCCACCACTTTGCCCTAGACTTACTATAAGCAACCAGAAAGGTCACCATCCTGGATGTCAGTTTCCCCATTTCTAAAAAGCAGATTCTAATATTAACTAAATTTGGAAATTGCTTTGAAATGTTACATAAACAAATGCAAATGGTAAACCTTGTTATTTAATTTGACCCTGTTTCTATATATCAACAACAGTGTGTGGGTCAAAGAGGGAAGAGTCCATCATTTTTTTGTGAACTGAATACTGGTGACAGCCCTGGAAATCAGAACCTTCCATTTATCCTCAGTAATAGCAGAACAGTTACTGTGTTCTGTTTCATTTCAATAATGTAAAGTAATATTTGGTCTCACTGAATATTCACTAAGTCCATCTGAGCAAGATTCTTCATTTCTAAATATAATGGCTTTGGGAACTAGATATTAATGTGGTCAGTCTTAATAGCAGCTAAAATAATTGTCTAGTGTTCTTCATACTAATGAGAAGATGCTGCCCCCTATTGCATGCACGGTGAAACAAAAGGGAAAATAAGGTTTGATGAAAGCCAATGGACCTTCACTAATTTTGATATTAAAATTCATTGGATCTCAATGATCTCCTATTAGCTTCAGCTCCCTTGGATGATTGAGTGCATCTGCTTTCTTCAACAGATTGGAAGGTTATCTATTTTCACTGCTGCAGCTATATCCTCTGCTGAAAGGGTGTCCTGTTGGTTCTTGAAGGAATGCTCCCTGCTGAATGCCCTTTTGCATCATATAACAACAGAACCCTAATCGATTCTTTATTTTCTTCTCTATTAATATTGATATTCACCAAGGCTGGGATCCCAAAAAGGCCAGACATCCAACTCTTTAGAAATGGAAGGAGAGTTGGGTACTGTTGTTGAGGGGACTGGGTACTGTAGCAGGGAACACCTACCCCTGCTACTGAGAGGAAACAGGAGCAGGATTACAGTAAGCAAACTGTATAGGGGCATAGGGAAGTATATGAAACTGCAACTGTATAGGGTAGTGCAGCTTATAGGGGAAAAGGCTACAAAGTGCAGCCACTCCAGTGCTGCAAGACAGAGCTAGCAGAGCAAGTATAGCTAGCAGGGAGCCTAGCTGAAAGGGCAGCAGGGCTAAATCTGGAAAGAGCCACAGGGCTCAGCCTGCAGGAAAGGAGCAGGTGAGGCTGCTGATTGGACATAATTAGCAGCACCTTACCAGAAGGGCTAGTGACCAGAAGTGGAGGAGAAAGATGCCATATAGGCCTGAACATGGGGCTAGAGGCTTAGACTGGCCCTGACCCTGCAAGAGGAAGGAGTTCTGTTGGCCTCAGAGAGTTAAATGGGTCTTGTGTTATGTAGCTGTCTTTAGAGTTGTGTTAACTAGAGGGCCCAGTCGTGGCTATGGGAGAGGTTTGAAGGCCACACAGCAGGGTGCTAAGGGGCACTCTGTGTTAAGCAGACTGTATAGGGCAGGGACACAGTGAGACTGGGGCCAGGGAGCCAAAGCCTGAGACAGTGGGTCAGGGCTGAGGGCTCCAGCAAAAGAAAAGGGATCAAGGCCAGAAGAAAGCTGAGGCTTGGACAAAGTGATTAGTGACAGAGGGGCAGAGAGTGTGGACCGGGCTGGGAAGTCCCATGAAAAATAATGACAGTGACATCTGCAAGGCATGGGTATGGCTATGAGGGCAGCTGGAGGCCATGTTTAACACCCCTAAGGTGAGAGTGTGCCTGAGGACACATGTGGATCCAGGAGGAACACACTCAGGGACTTTGGGGAACAGCCTCCCAATGTGAAATACAAATTCCATCAAAGTATGGCAGGCCAGGACAGTGATGAAGATACCCTGAAGGGTCAAGGAAAACAGGTAATTTGGCCACTAAGGGGGCATTATGGTCACAATAAGTACGGAATTCCCATAGGTACCTTAGAAAATCCTTTCCTAAACCCCTGCAGGCATCTCAGGCTAGAATTAAAACCCGGTGATAGGATGTCTCAAATGGGGAGCTGAGTTTTCAGAGTGGGACCTACACCTATATGAAATCTTAGTGGGATTGTACCTGATCCCAGGTAACTGTCTCTAAAGGGGAGGTATGATGTCAAACACCGGTGTTAGGAAGGACCAGAACATGGGCAGTGAGTCCAAAAGGAGTTTGCCAGAATAGGAGTTACTCTAGAGTGCTGAGATCAAGTCAGGCATCAATCCAAGGTATCAAGCCAGGGGTCATGGCAAAATCAAAGTCAAGGCAAGCTGATGGTTGTACCGAAAAGTCCAGGCCAGAGACAGGACCACTCAGCGACAGGCATGACAGGAACTGGGAAATCCAGGACAGAAACAGGCCAACAGGGTTGTTGGAGCAGAGAAGGCTGCAGGTACTAAGCAAGGATCCAAGCAAGGAGTGAGTGTGAGCTCAGGATAGGCAAGGATCAAGGCAAAGGTTAGGCTAGACAAGGTTCAGGTGAGATCTAGGGTGGAACAAGTAGGCAAGCAGGTTAGCAGGGACCCAGGAAGGTCAGGAGATGTTGTCTAGCCTCAGCTTATAAGGACTGTGTGGGCAAGGCCCTCTTCCTGAAGACCTTGAGATGACCCAGCCAGTGCCCTGATTCCATCCAGCTGGGGGTTCTGGATCAGTCCCAGTTGGATCTAGATTCGTTCCATCTGTCTTGGGGACAAAGCATATGCAATAATGTTGGAAAAAGCCAGTTCTGAAGAAGAAAGAACCTGTGTGCTCTCACAAATAAAGACCACTGCTTAGCTTCCAAATACCTGTTTGTTTCAGGTTGTTATAAGGCTGCCTCAGTACAACAACTGGGCACCTCAGAAACTGAATGAATTTAATTCCACCATACCTGTGAGTGGTACAAAAACACTAATATCAATATGTTTCAGCTGGGCCATGCAGTGACTAAGCAACATTTTTTTTTTAAGTAACTAGGCACTGAAAGATGCAAGTAGGTACCTTTCAGGATTTTCAACTGCTCCTAGGCACTTCACTCCTATTGGTTCTGAGTAAGGTGCATGGACACTTTGTGAAAATTCAAGCAGCTGTCATCTGCAACTTAAAATACTTTAGCCCACTAAACACTGGATCCTAGATGACTTCCAAGGATGCACAGGAAGTCAGTAGCAGAGCAGGAAATTATGCCTGGGTTTTCCAAGTCCCAGGGTAATACTCTTACCACTGGATCATATTTCCTTTTATTGTAAACATCTCAAAACATTTTACACATGAACCAGGGGAAAGCAAGGGGCAGAGGAGCCCATAACACCTGACTATGGTAACAGAGGACAACAATAGCAGAGGTGGAATAGAGACCAGGTCTCCGGTCTCCCAGTCACACACCTGACCTACTGCATCTTCAGCACTTGAATACAAATAATAATCAAAAAGGTGATCTAACACTGAGAAGAGCCTGTAAAGCTGAATATGTTTTAACTGTAAACAGATTTTAAAGAAGAGTGTTCTCTTATGCTCTGTATCACATGCTTGTGCATAAAAAGTCCAAAATTTGACTTATTTTATGAAGTTGAAACACTTTAACTGCTAGTTTTTCCTTCAAATAGACACTGAACAGAGATCTTCCTGGAAGGGGTTTTTTGTCCATCTTTGCTGAATTTGTGGAGAAAATTGCTGAGTTTGACATGACATGCACCCCTTTCTAAAACTGTCATAAAAGAAGCATAAAAATACAAGCCCCATTTCGGTGCAGAAGACCTACCGTTCCATCTCCACCACAGGCCAGGATTCGCAGGTTTGGCACTTTTCTGTACAGTTCAAGCCTGGCAGAGGAAAATGGAGGGAAGACCAAGAAAGGATGTGAGCAATTGACAGTATCTTGATTGACAATAAAGTGACTGACAACAAGCAAAATAATGGAAGGATTTTTTATAGAACATAAAAAAATTACAGAATAAAAATATAGTCACTTCACCGTGGCTACAAACAGACATCACATTTGTTTCCAAGATAAAACTTTTTATCCTGGGACAAAGTGTGATTGTTCAGGTGTCCATCTGTTTTCTTGGGACAAATCCTAAAAAAGTTCTCAGGTTCACAGAAAAGCACTAACAGTTTATCCTAAGACATTGAAAAGTGCATCTGAATGTCTGTCCTAGGACTTCATCATTGAATCAATGACAGAAAAGTGGCAGTGCATTCAGACTCTCACTAAACCCACACCAACCCCAAGACATTTCTGTTCTGTGACAAGCCAGCACAGCTTGTCCAGAAACAAATAAAATGCCTGTCCCTAGCCTATGCAATAGTCAGTATCAAAATTAGGTGGTGTCTGAGAAGAAAAACCTGTGCATGTCACAAAGTGCTCTACATTTGGAATGACCATTAGTCTCTGTAAGGAGTAGTTTAGGCCTGGAACAGAAAGGAAGTTGTAAAAATCGAGCAAGTTGCACTAGCAGAAAAGTTCAGATGATGCTTGTACTCTGCCTGCCTGCAATAGTTTTGATTCATCCAGTGCCCTTAGTCATTTGCTTACATTGGGGGTGTCAAACATACAACCTACTGGGCTATTGGAGGATACCAGAAGTTGGACCCTTTGGCTCTGTTGAGCATGGCCATCAGCAGCGAGATTGTCTCTCTCCACCAAACCCCACACTCCTGCTGTCTCCACCCCTGCCGTACCCTGAGACTCTGCCGCTGTTATGCTGGCCACAGCAGCAGCCCTCATGCCCCAGGGTTGGATCCAGCCCACAAGAAGCTCTGTGGGTCCAGATTGGGCCCACAGCCCTAGGTGAGTTTGACACCCCTGACTTACATACATACTCAAACTCACTAGTAAAATCACTCCCACACCTGATCTTCTAGCAAGGCAGATCACAGAAAAGACAATGGCAAGAGGTTCAGTTAGCTGTCCTAGAGCACCCTCTGGTGGTACTGAAAAATGCTAGAGAGTGAATGAGAGCCTTGTGCTGCTTGCATGGAAGCTTTCCCATCAGGTAGTCCTTCACCACTTAAGAACGTCACGCTCCATAATTCATTTCTCACAAAATTCACATTTGTTCCACTTGCTTTGAGAGGAAGCAGCTTATTTTCCCTAAAGCAATAATGGCTTTCAACTGGGTGACCACAGTAAATAGTATACTACCAGTGACTAAGCAATACAGTTAGGCCTCTTTTCCTGACCAATTGCTTGATTCAACAGTAATTTTCCATACATAGTCATGAAACTTTGTTCTCTGAGGGGAAAAATAAGCTTACCGCTGTTGGCAGTGACTGTGAAAAATCAAAAATCTTTCAGGAAGCAAACAAGCCCTCCCTCCCCTCCCGCCAGTTGCCAGGCTTCATTCACTAGTATTGACTTAGTGTTTTAAAGCTACCATAATTCTGAAAGGAATCGCTCTTCAGCTCTAAAGACAGGAAAGTCTTGATCTCTTTTCTATTGTAAAACAAGCAAACTTGGAATTTTAAAACACATCCACAAGTTGAGAACATAAACACTCATTTCTGGGCCAAAAGGAACTCCAGGGTTATAGCAGAAGCATTTCTGCCTTTAGGCATTTCTCCCACCTGTTTTCCTAACACTCCTAATATACTTCCTCAAGATAATTTCTCCCCCTCTCGCTTTTGAAATGCACCGATGGATTGTGTGTGGAGCTGGGCACCACCCAGAACTACATTCTGTCCTGTGTTTAATATGTGAGTCTCCCTGATTGGACTTGAGGTCAGTCACAGGACTGCTGATCTTTGGGTCACCAGCAGGACTAGAGGGAGTTGCTGAGGAAGTGGGGGAGAAGTATGGGTTTCCTGGAAACAAGGAAAAACAGAGATGGAAAGAAAAACCAAGATAAACAAATATAATATCTTTTCTCATTTCATATAATCTCCCTTGCTGGAACTAGGCCACTATCCATTTTGAAGCATTTAAATTGTCATGATGGTGTTGTCTACACTAGTGATTTGCTTTGCCAAGTATCATTTGCTCCTCCTTAAAGACACCATACATACAAACAAAAGAGCACTCTGAGGAGTTTACAGAGGAATTAAATACCAGGCAGATCATATTTCATCAGGAAATATGATTTCAGCATGAACTGTTTTACTGACAGTGCAGGTACAGACATCTTGAAACAGTTCAGCTAGTCCTGCAACTGTCTGTAGGGTACTGAAGGCCTTACATAATCTCTCATAATGCAATGTTTCCAGAAGCATTACAACTGACATGGCTTAAGACACTGCTAAAGTTGGCAGGAGACTCATCTGCAGGGTTTCTAAATTCATTTAGCATATCTAATAGGGTGTACTAAACCAAGGAAAGCCAAGGCATGCCACAAGGAAAACCCTGCCCCCTCCCTGAGTGCCACTCTGATCCCACTCCCCTGCTGAACAGGCTGCTCTGCTTTCTTCTCCCTGCTTTATGCTTCCTGCCAATCTGCTGCTCTGTTTTCAGCTTACTGTTTTATCTGCTGCTGAGTTCTCTCCTCAATCTGCCTCATGCCACTCTCAGAGGCTGCCCATGCCACAGGTTGGCCAGCCCTGCACTAAACCATTTGTGCTTAAACCTTGTCCAACATTTTACTTGTTGTAGGGTAAAAAGGCCCGTCAACGTTCATCATATTTCTTCATTCTTGGCTATTCCGTTTCCATGAATCCACCCTGTATGAGAACCAAGCTATATATACTTCCAAGTGCCCAAGATTTGGAAGCATAACAACAAATACTTTTTCACCCTCTCTCTTACACTGCACAAGTCTCTTCAACTCAGAAACGGAGAATTTTACAAATAGACAAGTAACAAAAATTCCCACCTGGCAGCAGACAGAGGGAAATCAGACTTTTTTCGTAACAGTGAAAAGGAAAAATATATCCTCTTGTAATCCTATGCTCATGCAAAAAAGGAAGGAGTTGCTTACATGACTGTGTTCCATGGAATTAAATCAATTACTAGATGCAGAGATGTGGCTACAAGCAATTGCCACTTATGAAGTGAGAGAGGCACCATCATTCCGTTGGAGTTTTTAAGTATTAGAAAGGTCAATCAGCATGTGATATGTGACTTGGGAAGTCAATAAACACTTGGGCAAAGTGTACTGCTCTGTTAGGTTCCTCAAATGGCTATAAGAATTCAAATGCCCTTTCTACATGTTAGGAAATCATTGTTTGACTTTTTTACTCTGCGCTGGACTATTTCCAAACTGTCTACATCCTTCTTGAAGCTCAGGGCCCAAAACTGGACACGATACTCCAGGTGAGGCTTTAACGGTGTTGAATAGAGCAGAAGAATCACTTCCCTTGATTTGCAAGTGATACTCCTGGTGATATAACCCAGTATTCTGTTTGCTTTGCTTTGCTTTGCTTTGCTTTGCTTTGCTTTGCTTTGCAGCAAAAACATACTGTTGGCTCGTATTCAGCTTATGGCCCACTGTAACCCCAGCTCCTTTTCTGCAGTACTACAGCCTAACTACTCATTCCCCAGTCTGTATATATGTAGACAATTATTCTGTCCCAAGTGCAGGAACTTTCACTTGTCCTTGGTGAATTTCATCTGACTTATTATGGACCATTTTTCCAGTCAATTGGGGTCATTCTGGAACCTAGCTCTACTCTCCAGAGTATCTGGAACTCCACCCAACTTGGTCATCTGCAAATTGGCAGGTGTTCTCTTTGAGGTTGGTGGATCTCCTCCAGCAGGCTTTAAATTCGGCTCATTGCGGGAAGGGGAAGACAAGGGCAGAGGAGGCCTTGGACTGCTAAACCAAGCAGCACCCACAAGTACAGCCCAGCCTAGACCAAAGAGCAGAACATATACCCAAGTAAGCAACAAGAGCCAGGGCAATGCTGGGATTAGGAGGCCAGTGCATACATCCTCAGGAGGCCTCAAATGCCTCTACACAAACGCTCATAGTATGGGAAACAAGCAGGAGGAACTGCTAGCTGACTCCTGCTAGCTGACACCAACCCAGACATAGCAGGGCTCACAGAAATGTGGTGGGACCCAACACACAACTGGGCAGTGAATATCAAGGGCTACAGGCTGTACAGGAGGGACAGGACAGGGAAGAAAGGCGGGGATGTGGCACTCTACATTAAGGAGGAATACACATCCTCATCAGGTAACACAGAGCCAGAAGAGGGGGCACACTGAAGTGCTCTGGGTTAGAATACAAGGCAGTGGAGGGGAAAGAGACCTAACAGTGGGGGTCTACTACAGACCACCCAACCAAGGGGAAGAGCTAGACTGGGAATTCTTAAGTCAGCTCATGAAGGTAGTTAGGGCAAAGTACGTGGTCATCATGGGTGACCTGAACTTTCCAGACATCAGCTGGGAAGAGCAGTCACCCAGGTCTGATCACTCACATAGGTTCCCAGCCAATATGCAGGACGTCCATCTAACCCAGGAGGTGCACAGCCCCACCAGGGGAGACGACTTGTTGGACCTGGTGCTGGCCACGGGTGACAACCTGGTGAGGGGGCTGCAGGTGCTCAACCACCTGGGTGAACGCGATCATCACCTGCTGGAATTCACCATCCACAGCGCAGCGCAGCATCCCTATATTTCAGAAGGGCGGACTTCAATGAGCTAAGAAGAACAGTTGGGGAGGCACTGAGGTCCCGGAGGGGAGGGGAGTCAGATGTCCAAGAAGAGTGGTCGCTCCTTAAGGAGACGATCCTCCAAGCCCAAAGGGAGGTAATCCCAACACGGACCAAGGGGGAAGGAGGGTGCAAAAGCCCCCATGGCTCACCAAAAACATGCAAAAATGTCTCCTAGCTAAAAGGGAGGCGTACACCCAAGGGAAGGGAGGGGCCATCACCAGGGAGGACTATAATGCAGTTGCTCAGGGATGCAGGGGGGCGGTCAGGAAGCCCAAGGCAGAGATGGAACGGGGACTAGCTTCCCAGATCAAGGACAACAAGAAGTCCTTTTTTAAATACATAGGGGG
>NW_017728931.1:40805514-40829167 GCF_001723895.1 Crocodylus porosus
CACTGGGGGAGTCCCTGTTCCCCCGAGCACCACCAGGAGTGACTAGAAATAATGGTCACAAGCTGGCAGAGGGTAGATTCAAATTAGATATCAGGAGGTGCTACTTCACAGTCAGGATGGCTAGGATCTGGAACCAACTTCCAAGCGAAGTGGTGCTGGCTCCTACTCTGGGGGTCTTTAAGACAAGGCTAGACAAACACCGTGCTGGGGTCATTTGACCCCAATACTCTTTCCTCCCATGGCAGGGGGTTGGACTTGATGATCTGCTCAGGTCCCTTCCGACACTACAAACTACGAAACTATGAGTCTCCCAGAAAATAATAGTCACTTTCCAACAACAGAATCCACAGTTTGTTTAGTGATGTGTCCATACTGTCAGGATCCAAAGGCACAACCTTTAGTGAGTACAAGTCCCAACATGCCATTGATTCAACTGAACTCCACTCAGCTGTACAGAGGTTATTCAGTAGCAAGATGAAACAGTACAAGTTATAATCTCTGCATGTCCTTATCACAGATGAAGAAGGCTGTAGAGCATATGGTACAACTCAGATGCATTTAACCCTCAATTTAAAGTCAATAAGGCTTAAAATCAAACATGAACTTAGCTTCTTTACTGAATAAAATCATAGAAAAATGATGCAATCTATTCTAGTATTTAACAACCCTCATAGATAGAATGTTCTTCCTAATATCTAACCTAAAAACACTGTGTTGCAATCTCAGCCCTTTTTTTTGTCCTGTCTACTATGAACTCAGAGAACAATTTGTAACCATTGTCTCTTTAACAGTCATTTGTGTACTTGAAGGCTGTTATCAATCCCCCTTAGTTTTCTCATCTCCAGAGTAAATAACCCCAGTTCTTCCAACCCTTTCTCATATATCATGTTTTCTAGGGCTTTGAACACCTTTGTTGCTCTATGCTGTGCTCTTTCCAATTTGTCCACATCTTTCTTGAAGTGTGGTGCCCAAAACTGAACACAGAACTCCAGATAAGGCCCTGCTAATGCTGAATAGAGTAGAAGAATCACTTACTGTGGCATGAATGGGACGTTCCTGTTAATATGTCCCAAGATACTATTATGGTTTTTATTTCGTTAATACTACGCACAAAACTGTTGGCTCAGATCCAACTTTCTGGTCACTATAACCCCCTGTTCTTTTTGCAGTACTGAAGCCAACCTAGTGGGCATGTCTACATGTGCATTTATGCTGGCTTAAGTTTACTGCACAGTAAATGGGAATAGGCCAGTGTCTACCTGTGCAGATGACCTGGGAGTAAATTTAGTCAGAGCAGCCTGCCATGTTCCCCTGTGGCCACCAGGGAGAGCTCCCGCCACATGCTGGCCAGTCCTTGGGACTAACTTTAGTCCCAAGTTGAAGCCAGAGCTGGCTGCCAGCATTTGGGACTAACTTTAGTCCCATATTGAAGTCAGGAGAGGCAGCCAGCCAGTAGCCCTGGGAGGCCCACTAGGTTATTATGCAGGTATCAGATTTAGGCTCAAGTTGGAGTAAGTCACCATATTTACTGCGCAGTGCGGGCATACTGAATTTGACTCCTGTGCAGTAAATGTACATGTATAGATAAGCCCAGTGATTTGCCAGGTTGTATTATTTGGGAGCACTTTGCACTTGTTTTTACTGAATTTCATCCAATTTTTTTCAGATCATTTCTTCAATTTATAAAGGTCATTTTCAATCCTAATCATACCCTCCAAAGTGCCTGTCACATCACCTAGCTAGGTGTCATATGCAACTTTATTAAGTGTACACTAAACTCCACCCTCCATATCATTAATGAAAATGTTGAACAGTACTAGCCCCTGGACAGTCCCCCGAGCAATCCCACTGGATACTTCCTTCCAACTTGACATCAAGCCATCAATGACTGTTCTTTGAGTATAAATACTCAACAAGTTATGTGCCTACCTTGCAAGAGTGTCATCCAGACTGCATTTTCATAGCTTCCTCTGACAAGGTTGTGGAGGACAGTGTACAAAGCCTGCTAAAGTCAAGGTATATCACATCCACCACTCATAAGCACAAATCAGGACCTTGGACAGCGGAGAGCTCTTTCTAAATCTTGACCTATCTATCCTCTCCATTACTGTCAGAGAACCCCATCCAACCTATCAATTTGCCCATATACTTCATATAAGCAAAGACAATGTTGAAAATGTTAAATACATCAGCACTTACGCATCCCTTGGCCCTTCCTGAGAGAGATCAAAGACCTGGCGTGGATTCAAGTACCACATAAACATTTGGAGAACTTTGGTGCCCTGTGAAGAGAGGAAATGGAGGGAAAACATAAGAAAGAATGACCTGGCTACAGTATTATAAGTAAGTGTACTTACTAAAATTAAGTAAATTCTTAGAGTGCCTTTCATTCATTTGTAGCTTAGTAAACATAAACAAACTAAAAGATGCCTGTTTTGGGAAGACTAAACACAAAGCAAGTGTTATGATTGATATTTGCTATATGAAACAGTCCTGGAAGCTATCACCTCACTTGTGTATGTATAAATGAAGACCTACTGAATTTGAAACACATGTGTTATATAAAATCCATAAAACACATGCTATGCATCAGGGGTATCAAATCTGTTTGGCTCTCCAGGCTCCTTGTGGGCTGGATCTGTACCCATCCGTAGTGGCAAGGTGAGCATCTGTAGTGGTGGTTGCCTGAACTGCTCCATTGGCTCAGGCAGCCACAGGGGTTAACACCATCATCACTCGCCAGCCCTCCACCACGAAAATAAGTCCCCAGGGGATTACAAGTGGGTTGGTGTTCCTGCTGCCGTGCTGGTAGAATTTATTCCTTTTGGAGCCCCTCATCCAGTTCTCATAACACAAAACAATACCCCTTTGTCCAAACAAACTAGTAAACCAGACTTTACCCTTTCTTCCAGTGGCAGAAGAGGACCCTTTAGCTCTGGCCCTTCTTAGACACAAGCTTCATTGGGTTTCAATCTAATCCATGCCCACAAACTGCTCCTTTCTCCAGCTTGAGCTCCTTGCTGTTCCTTCTCTTGGGCTTTCATCTGCCAGCTAATCACCTACAGCTGGGCTTCAACCCCAGTGCTGTCTTCCTCCCACAAAGGGCCAGATGCCCTGTTACAGGGATCCATACTAAAGATTTTGGCAACAGATTGAATAAGGGCACTGGTTAAATGAACCCCCACTGGGGATCCATACTCATGATTTCACTGGGGTTGACCCACATTAGTGTTATCTCAGGGAGTCATGGTGGTTGCCACTACTGCCCCATGCCCAGCTGCTGGAACCCAGCTATTCTGACAGAAAACCCATAGGCCAGATAACACAGGTCCACATGCAGAGCCTTTATGCTGTATTTTTGACAACCCTGCTGTTGATGAGAAGGCATTCAATGGACTTCAGATAGACACAGAGGTGACCAATCTAATATGGATTGGATCTGAAAATCTTAGCCATAGGAATTCTAAGAAAGAAGCAGGCTAGAGTCCATATAAACCTGCTTCTTGCTTTAGCTAAACTTGCATTCAGTATACAACTTGATAATGAAGTAAAATGCTTAAACAGCAACATTATACTCTGCAACAACTGCTGAAAGCAAAGTTTCTTACATACTGAAAATACAAAACCAGCTGGATGTGGTTAGGGTGGTAAAGAAACTAACCATTTCTCAGGATAGAAAGGATGACTGAAGATTTCTTTGGAGGCCCCCTTTGCTATAGAAAGGTGGAGGTCTCCTAAAATACTCCTATCATTCTAGTTTCCTTACAAAAAATAAAAAACTAGAAGGAAGATTATCTTGAAAAATCAAAGTTTCCTTTTATGTGGAAAGGTTCCAGTCATCTGCTGCAGGAGTCCGTAGTCCAGGTCATATGCAACTCTTCCTTTCTCTGACCCCACTGAAATCCATTGATAGATTGTTCTTGAACGGTCATTAGGATTCAATTGATGTCCTTACCTGATTCCCTCCACTTTTTGGATTCACAAACACCAACAGCGGTTTCATGAGCGGGGAAGAGATAGGTTTTATCACAAAAGGTCGGCCTTTGTTTTCCTACAAAAACAGCAGTGAAAAAGTGCATTAACTAGAGCTATACAGAAGAATGCTAAAATCTCTACCAAAAAGTCCCACAAAGGATTTTAAATGTGAATTTAGTGGTTATGAAAGCTGCAAAGTTAATAACCTTGAAAAGTGTAGTCCTCTATATAGATCTGTGAACAGCTACATTCCATCATTGTACCTCAATCCCAGAGGCAACCCCCTGGGCCAGATAACACAGGTCCACATGCCAATTCTGGTCCATGTGCTGTATTTTTGACAATCCTGCTGTAGATAACAAGGCATTGAATAAACTTTAGATAGGCACAGAGGTGACCAATCTAATATGGATTGGATCTGAAAAATTCATGTTTAGATTTTTCTACCAAATGCAGGTACTTAGTATATCTTATGTAAAGACAGTTCACCCCTCCAGCTGAAGCAGTGTTTGGAATTTATACTGACATCACCAACAGGAGAGAGAAACTGTTGAGCTGGGCACAATTTTTGGGGCAAAATTGAATTTTTAATTATAAATTGCCATTTGGGTCGACCAAAATAATTCATGAAATTACATTAGTTTTTGTTTCGTTTTTTTAACTGGTATGGCCAAAAAATTGAAAAAAAATTAAAAGTTGAATGTTTTGACTTTTCTAAAATGAAACATTTTGCTTTTTCACTTCAAGGTGACATTTCATTTGGAAACTTACCTCAGTTTGACAATTTTTTAGTAAAAAACCATATAAAGTGTTTGTAACAAGTGGACATTCCAGGGCCAATCTCAAATGTAGGCCAGCCCACTTGTCTTAGGGCTAACCGCTTTCCCACCTCTCCTGCCATGCCTTGATGTTAATAATTACAAGGATGTTACTCAGGCGGGAGGCTGCCAATTTTTCTGCCCTGATGATAAGGGAATATATATATATGACTCCGGCCTCCCCTTATTTTATCCCATGCCTGGCAGATGTTTCATGGCCTAACTCCCAGCCCAAGCTTGCTCGGCCTAGCACCTGGCCTCCAGCTTGTGTAGCCTGACACCCAGCCTTCAGTCTAGCGGCACACACCTGGCCTTCACATACTTGGCCTCACACCTGGCCTATCTGTTTCTACTACACATTCAAGGGCCCCAGTCCCCGCTCCAGGCTCCAAACCCCATCTCTGGCCCTACAAGCCCCATCCCCAGGCTCCAAGCCCCGTCCTTGGCCTTCAAGCCCCTCTCTGGGCCCCAGGCCCCCTCACATTGGGCTTCAAGCCCCATCCCCCTGGAGCCTACCTCTTGGCTTCCTAATGTGGACTCAGACTCCACTGTAAGCCTGGGCACTGCCACAGGTCCCTGCTCCTGGCCTGGGCCCTGCCTCAGTACTCACAGTAAACCTGGTTTCCCCCTGAGATGACCAACTATCCACCAGAGATGTGGGGCTGGGGTTAGAAGGTGCCCTATACTTGCCTTTCACCATGGAGGTAACTGGCCTGGCATTTCTGGGGGACTGTCCCACCACAGACAGTCCCACCAAGATACTCATCCCCAGCAAGGTGAAGTTTCTGGTCATGCCCAGGACCATAGGGTCTCCTCCTTCCCTATAGGCCCCAGCCCTTACCTCTGAGTTGTACTGAGCAGCAGCTCAGCTTGTGGTGTCTGTCTGGCTGCTCGCAGCAAACTGCTGCTCTGTTGTTCAGGGCCCAGTCCTTATATAACAGCATTGCCTGACTGGGATAACAGCCAGCTACAGGCTGTTATCCTAAAATTAATTTTCAGATTCTTTTTATTTTACTTAAAACATTTTCATCTTTGGTCAATCAAAAACACTTTTTTTTAAGTTTTCAGTTAGGCCAGTGAACCAACAAAATCAATTATTTATTCAGCTCTAGTAATAAGTGTCAGTTGTAATAGTACTTTTTAAAAAGATACAGACAGCTGTTCATTAGGACCTAGACTGAGACAAACTACTTGTTTCACAAAGACCAAGAGACAACCAGACGATGTCAGCTTTAGCCCCCGTTTGGTGGCCTTTGAGGAAAAAATGTGTCTCAATTAATTAGTGAATAATAAAAACAAGTAATTTCCTAAAGTTTAGATTGGAATTTAGGAAATGTTTTCAAGATAGTTTATCTATACTATGCTCTTAGTTCACATGGTTTCTTTGCCAATTTTGATTTTTCAGTAAATGTAGAATGGTGAGGACTGCCATACTGATAGTCATCTAGAATAAGGTGTTTACCTAAAAAATGCTGGCAGAGGCAAAAACAATACAAGCTTCATCTCAGACAGTACATGCATGCACATTAGGGGTGTGCAAAGTGGACCCTATTCAATTTGGATTCGGCCCAAATCAGGGACAGTAATTCGAGTCGTTGATTGGGATCACTGTCCCTGATTTGATTCAGCTGAATCCAAATCAAAAGATTCAAAGCTGATTCAGCAATTCAGACATAGACTCAGCTTGAAATTTTTTTTCTACATACCTCGAGGTACTAGCGTAGTTTGTGAACGCTGCAATGCTAGGGCGGATGGAATGTCCCACAGGAGTGTGGGGGGCCCTCCATGTGCTCCCCGGCAAACCCGGAAATGGACCAGAAGTACTTCCAGTCCACTTCCAGGTCTGCCAGGGAGTGCGCTAGGGGGCTCCCCTGTATGCCCGGCTCAGTGATCAGCCATGGGGGGACCCTGGCTGCCTCCCCCAAACCCAAGAAGTACCAATCACCAAGCCAGGAGGGCATGCGGGGGGGCCCCCGCATGCTCCCTGATGGACCCAAAGAGGACCGGAAGCGCACTGAGGAGCCTCCAGTTCAGTGGGACGCTCCATGTGCCCCAGCATCTCAGCCACCTGCTACCTAGAGGTATGTAGAAAAAACATGTAAAGCTGTGTCTATGTCCAAATCGCCAGATCTTTCTGGATCTCTCCAAATTGATTTTGAGGGTTCCGATTTGATTCAGAGAGATTAAAGGGTCCTCTGATTCTATTCGGATTCAAAAATTCAGCCACTGAATAGGGTCAAATCTTCGCCAAATCGAGTCAGGGACCAAAGCTTCGCACAGCCCTTATGCACATATGTATGCACACACATTCACATACACACAGAGAAAAATAATGTTCATTAATTCTGAATGAGACAGTTGTTCAGCCTCCATCACCAGGAAGTCTTTGTCCTTCCAGTGAAGCATCCAAGGGTGCCTAATTGCAGAAATGGCAACTTCTATGGCAACTTGCTCTCTCTCAACTGGAGGCCATGCTAGGATCTACAGAAAGCCACTGGATTTTTACAGACAATCTAGAGATTAAAGTATCAATTTATTCTACCTTTCAAGTGTTCCTTATTAAAGCTCACCTCATTGCCTCTTTTGCTAGCTTTTCTTTTAAAAGATGTTCTCTTCTTCCGTCGGGTCGAAGTCTTTAATGAGTTCTACATAAACAGAAAAAAACCCAAGAATACATCACAAATAAAACAAAAATTTAAAAATCCACAGAAGCAGCCTCCTTTTAGAAGCTCTTCCATGCATCATCCATTTGGAGAATGATACAGTATCTGGCACATGCTTGAAGTTTAGATCACATGCGTTTCATGCTTTACACTTCCACACCACCGTTTATGGAGAAAGCCACACACGGAGACCAGACTGGTGCTTTGGAACTGGAAACTTTCCCACGCCGTGGGGAGAAAAATCAGATGCTCCCACAGACTCACATAACACCACATGTTGTACCTGCCAACCCTCCCAATAGGGGTAGGAGACGCCCGTTTTCCCTCCGGGGCTCCAGTCTCCCGCCCAATCAGGCTCGTCTCCTGGTATGGAGACCACCTGCATAAAAATGTAATAAAAATATGATAACATGAGCTATTTTCCATTGAAAAAAAACAAGTTTTAGCTCTGGTGACCATTGACTTAGTATAGCACATGCCACCATTGCATAAAACTAGTATAATAATCTAACAGGGAACCTCCTCTGGATTCTTAATATTTAAGAGCCACCTTAGTTCAGGAAAAAAATTACACACAATATTTTGGTACTTTATGTAGGACCTAAAAAAAAATACCCTACATCATCAATGGCAGTGAGCTGAAAAGGAAAAAAATGCTATTCTCCAGAAGGGTGCTAACTTTACTGATACTATTTTATCACAAAGGCATGCTGATATGAAAAGGACTGGTCAAACTGAAGGGGTTTTTTCCTTTTTTTTTTTTTTTTTTTTTACTGCTGCAGTTGCTGAAATAAAATCCTCCCCTTCTCCCCCCTCCCCATAACCCCTCTCCATTTACATATTACCAAGTTCAGGTGGGTCAGAAATGTTATGAAAATCAACACACTCACTGTATTTCAATTCTTAATTTAGCCAAAGCCAGGCAATAAAGGGTGCAGAAAACTCACAGAATATTCATTAATCTTTTCTAAACTCAAAAAGGAAACAAAATGCATTCAGTGTTGTCCTCAGTCTTTATTTTATCCAAAAAGGTCTCTAGATTCCTACCAAGCAAAGGTTCATAGACTCAGAGACCTGCAAGTCTGTACAGTTCAGCTAATAAACAGTACCTGCTGTTTTTTATTCAACCTTGATCTTCAACCAACAGCATCATTGCTTTAAACAGGACATCTATTGGATTTGGCTAGGAACAGTGTTTGAAACATCAGTGTCAATATGTGAAACAGAAAAGTTAGGAATTCTAGTGAATCTCAGTAATGTGGAAAACTCATAATCTCGGAGAAAGTTATCTAACTCAAACTGTCTAAAGTTCAGATTAAGTAGCCCATTTTCTGTTCCTTTTGCCATAAGAAGGAGTCTTGCTCTATATGTCCTTGCTTTGGTACATAAGAAATGCTCTAGAAGGCATGCTACACTACAAGAACTGCACTGACTTGGATGGATCGATGGATTATACAAAGTGCATGGTCTTTTTCATCTCTGCCTATGTAATTAGACTGAAAGAGAATATGAACATTAAATTAATGTAATGGAGCAAGCCAATGCTCTCGTGCCCTAACTACAGTAATTCCTGTAGAGGTTCTTAGACTTGTTCTTCAGATACTGTCTGTTGTTAAAGGGTGCTGGAACAGAGCATTTGTCTGAGCAGAGCATTTCAGGGCATCTGAGTTCTTTTCCATGATCCATCACTGGGCTGCTGGGTGTCCTTGGGCAAGACACTAAACTTCTCTGTGCCTCAGTTACCCCTCTATAAAATGGAGATACTTACACACAGAAATGTAATAAGAAATGTCAGCGCCCTGAGCAGACATACTGGTGACTGCTGCAAAGTAAGGCAGTCGATTGGGGGATAGTTAAAATATAATGGAATTTTTTGTCACTGCCCACACAGGCAAGACTATTTGGCACAATGATGCTACACTTCAGTGTTTAAGTATGCCAATTCTTGTCATGTTGATAGAGCCAATAAGTTTGCAGAAACAGTAGCAATACAACAGGTGAGAGGCAGAGAAGCTGACTATACACGTCCAGACCTTCATTTCAAATACATTCAAGAAAAGCAGCTGTGGGTGGACCACCAACATCCATTAAGAAGTTATGCATACTGTCTTGTCCATGAAAGGCTTCCTTCCCAACAGGAAGTGTGTGGGGATTTTTGAGGAAATAATGCTAGATAGTGAAACTGTCTTTACAACAAATAATTACTTTAAGGAAAGAGGACTATGTAAATCCTGGATCACTTCTAGAAGAGGAAAAATCTTCTTCATGGATGTCATTTTTCCCTTCTTCAAAAAGGAGAAACACAGAACAGAAAAATAAAGTCAATTTTAGAGGTGTTCCAAATAAACTTAGATAGATTTATTGAAAAATCATTTGTGCATGATGTAGGGGAGATGCGTGTTTGATTTTCTGAGGCAGATCCAGTAAAATCCCTTTCAATCCTTTCATCTACGCTATCCAGGTTTAATATTCAGAGGCTCTTTCTTAGTAGCCATAGCTTCAATAGTTTCAATGAAAGCTACAAGTGCACAGCATCAATGAAAGTCAAACTCTGTGATCTTCATGCCTTTCAAAAACCATAATCAGATACAAATAGTAGTCTAACTCCACTTGCCACCATCAGCAATGAAGTGAAAGTAGAGAAGAGAAAGTAGCCCAAGGATATACAGCAGTCTTCGTTTGAATGTTTCCAAAGAAAGGAAAAACAGATTTACTCACCTGTATCATAAGCCCTCCCCCAGCACCAAAGTCTAGTCACAACAGTTACAATTACATTGTCTCCTGATCCTCAGAGGAGGCTGGCTCAAAGAGCATCACCCAGACCCCACTCAATGCCAGCTCTTCTCCAGCACAAACACCAAGACTCAATTAGTAGTTTTTAACAATTTTCAATGCATCAAATATTAGAAAAGGACACTAGTATCTGTGCAACTGGGACAGGAATACATTTGAACTCCAGGAAGCCAGACACAGTATTATATAGTTTCCAGCATTGTGCAGTGGCACTGAATGTTGGTTGAGAGGCTACAAAAGACATTTACATGATGAACACCACACAACGGATGTTTTGACAATTTTCTAATTACGTAAGTGGGTCATTACATGTAGGTCTATCACCTGTCTCACAACTATCCAAACCATTCTGAATTTCCTTCATCCTGAAAAAAAAGACACTTGTCAACAGTAAAAATTCATTGCAGAACATTTATCAGGTCATCTGGGTCAAACTGTCCTTAACTGCATCACTAAGACGGTGCAGGAGTGAAAGGGGGAGTTTATACTGTATTCAAGTTTAGTACTTCAACAGTAGTGACCCACTATGCATGGAAACAGCATTGAAAAAACACTTTAGTAGCAGTAAAAACAAAGAAAAAGGAGACATCAAGGTAAAGGTGGCTACAGAAACTCATTTAACTCGCTTGGGGAAAAACAACAAAAGGAATAATAGCATCACTAGAATCCCGTTAAAATGGGTAAGAAATCCAGTTCAGGACTTGCCTATGGCCATTAGTAAGCAGGGATGGGCAAATCATTTATAACTAAAATGTTGCTATCAAATTTATTCTGCCAAGTCTGGGAAACACTGAAACATTTTTCTCTTATTTTTCAGATCATAGGAAATAAAAAAAATGTTTCAGTCAAATCTGGACTGAAACCAAATTTTAAGAAATATGAAATTTCCTAGAAACCAGAAATTCTCCTTTTTGGACAGCTCCACTTTGGAAATCTTTTCCCTCTGGTGCACCAAGCACTGTCTCATCTTGTCAAAACTATACTCAATTCTGGTTAAACCTTAAAATCTACTGCCTGCAAGCAGCAGGACAAGTAAAGATAACAGTGGCATTCAGCAAGCATTCGGGTGAATAAAATGTGATGATTCAAACACCCATGGAAATCAAATCCAAGGAACATGAAGACAGCAAAGGCTAATTATTTGTTTCAATGCAAAATTGAATGCTTGTGAAAGTACTGTTCAGTGTTTGCACAGCTTTATTTAATGAAATATGCTTCAGTGCCTAAAACACAGAAGATTCTTCCATTCTACTGAACTTGTGTAGGAAGAATAACCTTGAACTGGATTGCTTAGTGCCAAAATAACATTAATCACTAATTGTCTCAAAGAGGAAAATGAAGGACCCCCACTAGGGGAGTCCATGGAAGAGCAGGATGTAAGTTGATAAGATGTAGCTGGGTAGGAAGGCCAAGGTCAGGTCAGACAAACATGCTTTGGTGGAGGACAATCAGGAGCTAAGCCAGGCTTGCCCCAGGTTGCCATACAGCATCAGAAACAGACTTCCGCATGCAGTTACCTGAGGTTTCTTCACCTTAATGATCCAAGTGGGAGGCACAATGACAGCAGCATGAGCCCCGAGGGAACACGGCTCCTCAATGTGGTGTAACATGAAACAGGTGACTTTGTTGTGAAACTATAGTAAGGGAGAGCAGAACCATTAATGAGATGGATACAATGCAAGAAAAGGAGGACAGACAGAAAAGTAAAGGGGACAGGAGAAAAGAGGGAGATGCATGAGACAGTGAGGAACATACCCACCATCAGCTCCATCTCCACCATCAGTTTTCTACACCAAGGGCTTTTTAGGAATATTTAACAAATGGCCACCTTTGTTTTTCAACCTTCCCCAAACATGCTCCATACCCCAAACATGCCCCTAATGATAACATTAAGACAAAATCCCAAATGGGCAAAATCATATAGCATGGAAACTCCTGTGTCAAGAGCAGCAGTGGTTTGCCTCTCACATTACTTTTGCAGAAATCTCTCTCTTGTCAACCCACAAACAACTTTTTGTTCTATTCCAAAGAAGGAAACCACACTTAGCTCCCCTTGGCCAGAAGAATAGGCTATCCAGGTGGAATATCCTTGAGGAAAAGGAACAGAAAGGGTTAAAACGAGCCCCTCCAAGGCTCTTCCCCATAATAAATTGGAATCCCAAGCAAAGGATACTAATGAGACAAATGAAGTCCAACAAAATGAGCCCAAATGGCTAAAATCCACCACAGCTATTTACACTTCTCCCACTAAGTATTGACCACTTACCGCCTGCTTGCACCAGGAACAGCTGATGGCCACAATCTCTTTACTATGAAAGGAGAATTTTTGCTGAAACCCCTGGAAGAGCAGGAAAAGACAGGACAAGAAAGCTGTCATTGCTTTCCACAATATTTGCATGCTTATGATCATGCAAGAAAATTCAACAACTTTGGTTTTTGCCATATGTCTGAGTTGTGCCAGTGCAGTCAAATACAATGAATAGACCATGGATTCTGTAAGCCCCAGGAATAGACAACAGTGCACTGAATGTCCAGATGCATGTTACTCCTATTAATACAACAGTAAGGTTAACAGCAAGGTTAAATCACACTCTTATTATAAAGTTCCCTATTAGCAAGGAATGAGACGTGTCAGTCCAGAGTTTCAGATTTTTGTTTTATACCAATATTGGCCTCCCCTTTAAAATTCCCAAAACTATCAAATCAACCATAAAATCAGTATATTATTGGTGGGCCAAGGCAAAATCACTGCAAAATAGTAGAAGTTAGATTGAAAAAAAGATTCTTAAATTGGGACACCATTATAACAAAGGTTTTGAATACACAGTATGGCCAAAATATATTCTTAGAGCTATATTTAACTTTGTAGTCAAAAGGGAGGAAAAAGGAAGAAACATTTATGAAATACAAATCCATCTGACAGACTTTAATGGACCTAAGTGAAATTAGAACATTCCATGCCACAGGAAATTTGGACATTTGAACATTTGGGCTTGAATGAAAACTTAAATTAAACCATATTTCACAGGATTTTTTTTTAAAAATGGAGAGAAAAAAAATCTATCAAAATATTTAGACATTCCCAAAATCAAAATGTTTACTACAAGTTTGTTGAAAATGACCAGAAACACTGTTTTCAAGGCATTTCAACATTAAAATGCATTTTTCTATTTTGACATATTGCCTCATGGAGTTGTAATTCAAGAACCAGATGCTCCCATTTGCAATTCCCCTAACTTCGTAATCAGCCTACATCTCCCATAATGCACCTTACAGAGCATGGTCAATGGGAATCCACACTGCATTGGAGAGAACTAAAGGGGCAAGAGAGCAAACTATAGCTCCCATAAGGAAAAGTACTGATAGTGAAATGCAGTTTAAACAGAATCTTTTAGATCAATCCAATATCAATATTCAAATCAAACAGACCCAAAACAAATTTTTCATACATTTTCAGGAAAAAAAAATTTCTCCATGGAAATGTTCCAAGTTATGGGAACTGCATTTTCCACTGGAAGATCATTCTGACAGAAAACTCCCACCCAACTCTAGATTTTAACCTCTAAAGTGACCGCTAAATCATCTAGTGTCACTTCATATAAAACAAAGGTCATAGAGCCCCATCTAGTTACCTGTTTATTTAACCCAATAACTGGTGAGTTTTTTAAAGTACTTTCTTTTCCAGGAAAGTATCCAGTTATGATTTGAAAGTTTCAATAAGTAGAGAATCTACCATATCCTTTGGTCATTTGTTTGAATGGTTATTCACACTCACTATTAAGCATTTGTACCTTATTTTTCATTTGAATGTGCCTGGCTTCAATTTTCAGGCATAGTATGCCTCATACCTAGATGCCACATGAATATGCCGTATTTGACTGATTAAATTCAGTCCCCTCAGACTCTGTGACCTGAATCCCCTGTCCCTGTCCCTCCCCTTCAGTATTCTGCCCTTTCTAATTTGCTGATGTCCAGGATCAATGGCCTCCCTTCTCCTTTAGAGACAAGCCTTCATCGTCATGATGAGCTCAGCCCACTAACCTCAGCAGTGAAACAGACCCATTAATTCCAAAAGCTCAGGTAGTCCATCTGTCTCTTGTCTAAGTCAAACCATTGAAAGTGGGCACAGAAAACCTCACCAAACCTAGGCTCAGATTTATAATACATAAAACAAGTGTTGGGGAGTACAATGTTTGCAACTGAGGTCTGATTAGTAAAGGGTTTCTTCTTCTCTTTAATGAGTCTCTTAAACAAAGAACACACATTGCACCTGTCTCCAAGCCAGACTTAGCCCTGAAAAGAAATGTCTTAAAATTGGGGCATACACATATCACCCTTCCAGTCAAGGCTTAGTGAGTTGCCGAATACACTGCCACTTTTCATGCATTCATTCAAGTGGTGTAACCCCTCAACGACTGTTCAGACATACTTCACAATGTCCTGACGCAAACTATTAGCACTTTTTAATCCCAAGATCCTTTTTACAGTTTATCCCAGGACAACAGATGTGGACATCTAAACGCTGTACCTTATTCCAGAAAAAATGTTCTCTCTCAGGACAAACTTGACATATGCTTGTAGCCTTAAAGAGTGCTGACAGACGTGGGGGAAACAAAGCAATACAAAACAGGGCTTTACCAGAAGAAGAATTGCATAAGTTTACCCGGCTCCCCAGCATCTGTATAGCTCACATGCTTCCACGGGCTTTTTGACCCTTTTATCCAAAAATCCCCGCTGAAGCAGGACAGCTATACAGACACTGGGGAGCCAGGTCAAAATGACACGATCCCTCTTCCGGGCATGCATGGTGCTTGGTGCGGGGGCATGCCAAGCTGAAAATAAAATGCTGTTTTATTTTTTATTTCACATCTGTAAGCAGCCAAGATATCTTATAAATTTCATCCAGAAACTATATATATAAAAAAATTTCGGGTGGAGGGGGACAGAGTGAGGGAGACCAGCCTACTTTGACTTCTCAGGGTGATTTGAGAAATCCCCATCTCCCAAAACTGCAGCTAGCAAAAAAACAAGACCTGGTACATATGTTCTGCAATACATCAGCAGTATATTTTAAACATATGGACTGAGCAGCTTGCCTGTTTCTGGATGGACCATTTTTCATGTCTTAAGTTATTTGGCTTTTAGAGAGTCATCAGTGAGAATGATAGAGCAATAAAAAATAAAATAATGATAAAAAGCAGTAAAATAGCTTTTTCTTTCTCAAACTACTTTAAAACGTGAGTTAATCTCTCCTCACAATTCAGCTCTGAGGTATGCTGGTACCAGGTAGAAACTTAAGTTAAGGAAACTGATACTAGTAAGATAACTTGCTCAAAAACAGAGTGGGCGTCAATGTAAACACTGGGATTAAAATACCTGTGCTCTGATTCCTGTGCTCAACCAGCAGGAAACCACCCACTCTCTTCATCCTCTTTCCACCCCTCACAATAGGAAAGAACATTCAAATTCAGCTTCCCTTTGTTTTTCCTGTGTTGGGTTGGACCTCTCTCTCTGGCAGAAGAGGAAGAGTTTTCCACCCCTAGAATGCCTGTTACACCATTTGAGGAATAATGAAATGGAACATTAACTTCATATTTGAAAGGATGTTGTTCCATTAGTGTTTGATTTACTGTCCTCCCCCCCAGCCATTAGTGTCTAATTCCAGTGCAGTACATAAAACTGTATGTTCCACATTGCTCTTGTGAAAGTAAACATCTGTGTGTGCTGGAGGAAATATATTTGGAAGTAGAGAGCACCTGGATCCTCAGACAGCATAGGGGAAGACGTTCTGGCCAAATCATCTGATTCAGTCAGTTTAAGATCATAAAATTATAGAAAATTAGGATTGGAAGGGACCTCAGGAGGTCATGTAGTCCAACCCCTTGTTCAAAGCAAAACCATCCCCCACCTAGATCATCCCAGCCAAGGCTTTGTCTATCTGGGTCTTAAAAGCCTCCAAGGATAGGATAGAGATTCTATAATCGCTCTGGGTAACCTGTTCCAGTGTTTTATTACCCATCTTGTGGGAACATTTTTCTGAATATCTAACCTAAACTTCCATGGCTACAACTTGAGACCTTTGCTCCTTGTTCTGTCATCTCCCACCACTGACAACAGTCTAGCTCCATCCTCTTTGGAACCCCCCTTCAGGTGCACTTAAAGATTGCAATTAAATCCTCCCCCCCAGTCTTCTCTTCTGCAGACTAAAAGTAAGCCCAGTTCCCTCACCCTCCCCTCATAAGTCATGTGCCCCAACTCCCTAACCATTTTTGTTGCTCTCCACTGGATTCTCTCCAAGTTGTCCATATCCTTTCTGTAGTGAGGGGCCAAAATCTGGCAACAGTACTCCAGATGTGGCCTCACCGGTGCTGAACAGAGAAGAATAATCACTTCCCTCAATCTACGGGCAACCTTCCTACTAATGCAGGCCACTATGCCATTAATCTTCTTTGCAACAAGTGCACACCGTTGGCTCATATTCATCTTATTGTCCACTGCAACCCCAGGTCCTTTTCTGCAGAGCTTCTGCTTAGCCAGTTGTTCCCAGTCTAGACCAGTCTAGGATTTTTCTGTCCTAAGTGCAGGATTTTGCACTTGTCCTCATTAAATCTCATGAGATTTCTTTTTTGGAGGAATCCTCCAATTTTTGAGGTCTCTCTAAACCCTAGCCATACTACATGTCTACTACTCCCCGCAGCGTGGTGTCATCCACAAACTTGCTGAGCGTGCACTCCATCCTATCTTCCAGATTGCTGATGAAGATATTGAACAAAACCAGCCCCAGGACCAACACCTGGGGCACACCACTTGATACCAGCTGCCAGCTAGACATCAAGCCATTGACACTACCCTCTGAGCCCAATGATCCAGCCAGATTTCTATCCACCTTACAGACCATTCATTCAGACCGCACTTCCTTAGCTTGCTTGGAGGAATGTTGTGGGAGACCAAATCAAAAGCCTTGCCAAAGTCAAGATATATCATGTCCACTGCTCTCCCCGCATACACAGATCCAGTCATCTCATAAAAGGCTGTCAGGCTGATGACTTGCCCTTGGTGAATCCATGCCGACTGTTCTTAATCACCTTCTCCTCCAAGTGCTTAGAAATAGATTCCTTGAGGACATGCTCCATGATTTTTCCAGGGCCTGAGGTGATGCTGACCAGTCTGTAATTCCCCAGATCCTCCTCCTTCCCTTTCTTAAAGATGGGTACTATACATGTCTTTTTCCAATCATCCAGGACCTCTCCCAATCACCACGAGTTTTCAAAGACAATGGCCAGCAGCTCTACAGTAATATCAGCCAACTCCCTCAGCACGCTCAGGTGCATGGCTTCAAGCTCCGTGGACTTCTATACATCCAGTTTTTCTAAATGGTCCCTAACCTGTTCCTTCACCACTGTCAGCTGCTCACCTCCTCCCCACACTGTGCTGTCAAGTGCAGTAGTCTAGAAGCTGACCTTGCCTGTGAAGACTGAGGTAAAAAAAGCCATCAAGTACTTCAGCCTTTTCTGCATCACCTGTCACTAGGTGACACCCTCATGCTTTCCTGATCTTCTTCTTGTTGATGATACAGACATATGCACACATGCACATACACATATACATATGCAGTATACAGTGCACAGCACTCAAAGTCATACTGAGTAGGCTCATGTTGTCTCCATGAGCCTATTTATCTTCATGAAAATGTAATTATTTTACTTCAGTTAGGGAAGTAATTCACAATCTATCACTATATAAGTTGTCTTTGTAAAGCTCTTTGGGCTCTACCAATGAAAACCCAGTATGAGAACAAGGTAATATTTATTATTATATTATTAAGCCCTGGATGTAGTTTTGTTTTAAATCCAGTATGACTTGCACCAAATTCTCCAAAGCTGTCTTTCTTTTTGGCCAAGCATATGATAGGTAGAGCTTTCTAATTCTTGATCACTGTTGGAATACAGCAGGGGAGGTGTGCACCAAACACTGATGATCGATAGACCACTTAAACACCTGATAGTTATGGTTAATGTAGTCACAACCCAATTCCTGACAATCAAACTTCTCACAACAACAAAGTACTACAAAACTGGCATCAACTAAGACCTTAGAATAGTAATACTATTGAAGAGACCTATAAAACTGAATGACAAATATTGCTAAAAATTTGAGGCACAATAGCAGAGCAATAAGGGGGGAAATGATACTGCACTCTTCTTTATTTGTTAAAAAATGTCAGCAACTGCCTCCTTTTAAGACAATAACAAATTCAATTAATTCTCTTACATGGGAAAAAAAAAGTACTGCCCCTCATTTATCCCATCTTCTGGACAAATGGGATCTACCACAGAAGATGGACAGAGAAATCTATTTGTTTCACTGATGCCATTCACCTTCCATCTACTGAGCAGGCTTTGGCAAACTTCTCAGCTTCCTGTACAGCCGGTACACAAAGGAACTGTAGGCCATTGGTTAATCACCTCCAAATTCTGCTCCTACACAAACCTATAGTGTGGGATTTTTCACGTAAAACCGCAGAGAAAAGCTGATGTTTTGCTATCCTGCATCAAACCGCCCATCTATCTACTCCAATAATCCACACCTCAGCCATGGCCAATATTGTTTAGAAGGAGGAAAACAAAAAAAAAAGCTAACATGCCAAGCTAAGGATATAAAGGAAAATGAATTGCTGTCTACAGGCTTATGACTGAAAATATGAGATATGATGATTATCCTTAATCTTTGCTTGCATTACTGTGAGTGTTATTAATGTTCATTAAAATATTTAGCTATCCAATTTGAGCCCAAGATTTGACTGATGACCTCCTATTACAAATGAGACCCACAGAATGATTAGATACTCCGTGAAAAATACGTATTTTATTGCTCTAAATTTACTACCATTTCATTTCAATGATAGCCTCCTTTTTCTTACATGACAGGGGAATTAATTTAAGGCAGAAGCTCAAAAAGAAGGAAAATGGACCACAAGGTAGAATATATCTGGCTGGAGAGGAGTTTACTTTGGCATTGAAATAAAGTATTACAAAGGAAAATCCCTTTTTATTTTCTTCTTTCTAGTTTCTGGGTAGAGAGGTCTGCTAGAATATACCCATAGAAGTGCTGACTATTTATTGTCCACAAGGAGAGTAGCTACCTCCTTTGACTTTCACCGCAGGGAGTCATCTCCAGCGTGTTTCAGAGCAAACTGGTCAGGTTAGTAATAAGAGTATATCATGTGCTGGTTCTACTACATGTATTACCACAATATGCAGTGACTGTTCAACTTGCCTAATGAACTCCTTTGACACCAGTAGTAAAGATACAGCACAGCTCCCAGAAAGGCAGAGGCACAAGAAAACATGGCTCCAATGTCATCATGTGTCATGCCAGCTTAAGAATCCTGCACACACATGCCTCACTGCTCGTGATCACACACCGTGAATGAAATACTGCATCCTGTTGTCACTAGTGCTTTAGAATGATATGGAGTCAAACTGATACAGGTCTCTTCTTCTAATGCAATAGAGAATGTGTCAAGACATGGGTTCTGTCCTGGCCGTGTACAATGACTGAAGCTGCAGAAGCTGAGGGTAAGAGGGAACTAGAAGTACAACTTAGTGTGGAAGGAAAAAAAAGTTTACTAGGGTGTAAATTGGGCCATACAGACCACTCATGGGTCCACAGAGATGCAGCTCTGCCATAAGCAAATTGGATGCTTATCTTGCTGGGATCCTGACCCCAGCTGACTTCTTGCCCTTTGGGCAGGGGACTGGCCTCAATGATTTTCCGAGGTCCCTTCCAGCCCTAATGTCTATGAAATCTTGCAATCCCCCTACAGCAGCACAGCATGCTTTGATGGTACCTGTGCCATGACCTTAATTTCAATACCACTAATAAGCTTGGAATGACTGCAGTACAAGAAGAATAACTCCAACCCTCAGATCAGACTCAGGCTAAAGGCTGTCCCAAGTCACCCCAAATAAACAGTTGGTCATTCAGGCTGGAGAGGCAAAGGTGACCGGGTGCGAGGATAGCTACGTCATTTCCTTGTGTGCCACTGTCTATAGAAACTGGTGTGCCTTAACCACAGTAGCTTTGAATTTTTTATCATTATTATTGTTGTTGCTATTATTTTAACAGGCTTGGAGATTTGAACTTATGAGTAGAAAAGTTCTGTGTAATTAAAGTTTTCTTTGACCTTTTCTATTACCAGTGGAAATGGGCTTTCACTGTCTTGTGCAGTAGAGGATACACTGAACAGCCCAAAGCAGCCAACACAGCGAGAATCTGGAAACAGCACAATAGCCTTTTACTTTCAGAGACCTGGGTTTAGGTCGCCAGTGCAACAGATTTACTGTCACCATTCTGTTTCCCGTTTGTACGCACCGAAAAAGTATTGCACTATTCCACATGATTCCCTTTCTCTGCCCAAGAGAGACCCAGAACTAGAACAGAACAGAATAATTAAATGGCTGGGTGGATGGAGCTCTATTAATCTGAAAGTGCCTAGAAATCTCGTCACAAGTTTTATGATCTGTATATACTTCTTACCTTTCCACATTGTTTACATTTTCCCTCCTGCCTTCGCCTGTGCACCCAGTGATGTCGGACAAAGTTCTTCAGGAGGAGGACAGAGAAAATACATTAATAAATGATAGTGTCTAACAGTTACCCAGCACTTCCCGTACAAAGTCATTTACAGAACTGTGCATAAGAATCACATCAGTCACAACTGAAATGTGGTTGCTCGTGAAGCAAAATTTGGCAGTTGTTTAGCACTGATATGAGAAACAAAGAGAAATACAAAACCCCATATATAACTGAAATTTCAGGAAAAATGTAGGTACAGTGCATATATTCATTACCCATTTTGGAATATGGCCAAAAGAACCCTTCTGCTACTTTTCTACAAAAGGAATAGAGCAGATCACAGCACAGACAATTAAAAAACAAGAAGAGAGAGAAATGAGTTTACAACAATCTGTTTACCCATGACACAAGGCCTGATTCTCGTCTCCAGTAAAGTCAAGAAGAGATTCACCACTGAGTTCAGTAGGAGCAGGTTTAGTCTCATGAGGCAAAAACATGAGTTGAGAGGAAGCAAGAAACTCCTTACTCCTCTGCACAGGCTACCCACATCATGGGCTTCAGTAAAGAGAAAAAAGGAGCAGTATCTGGTATTCCACTGCAGATATGAGAAGAAGTCAGAGCTCTCACTTTGTCCCCTCAAAACACCAGCCAGCACAGCTGAACAGATATAGAAAGGAAGTGGCCTGCATCTTCTGAAGACTGGTCATATATTATTTTCCCCTGGAGAAAAGGGAGAGACTAGAACAGGTTGGTAGCCAAGTCACCAGGTCCACTCATGGGGCTTCAAAACTATGTGTGGTACACTGCTGTGAACTGAGAGTGAAGCCTCAGTCAAGTCCACGCTTTATATCCTTACCTTGCAACCATGAAGAAATCCACCTCCTAAATCTGATCCCACCCTCTGCAGACTCATTATCCAAAGGGTTTATCAATAAGGCTAGGAAATTATGATCAAAGTAAGTAGGGCTGGAAGGAACATCACAGGGTCCCCTCCTCAAGGCAAAATTCACTAAACCATTCCAGCCAAGGTCTGTTCAAAGTGCTCTTGAAAATTTCCAAGGATGGAGATTCCACAACTTTTCTAGGTAGCCTGATCCGAGCTTGACCACACTCTCATAGTAAGAACGCATCTCCTAGTCTCCAAACTCAATTTCTCTGCCTAAAGCTTAGAACCACTACTCCCAGTCCTGTCCCCTACTACCACAGAGAAGCTTATCTCCATCCTCTCTGTAAATACCCTTCAGGTATTTGAAGACAGTTAAGAAATCACACACACACACACCCTTCAGTCTTCTCTTCTCCAGATTCAATACCCCTAGTTCTTTCAGCCTCTCCTCGTAAAACTTGCTTCCCAGGCTTCTACTTATTTTGTTACTCTCCGCTGGACTTTTTCCAAACTGTCCACATGCCTCTTGAAGCGTGAGGCCCAAAACTGGACACACTACTCACTAGTGCTGAATAGAGCAGAAGAATTACTTTCCTTGATTTGTAAGTGACACTCCTGCTGATACAACCCACCACATTGTTGGACTCATTTGCAACAAGCACAGACAATCAGGTAACCCTCAGGTCTTTCTCTGCAGTACTGCACCCTACTCACTCATTCCCCAACCTGTATTTGTACATGCTATTTTTGTGGCCCAAGTGCAGGACTTTGCACTTGTCCTTTTTTAATTTCGTCTTGTTGACCACAGATCATTTGTCCAGTCAATCCAAGTCATTCTGAATCCTAGCCCTAGCCTCCAGAGTGTCTGTAACTCCATCCAACTTAGTATCATCCACAAATCCACAGAGTGTTCCCTCTAGAAACAGGAAATTCATTTGTCAAAGCAGTGTTATCTTCTAGGCCAATCTCAATTTAAATGCCTTAACATCTAAACATCACTGTGCCTAAGCATGTTCACCAACCCCTTAGGGTACATCTACAGAGCAAATGAGAGTGATTGTAGCATGAGTCGGCATTCCTCACCTTATGTTTACGCCAACTAGTAGTCCAAATGCAATAGCATGGACTGGCAAACATACGATACATCCAGAGTTTCTGATGGGTTTGTACAGTTTGCACTGAAGTCCATGTCATAGTTTTCACCAGTACTGTTGACTTTAATCTAGTTAACACAAGTAACTTGTGAGAATCATAGAATCTTAAGAAATTAGGGCTGGAAGAGACCTCAGGAGGTCATCTAGTCCACCCCCTGATCAAAGCAGGACCAGCCCCGACTAGATCATCCCAGCCAAAGCTTTTTCTAGCCAGGTCTTAAAAACTTCCAACAATGGAGATTCCATAGTCTATTCCAATGCTTTACTACCTTCCCCATGAGAAAGTATTTCCTAATATCTAATCGAAACTTCCCTTGCTGCAGTATAGCTCTTTGTTCTGTTATCAGCCACCACTGAGAACAGTCTAGCTCCATCTTCTTCAGAACCACCCTTCAGGTAACTGAAGTTTGGTATTAAATCACCCTTCAGTCTTCTCTTCTCTAAACTAAGCCCAATTCCCTCAGCCTCTCCTCAGAAGTCATATGCTCCAGTCCTCTCACCATTTCCATTGCCCTCTGGTGGATTCTCTCTCCATCTGTCCTTTCTCTAGTGGGGGGGCCCAAAACTGGACACACTGCTCCAGCTGTGGCCTCACCAGTGCCAGATGCAGGGAAATAATCACTTCCCTTGATCTGCTGGCAACACTTTTACTAGTACTGCCCAGAATGCTGCAGGCACACTGTTTGCTCATATTCAAGGGTGACCACCAAGATCTGGGGGAACGTTTGTTCACCAGAGCGCCCCAAGGGATGACGAGGTCGAACGGTCACAAACTCCTGCAAGACC
>NW_017728931.1:40829330-40920617 GCF_001723895.1 Crocodylus porosus
GGTCCCTTCCAGCCCTAATGTCTATGAAATCTATGAAATCAACTTATTGTCCACTGTAACCTCCATGTTCATTTTCTACAGAGCTGCTGCTTAGCCAGTCAGTCCACATAATCCAAATCATTAATGAAGACATTAAAGAATATGAGGCCCCTGAAAAATGCTACCTGAAACTACCTTCTTCTAGCCAGACAGTGAGCCATTGATGACTTGTTGAGCACAATTATCCTACCAATTATGAATCCACCTCACAGTACTTTTGTCTAGGCTGTATTTCTTTATCTTTTTAATGAGAATGTCATGGAAGACAGTGTCAAAAGTCTTGATAAAGTGAAGGTATATGACATCCACTGTTCTCTCCCATCCACAGAACCTGTCACCTTAACATAGAAAGAAATCAGATTGGTCAAGCATGCTCTTGATAAATCCATGCTGGCTCTCCTGAACACCTTCTTCTCCTCTACGTGCTTCACAACAGATTCCCTAAGGACCTGCTTTATGATTTTTCCAGAAACTGAGATCTGGCAGATTAATTGATAATTCCCCAGATATGCCTTCCTCCCTTTCTTAAAGATGGTACTATATTTGCCCTTTTCTAATCATCCAGGACATCACTGACCTCCAAGAATTTTTAAAGGGAATAGCCAGTGGCTCTGAAATTACTTCAGCCAATTTCCACAGTACCCCAGAGTGACTCCCATACAGCCCTGCTGAGCTGAAAGCATCCAGCTTCTCTAATGGTAAAAACAGACACTGGACTTATCCCGGGCCTGATTGCCCAGGGTTTTGACCTACATCAAAACAGGCAGGGAGGGAGTCTTTTATACATGCAGGGCCAGTTCTCCCTCTCCCCCACCGTTTCCAGCCCAGGCCCGTTCCCCCCCACCACTGTGCTCCAGGTCTAGTGCCGCTCCCCACCACTCCTGCGATCTAGGTACACCGCCACTCCCCCCACCCCCATGCTCCAGGTCCACCCAGCCCACGTTCACCTGCCTCCCCTCCCCACTCCCGTCCTTCCCTCCCACCTGTTGGCAGGGCCCAGTGGCAGCAGGGCGCTGTCATCATGCCCCACCCCCCGCCAACTTTTGTGGGGGGGCTAGTGGTGGCAGTGGCGCATTCCCCGCCATCATCGTGGGCACGGATGGAGTCCTACATTCGGCCCCACCTCCACGTCTTGTCTGGTCAGTAGAGAATGGGCCCGCTCCCCACACCCTTGCCCCCACCACTTTGGGGCTGAGCCCAATCCCCCCCCACTTTGGGGCTGTTGTCGGGGCACTACCACTGTGCCCCTCCTTCCCCTTCCATGCTCCTCCGTGCTTCCCCATCCCTGCCAGCTCTTCTCCAGGCCCAGCAGCTCCACGTCCCCCCGCATCCAGCCCCACCCCCACTTCTCGTCCTTGGTATCACTTGAAAGGAGCAGGGCAGAGTGGCAAGGCCAGCAGTGCTGGTCTCACCACCCCCATGCTCCAAACAGTCCTTGCTGCCCCTTCACTGTCACAACGGCACTCCATCGCACCATCTCCTGTCGAAGGCTTGTAGAGCACTCTGGCTGTTTCAGTCAGCCACTCAGAGTGCGAACAAAGCATTGTGGGCAGACAGACAGACTAAAGCTTTTATAATATTAGAATGTCAACAACTCTATTTGCTTTACTGCATTGGCTTATTTTCCTTGTAAAATGCATTCTTTACTTCTTATGTCATTAATATTTATGTAAGAGCATACAGTATACATAATGTGCCATATTAACATCACACCTGGCATTTTCACTTTCATTTCTTGCTGGCTTATAGTTTTCAACTCTGAAGAGTAGTGAAAGTCTTAAATACTGAGAATGCATTTGAAAAATGAGACCCAAAAGAATATGTTAAAGGAAAGAAGTAATGGAGGGAAATAGAGAAAATAGAAAACAGAAGGATTCGTTTAAAGGTAAGACATAAGGAAGGATAAAAGAATATTTAAAAAGAAAAGTAAAGGAATGGGAATTTAAAAAAAAAATATGGATGAATGCATGAGGAAAGAGGAACAAAAGGAGAAATGGATCCTGTTGATATAACTAATGCAGATGTTTGCCTAGGATTCATTTTAAATTCATTGTGAAGAACAGAATGTGTCCCAAAGGGGACTTGCCCTCTTCCAAAGGCTCCATTGAATCTAAAAGCACCATTTCATCTCCAGACATAGATGCATTAGGTGCACAAATCATTAGGAAAGCAATCATTTGTCACAATCTACTTACTTCTCTTGGAGATCTGGAGCCCCCCTCACGGAAAGTTGGTTTGCAGTGGAAATTTATCTGCCATTTAAATGAAAAACAAATGGTCACAGAGAATCCTTTTAATTGTGTGGAGGCACAAGTAGGACTCAGAACCAGCTGTAAATGTTGACAACAAACACAATGATAAAAGGAAAGAGAATGATTTCATTACAAGTAATTAGGTTCAGGCTTCTAAAATTCCTATTAAAACCAAAGAAAAAAACATCTTTGAGCCCAGCAAAATTACTTTGCCTCTGCCAACACAGCCTGTAGTCTGCCTCCCCACATTACTAAAGTCTCCTCTTCCCTATGTTGTGGCTCTCTGTTCAGTAACTCCTCTTAACCTGTCTTCCCTTCCCTAAAGAAGACAGTGTTGCATCAGTTTAACCTTGCTTTTAGCGCTGACAAATGATTAAAAAAATTAATCTCAATTAATTGTGAGATTTAAAAAAAGTCGCAATTAATCGCCAATATAACTGCACAGTTAAAAAATAGCACTCCCATCCACCCAACAACCCAGAGCTTCTGTGCCCTGTGGCTCCTCCCCACCACCACCAACAGCACACAGCCCCAGCCCCAGCCCCAGCCCCAACCTCAGCCCACCCCACACCCGCTCCAGACTCGCACCAGCCAGAGCAGACGAGCCGCTCGGAACCCGCGCACACAGCCCTAACCCTAGCTCACCCCATGCCGGCTCCAGACTCACCTACCCATGTGGAGCTCACCCACCCCATGCTCCTCAGTGCAGGGGAAAAGTGGCCCATGCCCCTCACCTCTGCCAAGCCCTTCTTGCTGCAGCCTCCCAGAGCCCACACCTGGGCTGCCCTGTGGTGCCTCTGCACTGCCACCACAGCCCTGCTGGGCAGTGACAGTGCCAAAGAGAAGCCTCAAGGCAGCATGAGACAAGCTCCAGGCGGCTGCAGCAAGAAGAACCCAGCAGCAGCGACAGCTTTTTCCCCGCACTGAGCAACAGCTTCTGCCCAGCCACCACTGACCCTATTTTGCCCACCCCTGGTCAAAATGTGTGTGATTAACGCTCATTAAAAAAATTAATACATTAATTTGTTTTTGCGTCAATCGCACCCATTAACTGCAATTAATTGGCAGTCCTACTTGCTTTGTATTAGGGAGAAAGTAGGGCAGAGCAGCACCATAGAGACTAGCTAGTTTAGAGAGACAAGATGTTTTGGCTAACTACCTGTATCTACTCATAGGCTGCACTAAGAGGGATACCTTGGCCATCAGAGGGGTCTTAAGCTGGTGTTTTTAAAATCAGTGGGAGCTGGGCATCGATGCCTTTTGAAAGGTCCTCCATGCCTTTTGAAAATCTAGTCTTTCCTCCTCCTTAAATGAAATCTTGGATTCCTCAGAAGGTATTCTCATTTCTATGAGAAGTGCTGTATCTCATCCTGAATGAGCAGGTAAGTAGTGTTTTCCACCCCTGAATTAGACCACTCTACTTTTCCTGCCTGCCTTCATCTCCTAGCCAGCAGAGCAGAACCTATAATGGGATGAGTTCTGCTCCTTGTCTCTGAGAACAGGTAAGGGTAGAAGCTGGCCAATAAGAGCCTTCAGAAAACTTAAAATGTTATTAGAAAACTAAGAAGAAAGACAGAGATAGGCAAGGAGGGAAGCAACTAGAGGCAGGGGTGCCACGGAAAGAGAAGAAACGAAAGGTTGTGAGAAAAATAGGAGGATATGGGGTGCAGAAACGGTAAAGGGATAGGAGAATGAGGAGACAGAACAAAAGGGAAAGGGTAATGCAGGAGTAAAAGAATAAAAGTATTTTCTACTTTTATTGGCCTTTAGTGTAGAATACTGAAATATACTGTTCAGCTGTCCCTCATTATGAAGGCAGCGAGGCTGCATCTAAAAATAAAGGCATCACAGTCCATCTCCATCACAAATAAACTAGCTGTGCCTTTCCTTTTTAGTGTTGTAAATAACAGCATTAGAAACAACAGATCAGGAAACAGAGTTACTGGAAATAACTCTTATGTAAAAATAAATTAAACCCACAGTCCTATTGGCTTTCCTTTAATGCAGTTCAGCTGCAGCTTTTATTCTTTGTTTCACTATGGAATCTTGGTAGGCTGCAAAAGCCACCCAAGCCCTATTTATTTCAGCTACAATACACCCTAGGAACAGGGTCAAACACAAAGTCAATGCACCACTCATGTGCCAGGAAACAGGACTGAAGTCAAGATTAAGAGATATGTGGACCTTGTGATAGCCCTCTGCTGAGATGTGAATGTCACACGCTATCACCCAGCATTAACAATCCAAAATTTGATGCGGTCAGCTTCTAAGTGCAGTTGCCACTTGTTTGGACAGCACCAGTAGGTGGAAAACTGGGGAGTCATTGTTGCTGTTGGTAAAATTACTCAGTCATCATTTTTCTTGCTTTAACTTTGGCTATAGCAACCTGAATGTGGTAAAGCTAATTTCACTGGGGCAGAGGCAGAGAGAAGGGTGGGTAGAAGAAAGGAGCCTCAAACAATTTGTAAGTGATGATTACTGGGACATTTGGCAAAACAAATCCAAATTGTGGAGGGTAAATGAAAAGTTCTTCCTAAATGACTGCCTCTGCCTTCCTTTAATGAACTAACTACTTCTGGGCAGACAGCCAGTGTAATGGGGATCATAGTCCACCGACCCATTCTTTTCCCATTCATTATAGTCAGTCCATGATTTTCCCACGTGCATTCCACTGCACAAAATTATTCCTAAATTAACATATAGTCCTAAGATTGTAAGTTATCTTATAGTCAAATAAATATATATTCAGCAGATGAAGATGCATTGATAAAGGACTTCATTATAGGATCAATATTTTTATGGGATATATTGGGGGTTGTAGACAGATCTCTGGGGAACTGTAAGCAGGCTGAACGCCAACAAGTTTAAACTATTTACCAGGGCAAGAGATCTTTATATTGCCACTTGTACCTCAAAGGACTACATTCCTAAAGTTTTGAAAAAGAAAGGACAGGCTATTTGTAGCAGTAGTTCTTGTGCTCTTTTTACTAGTTACTTGTTATCAGTTGAGTTCTGTTGTTTTACTTGTGGGCTTCTGTGAGTGGCAAATACGTGGTGGGGTAGGTAACAGGGCATGTTCTGTCTCCCACTGGGAAGGGAAGCAGACAGGATAACCATGATATAGGTACAAGCCTAGAACCTGGGAAACTCAAGTTAAATTCTCTGCCACTGACATGCTACGTGACCTTAATTAAGTCACTTATGGTTTTATTACATATTACCTTTAAGATGCGTTACAGGCTCTTAAAACAGGAGTGCCCACACATTAGGGCAGGAAAATATGAGTTAGGTGCCCTCTGAGTATCTTAGATATAGTCCTCTTCCAGCAAGGGCAGAGAACTAGCTCATCTAATGCAGTTTGTTTGCAGACATGTTACACAGCTCCACAGGCCCAATACAAGTTGGAAGTAATCCTTCAACATCCCAGGAGTAACCACTCCCAGCTATTCCCAAATGAACACTTTCTTCCCCCCATGTGACAGCAAGGGCAGCTAGGGGGGACCTAAAATTAAGAATTCCACCCCCCTGCTCCCATTCCCCACCCTGCCCTCAGGGCCCTCTGTCCTCCCCTGAACCTTGCAACTCACCTTCACCCCCTTTGTTCCCTAGCTCCCCACTCAGCTGTGGCTGCTGGCAGTATCCTGGGGCAGCAGGCAAAGGAAAAGACCCCTACCTACCCACCCACCCACCAATGCCACTGCTGATCTCCAGGTGGAGCCCAACACAGAGAGCAAGAACAGCAGTGGGCAGGCAAGTGGGTTCCCCTTCCTCACCTATTCCACCAGGACAGTGCTGGCAGCCAAATGTCAATGGGGAGCTGTGGGAGAGGGTAGGCAGGGTCTGACCTGGGGAGGCAGAGAACAGTTGATGAGATCCTGGCCAGCAGGGGGTGGTGGGCCCAATCTAGACCAGTGGCAGGCCTGAACCAACGTAGAAGATAGGTAATGCAGACCTGATCCAGGCCAGCAGGGGGCAACAGGGATCCAGTCTGGGGAGGCAGGGGGCTGGCAGGCCTGATGTAGGCGCAGTGCAAACTACTGGGGGCTGATGGGGTCCCAATCGGAGCTGCAAGCTCATTCCTGTGACTACGCTGCCCCAGAGATCAGGTGACCCATGCAGGCAGAGTCAACTTGGCAGTTCTCCCCCCTGCTTCTGTTTGCCAGACCTCTAAGGGCAGGTCAGATCAGTGCACATTACAGTGGGTATTAACCCTTATGCTAAGTACAGATAATCCAAAAGCCTGAGGCTGAAATGATTCAATCTTCACAGGTTAATCTCAACTGTGTAGACTGAACCAAGAAGCAAGTGAACAGACATTCACTTTTGATTCCAAAAATGCAGCCACATGCTTGTGGTGGCTCAGGCCAGAAGCTGGGGAGTGCTAGAGCTCACCTCCAGCCTTTCAACCACTGCAGATGGGAAGGGAGGGAAGCTGGGACAGAAGCCCTCTGAGGGTTTTCTGCCATCCCTATACGAGGTGAGGTGGGGGGAGGGGGCATGGCCAGGCCCTGGCCAGCCAGCTGAGTATGGAGGGTCGGGGGGAGCAGCCCCTTGCAGGCTTTTCCCTTACTCCCTGCTCAAGCAGAGGTGGGGGATGTGGGCAGGCCCCTGTCCGGGCCAGCACTCAGAGGGGGGAGGTGGGTTTAAACCCCTCCCTTGCCCGCACAGTTCCCCAACTGGGGTCTGCCTGGCAGAGGCAGAGTAGCCCCTGACAGGCTTTTCCCTACTCTATGCTTGAGCAGAGAGAGGCATGCATGGCCAGACCTCAGGTGGGAGAAAGATGTTTAAACCCCCTCCCCTGCCCACATGAGACCCCAGCAGGGTCTTTCTGGGATCCCATGTGGGCAGAGAAATAGGTTTAAACCCCCTTATCTCCCTTCCCCCTCAGCATGCCAGCCTGGCCCAGGGTCTGGCCATGCCCCCCACTCTCTACATGAACAGAGAAAAGCCTGTCAAGGGTTGCTTCACCCCCACCAGACAGACCCTGACTGGGGTCCAGTGTGGGTGGGGTGGGAGGTTTAAACCTCCCTCCCCACCTCTGCCTCAGTGAGCTGACCAGGGCCAGTGCCTGGCTACACCCCCACCCTCTGCTTGATCAGGGAGCAGGGAAAAACCTGCAAGGGGCTGCTTCCCCCCCACCAGGCAGATCCCTCCTGGGGTCCAGAGCCAGGTTCTCTCCGCCCCTGCCCCAACCTGCTTCCCAGCCAGCCAGAGCAGTGATAGTACTCCAGCTTGGGAGCAGAGGGGTAGGGCCAACCCTGCTCCACTGGAGCAGACAGCACAACCCAGGGCTGCAAAGCATCATGGGATGCTGGGGGACTGTGAGTTAACTTGAACCGGTAAGGGATTTGGAACAGAAGTTCCATAAACCAGTTTGGCCTAAATCAGTTCAGTCTGACACTACATCCAACCAGGTTTATCTTAAACCAGTTTCAGCCATTTTGAAAGTAGTTTAAGCGCATGGAACTTCTGTTGTATTACAGATTTGAACCAGTTTCTGATCACTTAAACCTGTTTATGTGTAACGTCTATCCCTAGCCTTAATGTGCAACTGCTCACAGCACATACTAACTCTAATGCCAACTAACATTCCTTAAAGTTAACACATGCTAATTGTAATGTATAACTACCCCTTAGTGTTTCTCTTTGGTGCCCATGCCTGTCATATGATCTATCAAATGACTTGCAAGCTGCATTTCCTCTAACACTTTGCAGTGTTGGGGTTTTGGGGTTTTTTTAAAGGCTTCTGAAGAAAGTATTCAGAACTCGTGGTAGAGGTGATATCTTTTATTAAACCAACTAAATAGTTGCAAAAAACATCTTTATTTGCAAGCCTTCGGGCTCATGCACCCTTCCTCAGGCCATGGAGAATGCACAGATTGTAATATTTCTCCCAGGTAGAAATGAAACTTCATGTTGCACAGGAGACTAGAAAGATGTTATAGGTTTCCCTGGGTGGAAATGTTCATGTTGTGCAAATTAGGCTCAAATAAAAGTTGGAGCAGTCTGAAGAAAAGCATTTTAAAACTTCCAATCAATTCCATCTATTGTCTGAGGAAATCATACTAATATATTCAAAACACCAGGAATTTGGGTTCAAAGGGTTTTCAGGCAAAAGCTTGGTAATGGATTAATTTTGGAGTCTGTGCTCAATATACCAGTAGGTGGCACTTTCTTACCTTTTCTAACTGTTCCATGCATGCATTGTGGACCACAATCTTACAGGCAGCACACTTCCTTCGGAGAGCCGATTTCTGCAACAGGAAAGAAAAGCATGAGTGTGTACAGGTAGGTGTTATTCACAGGAGGTACAATATTAATCACAGGCTGGGCAAATTACTCTTTCCTCTTTCATATACAATGGGTTTTCTGGTATTTCCTGATAATCTGATTGGTCTGTATATTGAAAAATGACTTGATGTTGAATGGTAAACAGGAAATGGTAGTAATACAGAGGGGGACACATTGCTCTGGCCTGTGGACTAGAAAAAGAGAACTAAGGCTATTTCTAGGCAGTAAATCAAATTATTGGTGACATTTTGATCATAGGCCTTTCTCAACAGGGACACCCTGTAAAGTGCAACCATAGTGAAGGAAGAGGGAAGCAGACAGAAAAAAACAAATGATTCAAGTCAAACAAGGAAGAGAACTTCCCACCTTCTCATCACACACAATGCTGAATTTGATAAGCTTGACCAATGCCCTGGGGTATGGAAAAAAATCTTATGAAATTTTCAAGAAAATAACCTTTTTACCAAATGTTTTTAAATCAACCAAACAGGACTTTATAGTGGGGGGCAAAATTTTCTATTAAATTCTATAGCCTGGTTTTCTTGTATAAAGCCTTTCAGAATAATTTGTCATGTATCCTATATATCATAGTGCAATAAAAGTCAACAGAATGTGCCCTTTTACCACAACATGTTTTTTTCTTCTTCTCACCCATATTTTATCTAACAAGTTGCACACGCGTCATTTTAACAAAAGCTTTGCTTACAGACTGACTCAATATGTAAAATTATTGCAAACATACAGTAAGTTAAGGCTGAATTGGCTCAGATTTTCACATTAATTTTAATTAAAGTTGTTCAGGTCTCTAATTAAAGTTTCCTCTATACTTTTCCCCAGGTCCAGATGGTAAGGAGACCACTGCTATATGCTAGCACAATGCTGATAAACTTAACACTTTGGTCAACTCCCACAGTTCTATTGAAAAATCTTTCTATTTCTGGTGTTGTTCTTAAATCCCTTGTTGACAGATTCATAATATTGTATAAGCACTTCAGCTTTCACTTTTTTAATAAAAAAATAAATTTCCAGCCTTCCTGTTTGCTATAAAAAGTTTGGGCATATAAAGCAAATATACCCAAAAGACAAACTAAAACAAACTCCCCCAAAAATAAATCTCCACACACTTGCTTTTGCTGTTGTTTTTTAATCTCACAAGCCAGGATTTTGACTTCATGACTGGAGGAGGTTGGAATACCAATTCCAATCAATAGTATTGAAGGACTATTGGCTACATCATTCTTCCAGTCTTTCCCATCTCTTCCAACTTATACAAAGTATCAGCTCCCTATTTCAAAAAGGGTGACTTCATATCTAGCTATTTCTATGAAAATTTCTATACTGCTTTTCCAAGAATGCAAGTATAACTTAATTATTTCTTGCCACTTTTCCATTAAAAATACCTGATTGAAGAACATTTAATATGTATAAGGAGACTAGTTCCACCACAGAAAGAAAAGCAGTCTGTGTTTAATTGATCAATTTAATCCAAGAGAGTCAAAAAGGTGGCCCATAGGCTAGAACCAGCTTGCAGAGCACCATCATCTAGCACTTGGTGCTGCCTATGGGTCTCAAGTTGACCTACATGCCACCTGAGGCACACACCAGACCAGCCCTGAGTGCAGGACCCAGCACACAAGCCGCACACTGCACCCTGGTTTGACACCCTTGATTTATGCAAAACATGATTAGAAGTAACAGATTCTAAACTCCATTTACAATTCTTTTTGCCTATACCTGAAACTTGCACACATTACCCTATGTTATACTAGCAGATACTCCTCCCCTTCTCTTCCAGAGGGAGCTAATACACTAAACCTTAAAACAGAAAAGAATCTCAGCCAGGTCGAGAAAAGGCCAGGCAATTAAGAACTGAGAAGTATTTTAAATACAAATCCACATCTCTGGGCCTGTTGGCTGCATCCAGATATAACATCCACAAAGATTTCATAAAAGAAACTGAAGTCAGTGGATCAATATCACTCCTTTGAGTCCAGCTGTATGTCAGGTCAATCCCTTTGATTTCAGTGGAGATACCCAGGGATGGATCCAGATGGGGTGCAGTCACATCCCACTTTCCACAATGTAGTTTGGCAGCTACAATTTCCCATAGACCCAGAAGCCTGGATTCCCTGTGTAGTCTGGATCACGGGAGCAGCAACCAGGGACTTTAAGTCCTAGGAACAGCAAGGAATCCCACTATCTCAGCACCCCCTCCCTTTCCATCTCTGTTCAGTAGCACTTTCCCTCTCTCCTCTCTACTTAGGCCTCTGGTTGCAGGAAGGAGAGATCTGCCTGCTGCTGTCTCTGTCCCAGACTGACCAGAGAGCAGGGGAATCCCAGAGACACTCCTGCTCTGCTCCAGCCAGGGCTTCAGAGAGCAGCTGTGTAGGAAGCCCCACCTAAAGAGCCAGGGCTGCAGGGAACAGCTACATGGACAGCCGGGCTCTACTAGGGACAGCAGCAGCAGGGGCAGCAGGTGGGTTCCCTCTCCCTGATGGTCCCCCCAGGTGTTCCCTGACAGTTTGGAAGCAGCCAAGAGAATCAACTTGCCACCACCACTGTCCCTGGATCCCTGGCTGAAGCAGGACAGGCAAGGCTGGGACAGGTGCCTCTGAGTGGTCCTCCCCTTCCTGCGCCCAGAGGGATAAGTAGAGAGGAAGAGGGGGGAATGGGAGGGCAGGGGAGGAGGTGTTACTAAGCAGGCTGGAAAGGGAAGGGTTACCAACAGCAGGGGGGATTCTTTCCAGCTTCAGGGACTTAAATAAAGATGCAGGCTGCTGCTCCTATGGTGGGGTCTCCATGCCCTAGTGCAGAGGGAGAAGAAGCTGTGAATTGGGGTGCAGCCTACCCTGCACTGCTGGTTACTGCTTCTGCACTGCCCTTTCAAAATCTTGGATCTGCCTATGGAGATACCCCATTGTAAAAGTGGGGTCACACAACTGACTTACAACATGCAGCAGATTTATAAAGGCCTATGCTATCTCTGACAGCTAAAACTTTAAAGAGCTTTTACTGACTTTTTGTGAAGGCCACTTCTATTGAAATTAGTGGGAGTTTGTTTGAATAAAGACCCAGTAAATAATCACAGGTCTGGCCTAAGTTTTGTATACTATTAGTGAATTTATTTGACCAAAAAAGAAAAAAAACAGGGAGAAGGGATAAATTAGGGCTGTATAAACAGCTGATTTTCTATTTTATTTTGGTTCAGCCCACAACTCAGATCTGAGCCTTATTTTGGGAGGGATGGAGGAAGGTGGAAAAAGAGACGTGCGTAGGGGGGTCTGCCATATAGAAATCTGATACTGTATCACTCACCGCGAATTTGACTTGGCAGCTGTCCTCCCCCAGGTAACACAGGTCCCCAGAAACATTGGTTTCCAGCCACAGATGTTCTCCATTCACTGCGTTTTCCTAAGAAGAAACGTTAAATTGGTCTGTGGAGCAGTTTATGCACCTGTCAGATTGTTCCACTGCAGAAAACTATCACGCAACAGTGTGTCATGACTGGCTTCCTGTTAATAAGAAAACCAAGATCAGGACTGTTTTGACTGAGCAGTACAGAAGACTCCACAACGAATATCTTCCCACAGTAGTTTAGATCATACAATCAATTCCTCTCTTTCATGAGTATGAAATTTACAAACAATATTTAAAATAAAATAATCAAAAACAAGATCACTAAACTCTTAGCTGATGTAAGTGTAGGGAGATGAGACTCTGAGGGACAGAAAGGCCTAGATAGGTAGAAATAATTAAACAAGCTTGCCCAAAAATGCTTTTGACATAAGCCGCAAAAGCAACAAATGGGCAAAAGGAATCAGGACCTTCATTGCCCCTAAAAACCAAGCTGGTATATTCATGGTTAACTGGGTGATTCAGAGAGGACACATCTGAATCATCCAAAACACTTTGGGAAGCATGTGGGCTCCCCTTGAAAATCCGTATGTACTGATAAAGCTTGACCCTTGTTACTGACAAAATCTCAGCCCCAGAAGATGTGGTTTCAGATTGATTACCGTTTCCATCCTACTGTAAGGTTGGCTTAATAGCAAGAATCATAAAATTACCATACCATATTTAAGCAAAGCGAATAAATAGAAATCTTGCTCAGCCCAAATTAGAGCATGATGGAAAATGCATCGACAGTCTCTGACATTCGGTTCCCACATTGCAAAGTCACAAATGATGATGATTTCCAACCAGATGGCTTTTGACAGCAGGATGCTTAGAAATAGCCATTTTGGTTAAAATCATTTATTTTAAATACCCTTGACAGTTTTAATGTGATGAAACACGGGGTTTTTTCTCTCACCATGAAGATTTTTCAGGTACAGCTTTTTTAAAAGAGAAATGTAGCAGACAGGGTTTTTTTTATTTCTCCAATACAAATGCATTCACAATAACTAGATCAATATTAATTTGCATTTAAAGAATGTAAGCATCTATCAGTAGTGTGGGGTTGATTTACAGTAAGACAGTAGGTCAAAATCCTGAAAGGAAAGTGCAAGAAAAGGGTAGTATTTTATGGTGATAGGTCCACATGTCCATATTTAGCTGCATAACTATAAACTAAACAGCTTACAAAAGTCAGAAAACTTTTGGATAACATTACATCCAATATCATCCCTAACAGAGCACTGAAATGCGAGTCAAGAAATTTAGATTCTATTTCACTGTCACAACATGCTTTATGACTTTGGATAAGTAATTTCACTTTTCTAAGCCTCTCTTTCCTTTTCTACCTTTTTTCTACTTTATCCATGTAAAATATGAACTTATTAGAGCAGGAACTGTCTTGATCTATATCAAGGGTTGTCAAACCCTGGCACGTGTGCCAGAGCACAGTAAGCAAAGGCATTTTCCTTGGTACATGCAACTCAGGGTGGATGGCAGGGAAGGGGTTGGGGTTACACTGCTACAACATGGATCAAGCCCCTCGCAGCTTCCCCACCATCTGCCGGGAGGAACACGTGCACCCATGGCCAGCAACAAGCTGGGCTAGAGCTCTGCAGACATCAGTGTAGTAACTTATGGCCTCCTCACCACCTCCTAGAAGCAGCCGGGCTTCTGGTATTCTAATGAAGGTGATTATCTCTCCATCCTGCAATGCCTGAAATTCAATTCCCTGCCCAGTTTATGGGGAACTAAATGAAACAATGAGACAACAGAACAAGTGATATTTCCACACTGGATAAGTAGAAATTTGTCAAAGACAGTATTCTAATAAGACACTTTCTTTGCTAAAGTAACTAATGGCAAACAACAAATCATGGTTCATATGATGACCTAGATTATAAATCTAAATCATGTAGATTATAAAAGCATGTGCTTTGGGAGAATAAGTTTAGCAAGCCAGGCAAGAAAGCACACAGCTCCTGGGACATCATTTTTAATCAGGAATCAGAAGTCCATAAAAAGAAGCAAAATAGATTAAAACCTTTTTTCATTCGCATTGTTTCCCCATGACTTTCTATTCAAGGTTTCTAAAGAGAAAGTGGCCTATTTCCATAACCCAGTTAAGACCAATTGAGATTTTGTTCTTTGTTGTTCCTGAATGGGTCAGAGATTCATATGGCCTGAATTTATAATAGAAGTATAAATTTAAAAACTGGACTTTTTTGCATTTTATAGATCATATTATACCAAAATACAAATTGGGTGGTCATAATGACACTTTCTGACATTAAAATTTGGTTCCCTTGTGTCTTGTGGGGTCATTTAAATCTTAGCAAAATAGATATATCATGTTACCATTCTGACCTGGAAGCATTTATACCCACTCTGGCACTCACTTTCCACTGGGGTAACTGACTTCACAACAGAGTTGGTCAAAGCTCTTGAAGTTCTACCAAATATTTCAACATTCCACATTTTCCTTTAATCCTGAATCAGAACAAAATGTTGAAATTTCCTGTGAAACAAAATTTCCAAAAATAACTGAAACTTGATTGAAACTGTCTTATTGAACCATTTTCTTTCAATAAAGTCAAAAAGTATCATGTTGACTTTTATACTATACAACACAACATAAACTGTAGTAAAATATAATACAAAAGTCGGCAGGGTAAAGTGAACAAAAGTGCTTTGACTTTATTCAAACAAAATGTTTCAATCCCATCTTTTCATAAATTTGGACAAGAACTGTTCCTGGAACACGTTCTGATTTCAACAGATCAGCATCCCTGCCTAAAAATTTGCAGCTGGGCCTTTTCCATAAGATTCAGGACAATGAAAACAAAATCAGACCCATAGATTTTAAAATTAAAATGTGCAAATATGTTTATCTATCCCAACCTTCTGCATAACATAGACCACAAAGGACAGCAAGTCCAAATTACTATATTTCTACACACAGATATTTTTATCCTGAAGATTGATTCAAGCAGACTCTTAATTAATAATTTGTCTTGTTTGAGTTGTTTTGTATTCACTGATTTTGGCTGGCTTGGTTCATATAAGAACAAAATAAATGCTATAGTGGGTCAGACCACATGTAACCCAGTATCTGATCTCTCACAGTGGTACAGAGTGCATGCTAATGGAAAGAGTTTGTAAGCTGGCCATATCCATGTCAATCTGTCCTGTCCCTCTTCCCCAACAATGTCCAACATTCAAAGTTTAGCATACATATCTTCACTCTGAATGGATAACACATGGGAATAAGGCAGGAATAAATTCTATTTACAATTTGGGAAAAGGCAAAAACCTCCTGCTTAACATTTTGTTGCTTGGTGTTTACGCGTCATTGTGCAAAGAAAGCTGGAGCTCTGCTTTGTCCATAGTAGGTATATGGAATTTGTATCTGTACGGATCTTTTTTACTTATCCTGTAAATGGAGAGAAAATCCCCGCCCTTCCCCACAGTGTAGCAGAGGTAGCTTCTATTGTTGTAACAGATACCTGCTGCTCCAGTTCCTCAGGTGAGGAGGACCTTCCACTTGTTTGTTCTTGTTTTGTACTACCTTCATAGAAAGCAAGGTTCTTTTTAGCATGCAGATTGTTTTTTGCATATGGGAAAACACATATGCATGCTGTGCTCCAAGCTGAAGGCAAACAGATTCATAGAGCAGAGTTTATGGGCAATATCGTAATTATATGCATTTGGCCATAACCACTGTTCACATTTTTCAGCTTGCTAAATTTGGTTTGTGCCTTAAGAAGTACCCCAAAATGCTGAAGGAAACAAAGCAGGCTTACTGTTTTCCTAAAGTCCTTTGGCTACTTCCACAAGCTGCAGCCAGAATGGTTTCAAAGGCAATGCAAACTAGCCTGTGTTATTTAATCTGTGGCATCAAGGAGCCGTGGATATTCAGCCAATCAGATCATCCAGCTGGCTGAACATTCAGTTCAAAGTGAGATATAACATGGCCTGTAACCATGAGAATGAAACTTTCCCATCGGGGGTGAACTTTCATAGTATTATAAAAGGATTTCTAAATAAGCCATTTAAAGGGGGGGGGAATGTTCAAATATATGAGGTAGATAAATTAAGCCAATTATCAAATCAGCCCTATCATGACATCATGAAATAAAGATACAGAAATTATTTGTGCACATCTCAATTTATAATTCTAGATTAAATTAAATCCATTTTTTAAAATCTATTTTTTTTTCCATTTTTCCTTTTTTATAGTGTCAATACCTGGCAGAGATAAAGTTGTTTGGGTGCACTGGCTGCTCCTTTTCATCTTGCCATAGTTAACTCTTACCTTTGGCTTCTTCTAGTTGAGGGGCAGTTACAAAGCCCCTGCAATACTGTTACCCTTAAACTGCTGATATGTATTCTCAGCCTTATCTCCATTTCCGCAGTTTTTGTTTGGGAATTTACATTAGAAAACAAACAAAAACCATTTACAAACGTCACATGTGATTAAAAAAGAAACCCAAAGCTGCGTTACCATATTAAATATTTAACAATTTGAAGATACGTTGTATCCACCTTAAACAATTATTTTAATTTTAACTTTCAGGGCCAGATCCATCAAGATGCTGTGGCTGCTTCCCTTCACTACAGAGCTATTCAACACAGCCACAGCTGGGAAGGTTGAATCTCCCTGTCCTTTGTCACACATATCAGTCTGCATACACATATACAATCATAAAATAATAGAAAATGAGGGCTGCAAGGGACCTCAGGAGGTCATGTAGTCCAACCCCCTGCTCAAAGTAGGACCAGCCCCAACTAAATCATCCCAGTCAAGTCTTTGTCTAGCCGGGTCTTAAAAGCCTCCAAGGATGGAGATTCCACCACCTGTCCAAGTAACCTGTTCCAGTGCTTTTATTACCCTCCTCATGGGAAAGTTTTTCCTAATATCTAAACTAAACTTCCCTCACTGTAACTTCCTTGTTTTGTCATTTGCCACCACTGAGAACAGTCTAGCTCCATCCTCTTTGGAACCCCCTTCAGATAGATGAAGACGGCTATTAACCGCCCCCACCCTCCAGCCTTCTCTTCTTCACACTAAAGTCCAGTTCCATCAGCTTCTCCTAGTAAGTCATGTGCCCCAACCCCCTAACCATTTTCAATGCTCTCTCTCAGACTCTCTCCAATTTGTCTACCTCCTTTCTGTAGTGAGGAGCCCAAAACTGGACACACTATTCCAGAGGTGGGCTCACCAGTGCCTAATACAGGGAAATATCTCTTCCTTCGATAGGTTGGCAACCCTCCTACTAATGCAGACCAGTACGCCATAGGTTTTCTTTGCAACAAGGGCACACTGTTGGCTTATATCCAGTTTAAACTGGAACCCCCATGTCCTTTTCTGCACAGCTGCTGCTTTACCAGTCAGTCCCCAGCCTATTCTGGTGCACGGGATTATTTCATCTTTAAGTGCAGGACTTTGCACTTGTCCTTACTGGATCTCATGAAATTACTTTTGATCCAACCCTCCAATTTGTTGAGGTCTCTCTGAATCCTAGCTATATCTTCCTGCATACCTGCTAATTCCTCCAGCCTGGTGTAATCTGCAAACGTGCTGAGGGTGCACTCTATGCCATCTTCCCGGTTGTTGAAGATATTAAACACAACTGGCCCCAGGACTGACCCCTGGGGCACTCCACTTGATGTCTAGTGGGCATCCAGTATCAAGTCATTGATTAAAACCCTTTGAGTCCTATGATCCAGCCTGTTTTCTATCCATTTTACAGTCCATTCATCTAACCTGTACTTCCTTAGCCTGCTTGAAGAATGTTGTGGGACAGCATGTCAAAAGCCTTGCTAAAGTCAAGGTATATCACATCCACTGCTCTCCCCACATCCACAGAGCCAGTTACGTTAAAGAAGACGATCAGTTTGATCAGACATGATTTGCCATTGGTGACTCCATGCTGACTATTCCTAATCACCTTCTCCGCTTTCCTTTCTTGTGTCCTTGTGCGATACAGTATTTAAAATTTGTAGATTCATTAGAATCTGACAGGGCTGTGCCATTAGCACTTCCATTATGGCCTTGAACTTGCAACCTCTGGGCAGTTAACAAAATGCCTTAGCGCCCATGCCACCCCAGGCATCCTCCATGTGCTCACTAATGGATTCCTGGGGGACCTACTCCATAACTTTTCCAAGGACTGAGGTGAGGCTGACTGGTCTCTAGTTCCCCAGATCCTCCTTCTTCCTGCTATGAGTTTTCAAAGATAACAGCCAGTGGCTCTGCAATCACATCAGCCATCTCCCTTAGCACCCTCAGGTGCATCATGTCTGGTCCCATGGACTTGTCCACATTCAGCCTTTCTAAATAGTCCCTAACCTGTTCTTTCACCATTGTTGGCTGCTCACCTCCTCCCCAAACTGTGCTGCCAGTGCTATAGTCTGGAAGCTGACCTACCCTGTGAAGACTGAGATAAAAACAGCATTGAGTACTTAAAAGTTTAAAAGTATATCTTTAAGTGGAAGCTGCATAATAACATTCTTCAACATGGATGAGTGAAGCCAAGATGGTAACTTCCCTATACTGCCAAAGGCTATTGTCTTAACCTAAGGCATTTTAGTTTCACTCCATTTGGAAGCAACAGAGGGTAACAGCCATTTAAAAGGGGGAAGGGGAGCATGTTTGTTAAGCTACAGTAGCCTCATTCCCTTTGAGAATGAGAGATCACAACCATCTTGAAAAAAATCTCTCTTCAAGGAATTCTCTCAGAAGAAAAAACATTGCTGAAGGAGAAGCAACAAATATGATCATTAATCATAAAAATATTCCTTCAGACCGTTTCTGTGTAAAATGTCAGTGATTTTTAACTGTATGAAAAATTTAGGGAGTCACTACTATTTGTTGCAATAACTACTAAAGAGTAGGCTGGTTTAAATGGGCAATGGAACATACATACCCAAGGGCTCTCCTTCCTTATGTGAACATCTGATGATGTATGCCTTCGCATACTTAGTTCCCAATTACAAGACTTAGTCTTGCAGAAAGTTTAATGGGAAGAGACATAATTTGGTGTACAAATTAGGATATGAAATGATAATTTAGAAGGCAGGGCATTCATATGGAAAAGAAATGCATTCATCAGGACCAGTGTTGCAATTAGCGAATGCCAGTGGGATTCGAGTTTATATATGACATTTTAAATCTGTCTTGTATATATCGCATACCACATACCTCTGATCCCAGAAATTAGCCATCCAAAACTGAGGAACATGTTTTAAGAGAGGAACCTGATATCTATGTTGGAATGGAGGTATAGGAGCACTGGAATGGCTGCCACATCTTCCTCCATCCCAGACACATGGAGGAGGGCAGTCCCATGTTCAGCATCAATCACCCTATCTTTACTGCTTAGCCAAAAGCTAGAGGTTTAACCTCATCACAGCCACTGCCAAATTGGCAGCAACTGTGACAGGGTTAAACATCTAGCTTTTGACTGAGTAGGAAGGGAAGAGCGAGCAATGCCGATAAGCAGACCCTGCCCCTGCTCCATGCAGTCAGAATTTAGCCATGACTCCAGAGAAATCTTTTTTTCTTCATTCTGCCTTCTCAAAAGAAGGTACATGTCTTACTTGGGGGGCATCTTGTATATAAGAAAATACAATAATCCTGCCAAACCATATTATAATGAGGGCATGGGGTGAAAACAAAATCATAGGAGTATTTTATCATCCTCTGTTAAATTTGATGTTTTTTAGAGTAATATCAGTATAAATCTATTATTTGTCCAGTAGTTCCTATAGGGTTAATTGCTGTTCAGCTATACAGGACTTTTCCATAAATATGTACATCATGCAGCAGAGGATTAAAACAACAACTGTCCATTCACCTAAGAGTCCAAACCTGAATTTTGATACTTATTTCAAAGGATGCAAGCTTCAGCCTGCATGTTCATAGGTTCCTCAAGGGCCCTTTTAAAGCTGTGTTTTTCAACCCATGGGTTGTAACCCAAAAGTGGGTCACAAGAAGGTTTGAAAGGGTTGTGAGCAAGTCCCAGAAAAATTCAGGAAAACATGAGTTTCCCCCTTCCAGAGCCTGTAAACAATTGCTTGGAGCGATTGGAGGCAGCAGGTGCACATGCATGTGCACATGCATGTGCACACACACATGGCCGGTATGCAGCCAGGAAGGGTCATGGGAGCAGCCCCAGCAGCTAGATGCAAGTGAATGTATGGGGAGTGGAGGCTGGAGGTCCAGGGCTTGGGTGTCTAGGGGTGTGTGAGTGTGGAGGGGATGGGTATGCGAGGTGGGAACATGTGCCTGCCAGCACTGGGGGAAGATGGCTGGGTGCCAAGGCTGCATCAGGGCAGGGGGGCAGGAGGGAAGGGAGTGGGAGAGAGCTAGGTGGCTGAGCCAGTGGCACCAAGACAGATGCCCATACTCGCAGGGGCAGGGCAATCCAGAGACACTGCTTGGGGGGGCAGGAAGGGCTGTGACCAGGTTGCCTAGCGTAGCATGGGAACCCCAGCCCAGGGCAGGGGATGGTACCACAGGCCTCTCCTCCTCCTCCCTCTAGCCAATGCCAGGGCTGGACTCACTCCACTGCTGTCCACATGAGCTGGAGCCACTGCAACCACTGTACTCCAACCTGAGCGGGATAGGGGGTCTCCTCCAGCAGTGCTGGGGGGAGGCAGGGGACTGCGGGTTGGGAGTGATGGGCACCAGCATGGCATGGAGGGGCAGAGGACTGTGAGTCGGGAGTGAGGGGCACCAGCAGGGCCAGGTGTCTGTGGCTTGGGACTAAGGGTCAATAGCAGAGACAGGGAGCTATGGGTCAGGAGTGAGTGGTACCAGCAGGGCTGGGGGCTGAGCGTTGGAACTGCCATCAACATTTACAAATGGATCCTGGTACAAAAACGGTTGAGAACCACTGTTTTAAAGGATGTGCGTCATACAGCTTTAGAGCTATGTGAATATCCCTTCAAACAATATATATTTCAGAGACATGCGCTGTATACTATTATGTGCAATTTGTATTACTGTAGTACTTAGGAGCCCTAGTTATAGACCACACAAGCACCAAATAGAAAGATGACCCCTGCTTCTAAAATAAAAGTGAGACAACAAATGGATGCAGACAGAGAGCAGCATGAAACCATAAGACAATGTTGGCCAGCGTGATCAGTAGAGGTATCTGTGCACCAGGAGCTACTGACTAGTTTTCTGGAAGCATCAAAAAAGGGAGAGTTTTAAGAAAGGATCAAGGAAGAATAATGAAGTGGGTTTACAGTTTATGGGTAGTTTCTCCCATGTCTTAGGGGCAGCATGATAAGAAGCACAAAGGCACTTATTGAAACATTTAATAACTGGACAATGGTAGCTGGTATCATAGGTGGTAATGATGCATAAGCTTTTGGGAGAATGCACACAGGACATCTTTGGGGTTGCTTTTATAACACAGGATGCCTTTCCCATGGGGGTGCAAAATGACACAGCTCAAGTTGGAGGGAGGAAGGCAGGCAATAGGACCTGATTACCACCACTGCTTTCCCCCACCACACAGCTGTGGTGCAGTGAAAGCCCCCTTCCACCAGAGTCCATGCCATTCAACTGCGGCACAGCATGGACAGAGCTCCCTCTTCACCAGAGCCCCTGGTGGTAGACTGCAGTGCAGTGCAGGGAGAATCCCCACCACCACCAAAAGCCACCAAAGCCATAGCTCCAGGCTGCATCCAAAGTCTCCACAAGTTGGATCTGGCCCACAGGCCATAAGTTGCCAACCCCTATCCTATAGTACAAAATCTCTTGCCTCAGAAAATTAGAGACAAGCCAAAGGGTGACAAAAGGCATAAAAGTTTAAAAAATGTGACTGTGTGAGACCAATGAAGCTAAGAATTTTTACACACGTGAGGAAAGAAAGGAAACCTCTACCACAACCTGGCACTTTATCAGTGTATCTGACAGGGAGTAAGTAAAATTTTCCCCATTTTTCAAAATAGGAAAACGGAGGGACATTCAGGTGAAGCAACTCACCTGACCTCATCCAGGAAGCCGATGGCAGAGCTTAAAATAGAACTCAGGATTCCTGAGTCCCAAGTAGTACTACTTCTAATATGACAACCGCAAATATCCCGCGTGGCGTTAATAATAATGAAGAACATGGACAGGGGATTATTTTCAGGTATCACCATGGACACATAAGGAAAGAAACATTTATTCTACCAGTTTAAGCAATACATTTTGGCCACGATATCAGTTAGATACTGCAATATGTGACACAGAAGGTCTCTGAATTACCCTCAAGAGAAATACTAAAGGAAAGTTTGGCCAAAACTGATGGGGCTGCTGTAGACATTGTTAATACTGTCTTGTGGTAATGAAGGCAGAGAGACTAGTTGCAAAAATGTCCTTTCCAAGCATGACACAAATTAATCCAAATAACCTTTCAAAAATATTCTGCATGTAACACCTGCCTACAGCTATGAGTTCCACTGGCATACTTTCACAGGGGGTTATATGAGCAGTCATCTGAGCAGGTGTGCGTTGTACAATGCTATGTTTCAAGAGTGAAGCTATGATTTAAACTACAATTCAGGAAGACACTGACGTTTGTCCGTGTCTAATAAATTATCTGAGCAGTCCCACTGACATCAACAGGACAGGATTTGGGATTAAAGAAAAGTGGGTGTTTAAGCCCCTTCCTGATTAGGTTCTAAAGGTTTCCTGAAGAACAAGATCTAAGTGTTTGTAAATCCAATACCTTTGGATTTTCCTTTGGCTCTCTAAAACTCTGGGGCAATTCAACTTTTTAACACCCTTCTCTATGCTCACCTACAGATTTTAAGGTCAGAGGGGACCGGTGAGATCACCTAATTTAATCATTAGCCTCAGCAGTTGTGGCTGGGACAGAGAACACCATTGAAAAAGCCATCCAGTCTTGATATATAGATTATCTCTACCTAAAGCAAAAAAACAGGTTCCAAAGGAAAGAAAAATCTCTCACACACACAACACACACCTTGTTGTCTGTGTGAGGGCTTGATCCTATCAGATGCTGAGCACTTGAGCAAGCAGCCCATAAAGGATATAGCTACATGCTTAACTTTAAACACATGCAGTCCTGCTGATTAAAGGGACTATTCACATGCTTATGCACTCTGCTGGAACAAGGTTTGACTTCTCAGCACATCATAATGACCAGACCTAACGTAGCCAACATCAGCCCTCTTACTGCACCTAATTTATCCACATTCTTAAGACACCTCAAGACTCATCAATGAGCCATAGTAGAGATCACCCTTGAATTGAGAGATTGCTGATGACGATCCACACACAAATAAATGAAGGGTGAGAGCACTGGCAGAAGATACTGTTCAAATAAATTGCCATATAAACAAACACCTACAGTCCATTCTAGTGCTGTTCGTGGCTCCTTCACGGGCCCATTGGAGACTGCGATGTTGAGGGAATGCACAGGGGCCAAGTGCTGGAGGCCTGACCTGGAGATTGCTTTCCTGCAAGGTGAAAAGAAAAAACAACAAACAAAGATAGATTTTTTTTTCTAGAAATCTGAAGAAGCATCACGTCTACATTTCAGTTTGGCTGAACTAGTGGTAGAAGTTATTTCGTACTGCTGAGAACAGGGAGAGCCCATGAGGAGTCAGAAAGCGCATAAAGAGGATGCAAAAGCAGCTTAGTAAAGGAACAAGACAAAACCGATAGCCAAAAATGTTCTTATGCAAAGCAGTTACCCCTGCCGCCCCACACCCCAAACCCCCAGACTAGCTGGCAAAAATCCACTGGGCCAAGCTTAGCATAGATTTTAAACAGAAATCCCTCTTCTTTGGTATCAGGACTACTTGGCTCACTGAATATAAAATTACTTTTCTGAAAGGGATGAAGAGAGATCTTCAGAAAAGGAACACAATACCCTGTGGTTTTTATTCAGACAACTGAGAGTGGAAAGCGTCTTCCACCTCACCAGCAAAATACCCAACATAGAAAACTGACACTGTTATGGTTAGGAAAATATCATACACTGCCTTTTTGATGAATTCCTCCAAGGAGACATTCCTGTCTCTTTCCCCATTACTTCATCTCCACCTCTTTGGGCTCTGTGTTGCAGAAATCCTCAAACTTAGAAGGATGTGACTCCCTGCAAATGCCATAGATGCTAGCTAAAGCATTAGTCAGAAGTACTCCCAGGCCCCAAGTTCTGTGTACCCTTACACCAGATGCTCCCCACATCCTCCCAGCTCACCATGCAAGGTCAGCCTTAAATTCTGCCCCCTCCATTGACAGTTCACAAGCCGCTGCTATAACACTAGGCAGCCCTTGGACTGTAGGCTTATCAAAATTATTGCACTGCACACATCAGGACAGCATGGTCTCCTAGCAATAACTTAAAACATTTGATAGGCTCTTTCTTCAGCTAGACTGGTCAGAGCAGCAGGTGTAAGTATGTTGAGAAGAGTTCTCCGTTTGTAAGCCCACCACACACATCCTCCACAAAATGAGAAGACAAACTGTTTGTGTAATATTCATTTTTGTAATAACATTCCCACAGTATAATGGATATTTATAGGGTCATCTAATCAGACAACTATCCCACGGCAACTTACAATAAAGGTCAACAGAGCCAACAAAGACAATCCCGATCAGCCATCTGTTAAACAAATCTCGTCACTCTACTATAAACATACGCTGCAGTGTGGGACTGATCCCATTCCACCTAGTTGGCATTTAAATGGCACGTAGGCATCTAAGCATCTAAGTGCAACGCTTTTCCCCCCCTGTTTGAGTCCCTAAAAAGCCATTAATGCCTCTCCCCTTTGTTAGCCTTATGAAACAAGTCACAAAAAGCTTCAAAGACCCATCCACCTTTTGCAATAATGGTTTTTAAAGCAGCATAGGACAGGACTGCACCTAGAAGTCTTATATGTGGCATAGGATCAGGTCGATATGCCCATAGCAGATGAGCTCAGATGTCTTAGGACTCTGCATGCATGTCCTAGGAGTCAGATGGGGTGTATGAAAATACGATAAACGTTCGCTCCTCCACCCTCAATACGATGCCCTGCTCTTGTAGTAATATGTTATTTAACAAACACTCTGTCCATTCATAATACCCTTTTATGATCCAGGCCCCCTTTCTCCACCAAAGCATGCATTACTAATAGATTGGGAGTAAGGGAATTTTTACAAACAATTTACTTTTGACTAAATCCCTTTCGGAATTGGTGGGAACCTGAGCTAGTACAATCTATCCATGTAGCTGGGCTTTTGGTTGTAGCCATGTTGTAGGCATTTATAATACACATAATATTCATGTCATGGTCAACAGACCTTAGTCTTCATAGTCTTCACCAAGATTACACAAAGGCCTTCAAAGAGGTATAATTTACACAAATGCCAAACTGCAGAAAGGCAGAATTAAAAATGCAAGAATTGTTATACAGAAAGCAGTTTCCAGTATATGGCCAGTGTTTTTCTGCACCTCTTTTTGCTTATTAGTGCTTGGGCATTTGCTTAAGAATACTGGCCCAGTCTTAGCTCTTTGTGCTGCACAGCCACTGGTCTAGCTTTCCGATACCACAATCTCTTTTAGTGAAATGGATTCAGTGCAATAATTTCTGCCCTCTCTCCCTAAGGGCAACAGCTACAAGTCAGTGGCTGTTGGATTCTGCAGATATAGTGACAGAAGAGCATTTCTACTCCGGATATAAATCCAGTTGGAAAAAGAATGAAAAAATTGTTCGCAGTTAATTGTTTGAGAAAAAATGCTGAAATCTGCAGCCATCCTAATTCACAGAATATAACTGCTTAAACTAGGGGCATAAAACTCTGCTGAGCTCCCTGGGCTAGATGTGAAACATGGGTCTCCTCATGGATCAGACTTGCACCCACCTCTGACAGTGGGGCAAGCAGCATCAGAGAATCATGGGAGTTAATTCAGTCATTGTTCATCTGTCACCATGAAAACATGTCACCAATGAGGTTCCGTACCCTTATTTTGGTGGCAGGTGCCATCCCCACTGAATTAGGAGTTTGCTATCCCATGGGTTTGATGACAGTTTTGCAGGCTGTTTCTCTGATGCATCTGGTTTAAACCATAGAACTGGGTTGAATAATGAAAACAAATTACATAACCCTACTTTCTGAATTTAAACATATTAGGCATTTACACATGTGCAGGGAGGCTGCTCCAACACACTGTAAATCCAGACCAGATTAAACTGAGTCTGCTGGAGCATGGAAATTAACACACTCCAAAAGCCTCCAGCATCACGTATATCAGTGTTCCTGCCTTGCAAATGGAAGCATGGTGCTTTGAACTAAAGCTTGTCAAATAAGGTTTAGTCCACAGTGCCCCACTGCCATTTTTTCAGCACAGGGACGCTGATACATGTGATGCTCGAGTGCTTTTAATTATCATGGCTCAGTAATTAAATCACCCCCCTCCCCCCGGAGCACATCTACAAACATTCATCAATACTCACTATTAATACCATTGGCAATGATATATTTGACCAGCTCTGGGGATAAGGTCTCCAGCTGGACACCAAATTCAGTAGAGACTTAAAAGGTAAACGTCTTTAATGAATAGCTATAGACTTCCCAATGTCCGCCCCGACCACAAATTCAAGCCAGAATTAGACATATGCAAGCCTTCTGTAGTGAAATCTGAGACTTGGCCTGTCATGTGGGGACAGTCATGTGCAAACATCTTCCTTTTTCCTACACCTACAGCATACAGGTTTATAGTTTGACTGCAAAGCATACAAAACACAGATGATGATGTTCGGATTTGTTTGAAAACAAAACCTTAAAATGATCTCAGGTGTTGCAAGCCAGCAGGTACTATAACAAACAGAACTGTCTGACAAATCCTAGGACAAGCGAAAATACTGAGTCTTGTACAGCCTCTTGCCAAGATTGTTCAGATGAGGAAAGCAACAGAGTACCAGAAAACACTGCTCTTCACAGAGAAGATCTATGTTACATAGCCCCAAGCCAAAAAGGGAGAAAAACAAAGTCTACATGAGAGATAATCAATTGGCCTTCTAATTTAAGTAAAAATAAGGGCCATCCTGGAAAAAAAAGGATCTGTGAAAATGTGCAAGACTGATGAAGTAAGAGGTGCCCTGTAAGCAGGTAAATTACTCTGAACAACAGATTAAGGTAACTATGACTTTTCTGATAGAAAGGTAAGATGAATTACTTTCTATTATTGTTCCCAACAATCTACAATATTTCCTTCTTTCCTGAGAATGACAGCCACAGACTCTCCATCGAGTTGTACCCACAAAGCAAAAGTAATAAGTAATCATGTTATGAAAAAAATAATAGGATAATTTATCTGTGTTTAGCTGAAAATGTCTTTTTTTGAATAATGGAGCAACAGATCCATTACAATGACTAATTCAGCCTGCTTGCAGCATGGGGGCAGAACCAGACCTGTCAATCACATGGAGTAGAGGAATGTCCCCCCCCTGAAGTTTTGGTCTGTGATTTGTAGCATGATAAATCATGAGCAATATTTTGCTAATTACTTTTCAGTTTTAGTCACTAGTAAGTTGTATTAGACTGTATTCTGATGCACCTTTAAAACAACCTGTGAGAATGTACGTACATAAAGAACTACATATACCACCTGGAAAAGCAGTTTGATACTAATTCCATGGTTTATGTCATTAAGGAAATCCTGTAACAGAACAGTTAACCAATATGTGAAACTAAGAGAATTCTGATATCCAAGTTTAATAACTGCATTTTTTTAAACAGCATTACATTTTCTTCTTCATTTCACTGAGAAGTCAGGCGAGACTCAACCTACTTATTAGATCAAAGGATACATATTTGATAAGGGGGGATTTGAATTTATATCCCAGTCCTTGGTTTCACTGAGCCTCTTCCCTCCACCCCAGGCATATAAAAAATCCTCAGATGAGCTGTTTAAAGTGCAGATATGTGCCTGAATCCCCAAGAACCACAAAAAAGCAATTAGGCAATGGTATTCACCTCATTAACTTGTTCCCTTGGTGTTAAAAAACACCTATTTGGAAAAGAAAGGCTATTTTAGTAGTGCACATATTTAACAGACTGTACTAGTATTTTGCTTGTCACTTGCATTTAACTTACAATCAATCAATCTGGACCAGTATGCAAATTTGTATTACCTTAACAAGCAAAATATACCCATATGGCAATGGGCTTAATGATTAAAAAATGCAGACATTGACTCTCAGTGCTATCCTAGTTATCCTAGGAAAACCATAAGCGCCTGCAGTATGAGGCTACATATCAGCAAAGATGAGGCCACATATCAACAAAACCCAGCAGAACAGTGATTCTCAACCATTGTGTCCAGCACGTTAGGGTGCCACAAGATGCCTTTTAGGGCACCACAGTGCCCAATACCTGTGCAAGGAGGTACATGCAGTAGCTCCTCCTCTCCCCCAGCATCCCGCAAACAAGTGGCACCCACAGTTGCTCCCTGTCCCCCAATACTCCAAGCATTACACTCTGCCATAGGCAGGAAGGCAGATGTGGGACATCAAGGCATGCTTTCAACCCAGCCTGCCCTTGCCCCTCCCCCCCCAACACCTCCCACACTCCCGGAGCCAACAGGAGGGAGCATGGGAGGCACGTAGCTCTGGTTGCCACTGTGTGGGTCACAGAAAAAATAGCTGCAGTGATGGTGCCCACACTTGCCCCCTAAGCCTAAGCCACACTGGGGAGGAAGGAAATACAGTACCTGTGTCCTAGTGTCCTCGGGGTTCAGAGATTCTCCTATGAATAGTTCTAGGTCCCAGAGCAGTGAGCCTGAACCAGAGTGGGGTGAAAGGAGATAAGCACTGTAATAAATAGTTTCTGAAATGGGGTGCTGCTAAATTCAGAGAAGTTACAGAGAGGTTCCTGGATTCTGAAAAGGTTGAAAACCATGGTTATAAAACCACTGTGTATCCACTTCGGGGTTTATTCATGCAATTTGATGCTTCTGAAAGTCGTGGATAAATAACACTGGCTAAACTCTAGCATCATTAAGCTTTCCCCACAGAGCACTGCCGAATGATGCGCAGTTCTGCTCCCTGCAGTTCTAACTTTGGATTCTGCACATGTACTCTTTGCTTTGTGCCTGACTAGACAATGACAATTCCATTTTGTGGCACCTTGGAAGGTTTAAAATTTTGCACAAAAGTTAAACACAAACCTTCCAATCGTTTTCACAAATGCTTCTAATCATGTACTGTTGCCAGCTTTGGCTGTTTTCAAGGAGCCTAGGACAAGCTACAGAAGTGTAGCTAAGCAGAAGGCCCCAAAGCCTGGTTCTGAGTGATGGTAGCATGAACGTTTTCAGATGCAACAACTAACTTGGTCAGCAAAGTAAAGGAAGTCATCCATACGTCTAACTAACCAAGTAATGAGATACAATTAAACAAAACACAAGGCCTGAAAGAAGGCCATACATTAAATAATTCAAATGCACTGTATCATAGCTTTATCTTAAAATATTAGTAATAATAATTGATGTAACCAAATGTATTAGTTATTTTGCTATAATAGATATAAGTTTGTTAAGATGTTTGTAAAAACAAAGCAACCTTTTCAGAGAAGACCATCAACTATGGTAAAGAAGAAACAGTCCAGTGTTGAAAAGCATTCCACAATGGGGAAGGAAAGGAGATATGAAACCCTCTCTTTTATTTTTCCAAGAATACAAATCCCAACTAACTGACATCTTTCAAGTCCACCAGAGATCTGGTTCAGTCCAGTTCTAAAAGTTGCAGTGAAACAAAAAATTTAAATTAAACCAATGAGAGATCATTTATTAGAATATTAGCCATCTATAAATATTGGGTGTAGCCTGGAGGGAAATTTGGAGAACTCAGCAAATTCAAGAAGATCTGCTGCCAACCTTAGTGCCACCCTCCTCCCACCTCTAGAGTCTCCCCAGCTGGTGTAGGTAAGAATCTATGTTGGGCTGTCACAGGGAGCCAGACAGGTGTTTGTTTTTGTATTCTGAAGTGCCACCAAACAAAAGATTGGGCTGTAGACCTGTTTCTGCCTCTTATCAGCAGCCCACCCACAAGGTTACCTGTAATCCACTGTGTCACTGTTTGCATATCAGTGTTTTGGGCATGGGCCTGAGATGTTCATATCCCTGCTTGGGCTGATTCAGAGCAGAGACCTTTATTTCATCGCTTGTCAAATCAAGCAGGGCAGGGTCTTTAAGCCTGGGTCTTCTCTCCTACCCAGGACCCTATCCAGCTATAATTTGTCTTCTGCCCTTCTTCCAAATGCCCCCAACCCCCAATACAAAGACCTTCCAATAAAAGTTACGTGGAAATTAATGCATCTCAGTAAAACATTTCAGCTCTGTTCTCATTTTGAGAATCTCTGTTACAACCCTGTCTTTCTCTTGGGGAGACAATGATAATCAGGCAGTTAGTGTCCACTAGAGACTAACCTGGAGACATTGAAGCAAAATTTCCACTTCTGATCTAATTAAGGATTGAAAGCAGGAACTCCAAAGGGGAAAGGGTTACTGTAGTACACCAGGTACCTGAATACCTGGGTTCTGCTAACAGTCTCCAAATCTTTGGGTACATACAGGCATTCAGGGAGGTTAGATTGCATCAAAATAACCACCAGATCTCACATTGTTTGCTCAGTTGCAGAGTTTACGCTTAGATCCCTAGCTCAGTCGATCTAAGTATGAACTGTACAAACTGTACAGAAGTTAAGGACAATTAGACTGGTGCAAAAACGGCTGACCCAATCTAAGTTCAGTGTACCTCCAAGGTAGTCTAATTTAGATTGGGTCCAGCAAAACCAATCTAACTGAACTTCTATACAATTCCCAGCCCAGCCCCAAGACTGGAAAAGCCTAGCCACTGGCCCCGGCCCTGGGGCTACAATTTCCCAACCTACCCCCGGCACCAGGCTATTTTTAACCCCCACCTCCAGTCCCTCACCACCACCAAACACTAAGAAAATACCTAGATTTTTACTGTTATCTCTGTGAACAAAATAATAAATTTGTTGTGATGAAAGTGACATAGAGATACTCAGAGGCAAAATGTAAGGCAATGATAGGAATGTGAAAGGCACATGCCCAGATTTAGATCCAACATCCAGGTTTACAGAGTGTCAAAAAACAGTGTGCTGTGCCCTGCAATGGGCAGAACAGAGAGTCTAACAGACAGCAGAGACCTTTATAATATGAAGAAACCCGCTGAACAATATGGAGATGCCATTTTTCTTCTTCCTGCAGATGAATGGATGCCTTTGAAAAGGTCTGCAAATCTCTCCCAAGAAAGGTTTTTGGTTTTTTTACTCCTTACTACCCAAAGAGCAGAGATAATAAGCTGCAGACCATCCTTACCAGCCCTTTCATACCAAGATGCTATTTTATACAAAACAGATAAACAAAAGAGGTAGCCTCTTGTAGGATCATAAGGAGCACTCATTCCCTTTTCCTATCATCCTTGCATCATGAATGCACATGATACCTCAGTCTGTTTGATTAAGGAAAAGGTTAGGTGGGTTAGGTGCTACACAATTTAAATCCCGATACTTACACAGTACAGGTTAATTCTACAAATGAAAATACTAGTCAGGGATATTTCAAACATACTCTTGACTTCAAGCTTTATGTTCATAGAACAGCACTCTGGGTCTCTTCCAGTCAATCTGAAGCAACTGATTGCATCTCATACCACGCACACTTAAAGTTCCAATCCTTCTAGTATTTATTACCTAAAAAGTGATTTATGGACTCAATGACATCCTAATTTCTTGGTACCTGTGTTCCCTCTTCTATAAAAAGTTCATCCTCTCTAAAATCAGTAAAGACACCTGCCTTCTTTCACTCAAGTCCTCATGAGGGTGCTCTGACACTAAGTATCCAGAAAAATTCTCTTGGTTTGATCATTACTCTTGTCTATCTGGAAACTGAAAGCAGTTTATTTAGGGAGAAAGAATTTCCCAAATGGAATCAAAGAAACTCTGCGTTGGCAAAGAACGATTAGATCTAAAGAATCAGATAGTTAATCAAAAACTAAACTATAAGGTAAGGTTGGAGGAAGTTAAATCTCAGGACACTGGAATTGCGAGCTCTGTTTGCTAAACTCAAGGTTTGTAAATACAATTTAAAAACTGAATTGTTCCACCCCATCCAATTAGCTAACCATTCTTTTTCTCTTGATTTATTTATCCTGGTTTTATTATGAATGGGTTTATATGATGTGATAGCAGAGGACTGGATTCTGGGTCCTACCATCCCTAATTATGTTGCTGTTCCTGGGGAAATATGCATTAATTTGCTTTCCCTTCTCTGCACAGTAAAGACAATTCTTTGAAAGACCCCAGCATGACAGATATCACAACATTATTATTGTTATATTTTCAGATCTGGGCCAGATGCCATTATTCAGTGGGGCTGCAGATATCAGGTCACCCCAAACTAACTGTAGAGTTACCTCTGTGTTTTCAATTCCAGGGGCATAACTAGTGATTTTCATGCCCTTGGCAGAAATGCCAAAAAGGTAGAGAGGGTCCTAAGCTCCAGGAGGTCTTACCCAACCTTGACTGCTGCTACTGTAGCTTGGGCACCCTGCCCCAATTCCCAACTAATGCCTGTGGTTGGTGCTCTGTTTGCCCACTCCCTCATTACAGTATTGTTGAATTCGTATTAAAGAGGTTAACAAAAAGAGCCTAATAAGATGAAAAAAAAGTTAAGCTATTTTGACATACTATTACTGCTGCAGAGAATTAGGCAAAAGCAAAAAAATAGACATTTTCTAGCTTTCAGATTTCAAGGTCATAAACAGAAGACTGCAAGAGATAACCTCAGTCACTGAGTCATTATCTCAGGCAACTACATTGCATATTCACCTTTATCGAGACACATTTTAATACTAATTTAGTTACTTGTCCACACTCCTCCTGCCAGAAGGCTGTTCCAGAACTTAATTTCCTCTGATGTCTAGAAACTTTCAACTTTTCAATCTAAATGTATTAATTAATTAATTATGCTTTCTTCATTAACTTATCACACCAAGGTTGTGTACAGACGTTCAAATGACATGGAAGAATTCTTCTGAGTTTCTTCTTCTGATAGAAAAACATACCCAGAGACCCCTGAACAGATATTTGAATGTTGAGCCCCTGAGGGATAGATAGCATACAGTACCGGTACTGCCAAGGGGCCCTGCACACACATCTTAGCATTTTCTGTAGGCTCCCTCAGTCTGCCCAGTAACAGATGGCAGCAGTGAACAGGGCATCCTTGGTTGACTGACCCAGACTGCTCAGAGCCAGCCTCTGTCCCCTAGCAGCACAATGAGGGATTGATAAGGAAGCGTGTTCTGCTTCCTGCTATGCTGGATTAGTCCTGAGTGAGTCCGGCTGCAGCTGCTTTGTGTCTCTGAGCAGTGCCAGCCCTTGCTGTTCTCCTCCTTGTGCCTGTACCCAGGCCCCAGTGATCCCCATGCCCTTCCTAGGAAGCCCTGGACTGGTCATCAGGAACTAGACTGGGCTGGATAAGCAGAGGAAGGCATAAGGATACTCTGGCAGGGTGCCAGAGCATCTCCTTGGAGGACCCAGCCTCCAGTTGCTTCACTGGTTTTCAGCAGGTTGTTTTTTATATACCAGGATTTCCCAGTATCAAATTTAGAGTCCACACTACAAATATGCCACAACAGGCATGTGCTCACTCATCTGGACGGACCCCAATGTTTTTCATTTGATCTTATCAAGGCTACTAGCTAGCTGCAAGCCTTGAACTGGGTCAAAACAAAAAACTTTCATGTGAGTGGAGTTAAGGAGAGACTGAAGAGATGGTTGCTGAGTTTCTAAAGTGTCTAGAATCTATATAGTGATTGTGATCATGAAATATAGTCATTGCTGGCCAGAGTAAACAATGACAAACATGGGAATTCTGCATATAGGCCAACTGAAACATGTTCTGCAACTTGTTCAAACTAGTCTGGAAAGAGAAGCAGGTCAGAGTGCTAAAGTATTTTCCCAACACCATATCTGACCCAAGAATTCAGGCACAGAATATTTTCAGGATCCTGTATCTGAAACTCCTGCCATTTCAGATGTAGATAGAAAACTGTTTACAGCAAATTGTAAATGAAGATAGTAAGCATATGATTATTTGATTTATTTGTATCATCTGCTAAAGAGAAGATATTGCAAGTATGGCAGAAGACCAGCTTGTCTTAGCAGGGAACTCTTTAGTAAATTAAATCACAAAAAGGAAGCTTATAAGAAGGGGAAACTTTGACAACTAACTAGGAAAGACTATAAGAGCATCGCTTGGGCTTGCAGGGATGAAATCAGGAAGGCCAAGAGGTAATTGGAGTTGCACCTAGCAAGGGATGTGAACGGTAACAAGAAGGGTTTCTACAAGTATGCTGGTAGCAGGAGGAGGATCAGGGAAAATGTGGGTCCTTTACTGAATGCAGGAGGCAACATTGTGACAGAGGATACAGAAAAAGCTGAAGTGCTCAATTCCTTTTTTGCCTCAAGCTTCACAGGCAAGGTCAGCTCCAAGACTACCGCACCAAGCAGCACAGTTTCAGGGGGAGGTGAGCAGCCCTCAGTGGTGAAAGAACAGAAAAGCTGGACGTGTACAAGTCCAAAGAGCCAGATGGGATGTACCTGAGGGTGCTGAGGAAGTTGGCTGAAGTGATTGCAGAGCCATTGGCCATCATCTTTGAAAGCTCATGGCACTCAGGAGAGGTCCCAGATGATTGGAAAACAGTAAACATAGTGCCCATATTTAAGAAAGGGGAAACGGAGGATCCAGGGAACTACAGACCAGTCAGCCTCACCTTAGTCCCTGAAAAAATCATGGAGCAGATCCTCAAGAAATCCATTTCTAAGCCTTTGGAAAGAAGGTCATTAGGAACAGTCAGCATGGAATCATGTCTGACCAACCTGATTACCTTCTATGGTGAGATGACTGGCTCTGTGGATTCAGGGAGACTGATGTGGTGTACCTTGATTTTTAGCAAGCTTTTTGATACTACATTCTCCCAGGTAAGCTAAGGAAGTATAAGCTGGATGAAAGGACTGTAAGGCGGACAGAAAACTGCCTGGAACATCAGGTTCAAAGAGTAGCAATCAATGGTTTGATGTCCAGTTGGCAGCCAGTATCAAGTAGAGTGCCCCAGGGGTCAATCCCGGGGCCAGTTTTGTTCAATGTCTTCATCAATGACCTGGAAGATGGCATAGAGTGCACCATCAAGTTTGCAGATGACATCAAGCTGCAGGGAGTAGTAGATATGCTGTAGGGTACGGCTAGGATTCAGAGTGACCTAGACAAATTGGAGGATTGAGCCAACAAGAATCTCATGAGGTTCAACAAGGACAAGTGCAAAGTCCTGGATTGAGGACAGAACAATCCCATACACCAGTACGGGCTAGGGGGTGACTGACTGGGCAGCAGCTCTGCAGAAAAGGACCTGGGGCTTCCAGTGGACAATAAGCTGAGTATGAACCAGCAATATGCCCTTATTGCCAAGAATGCTAACAGCCAGTGGCGATGCATAAAGGGTACATGGGGGTGCCCGTGCACCCCCTGAAAGTGCTGATGCACCTCCTCACAGTGCCTGCTTAGGCAGCAGGCAGGTTGGGCAGGCGGGAGCACTGGTGCCCCCCTCTGAGAGCACTGGCTGGGAAGTGCGGGCACCAGGAGAAGTGCCACTGGCACTTCTGGGTGAGTCCCTGGCCCTTCCGGGCACACCACTGGCACTTCCGGGCAGTGTTCCCTCTTAGATCCAGCTGACTGGTCGCCGTGGGGGCAAGTGCCCTTCCTGACTCAGGAGGCACCAGTCACGCATACTAACAGCATACTGGGCTGCACTGGTATGTTACCAGTAGGCCAAGGGAAGTGAGGGAACTTAATAGAAGCCTTCGACTACCTAAAGTGGGGTTCCAAAGAGGATGGAGCTACGCTGTTTTCAGTGGTGGCAGATGATAGAACAAGGAGCAATGGTCTCAAGTTGTGGCAAGGGAAGTTTAGGTTAGATATTAAGAAGAATTTTCTCACTTGGAGGGTAATAAAACACTGGAACAGGTTACCCAGAGAGGTGGTGGAATCTCCATCCTTAGAGGTTTTCAAAACTCAGCCAGACAAAGCTTTGGCTGGGATGATCTAGTTGGGGATGGTCCTGCTTTGAGCAGGGGTTTGGACAAGATGACCTCCTGAGGTTCCTTCTAACCCTAACTTCCTATGTTTCTATGATTTAAATGATACAAATGAAATGACATCCTTTCTTGCATGGATGCATACTACTCAGCCTACATGAAGAACATAGAAAAAGTATTTTTTCAGGAGAATATTTTTTAAATGGAAGAGACTGCTTTTTTCCCAGAAGCTGCTTGGTAGCATAAAATGTACTTTTGATTTTGAGACCTAACATCCAGAGAAATGAAATAGTCAGCAATTTAGGAACCAAAAAAATAGAAATGAAATAAATGACAAGAGATTTTTTTTGTCTTGACACTATAACTGGAGATGTTTTCCTGCCTGTCTTTAAAATGTCAGCATTCTGATATTGCTTTTTTATTTTATTCTAACTTTAAACAGCGAGACTAGCAGGCCAGATCTTCAGTTGGCATCTGTCATTTTATACCAGCTGAAATATTGTTATGATTTAAGAATGATACGACTACATACAAACTGTGCAATGGAGTAATTTGGATTTTCTTCTTTTCTGCTAATCCAAAGTGTTTATTTTTTTTTTTATACTGGGCAGAATTTAGACTACAAATGTGGAAATTTCATTACAGTTTTCACATGCATCTCTAATTGCTTCTCTATATTCTCTAATTTCTCTCTTCCTTTAAAGAAAATTGGGCATTTGTTCTAGCCTATTCATTTATACGTTTTCAGTTTACTAAAAATAGAAGGCCAACAGAAACTAACTACAAGTAAAACAGACCCCTTCTCTTTTTGAACACAGAAACAAGAATAGAAAAAGGTAACAATTAGTTTCCCTATGCAGCACAGAAATACTTTAAGATATTTTTCTTAAACAAAGTCATGAGAAAGTCTTAACTGCTATTCTGGTATAAGCATAACCATAAAACAGATGGTAACAAAATAACTGTACAAGACACAAGCTCTTTTCTTGGTTGCTCAAGATGCTTTTAAATAGGGGTGTCAAAGATAAGGCTTGTGGGCTGGATCTGGCCCACAGAACCACATCATCCAGCCTCCAATGATAGCCCCCAGGACACCAGTCTAGGACCACCCCCACTGGCATGCTGGATGCAGACCCCTGGTGCCTGATCCAACCTGTCTGGGACTGTGCCGTACATAATACCTCCTCTGGCCAGTTCAGGACACAAGCAGAACACAGCACGCACTCCAGCTGGCCTAGGGTGGGCCCAGCATACAGTATGGGTCCTGGAGTAGGCAGTGCATAAGGCACAGTCCCAGACCAGCCAGAACAGGTGCTAAATCTGACATGTGGGGGGTACATTTTCTGTATCTCCTGCATGCCAGATTTGCATGCCTCATGTCGTGATTCAGCCAGATCAGAGCACATGGTGGTGCAGGCCTGGACCAGCTGAAGCAAGTGCCATGGATGCTGCACCTGTCATGCAGAGGTGGAAGAAGTCCACGGATCCAACCCATAAGGCCAGTCCTGTACCATTTATCCAGCCTGTGGATGCGTCTGTAAAAGGAAACTCTAGCCCTGGTACTAGGAAACAGAGCAGCCCCTTTAAGAGTCTTTAGAGCACAGCCTGCCAGCAGAGCAGTGGTTAAAGGATAGCCCTACAGACCAGTCAGCTGACTGGGGCTGTCACATGACTGGGTGAGAGCTCAGGCCAGAGCTATATAAACTCTGGACTGAGCTAGCCACATGGCCCAGCCCAGGCTGTGGCAGAGGGTGGACTCCTGAAGGCTCCGGGAAGCTGTGAAGCAGCACTGCAAGTGACAGCACCAAACAGAGGGACCCAGAGGATAAGAAGGCTAAATACTCCTATTTTTTTTTTCTTTGTTATAACCCAGAGGCTTAGTATTTATGTTGCAGTTTAAACCAGCAGTTTGCAGCTGAGGCTGTAGGGGAGGTGGAGGCCTCATTAGCACCCACAGGGGTACAGCTGTAGGGGCCAGAGAGCCTGGTGCCACAGGAGTGCAGCTATGGACCAGGGGCCCATATTGATTGAAGCTAGTGCCTCAAAGCCAGGCCCAGGGCAGTTGGTCTGATTCTGGACAGCTTGGCTATATAAAAGAGGCAAAAGCTGCGTTGACTGAGAGCCCAGAGTGAGCAGATGATGCAAATAACACCTGTGAGGCATGGGGCATGATAAGGGAAGGCTGGAGTCATGCAAATAGCCCTTCAGACAGAAGCTCATCACCTCCAGGTATTGGAGAGTAAAGACCAGATCTGAGAAGCCCTGGGGCAGCCTCTCTTTGAAGAATCCAAAGCAACAATAAGTCATGGCAGGTGAGCTAAGGGAAATCTGTTCCCAGAAGAAAGTTCAAAGTAAAGTAGGACTTAGGGGTGTCTCCAGGTGTTCTCAAATGCTCTGGCAATGGCACCCTGTTACAGGGTCACAGACAACATGAGCCAGATGAGCTGGATATTCTAAAACAGGAGTGGTCAAACTCAAGGCATGTCTCAGAATCACAAAATCTTAACAATATTCCAGGACAAGATTTCAAACAAGGGGTTGTAACAGGACACAAACCTTATTAAAAAGAAAATATACTTTACTGAGGCAAACATTCTCTTTCTTTGTGTCTTCGCTGCTAGTACAGACATGTAAATTCTAAACAATCATTATTAAGGAAGAAAGAAAGCATAGATAAATTAACAAACTGATAGCCTATATTGTTCCTGGCCAGTTTGTATACAAAAGACCTAATGAAGAATGCTTTGCATTTGGAAGCTTATCTACGTAGTTGGTCCAATAACTACCTAGTTGGTCCAATAAAAGATATCACCCTAAGAAATCCTTGCCTAACACATAATTTCTGGACCACCACAGGTACAGCATCACTCTTAAACTATATAAAAGCCAACATTTACTTCACAACACGATAATACTTGAAAAAGAGGTACAGAGTCCTGGCTACCAATCATGATTCCTAAACAGGCGTCACTGAGTTCAAACCCTGCAAGTCTTCCCTCCTGAAGCTGAAACTAGTACAAACACAGGCAGAAAATAGTCTATTTAAACATATGGTATCAGGCATAACAAGAACGAAGGGGGGTTAACATAAATTACCACGACATATATATGTTTTTGGTTAAAATTTAGGTTGTCCTAGTTTATCCAGGACTACAATACTAGATTGGGGTCAGTTGGCAGCCTCTAAATCTCTCCAAGTCTACCTTGCCCTTTCTGGCCTGCATCCCCTACCACGGAACCTGGCCATTCTGCTGGGTGGTGGTCGGAGGCTGGTGTCCTATTTTACCTCTGGTTAGCTTCATGCAGCCACATTAATTCATCAGCTTTGATTCTTTCATTGTTTTAAGTTCAGCTTCATTCCTTTGTACATTTCTATTACCTCATCTTTTTGAACTGTTCATAACTCATTCTTCTAGCCTGTCTTTCCAAACAATTCGAGAGATCTGCTTTTATTCTAAAGCAAAGCAGTTTAGCTCCTTGCAAAATTTTTCACTCCTCTCTACTCTTCTCTTCTCACTCACTACCACAAATGCATTACAATCCCAAGTAGAGAGTCACAGGGTTGCATTAATCCAAAGGCACTTAAGATATAAGACTCTGCAGTCCAACTATCCTACACCTCAATACCAGTACTGAGATTTTCCAACCTTTGCCCATCATTTATGCATGCTCCCCTAGAGTCACTCCCCACCCCATCATTACTCAATTTATCATTTAATTCTTCAAAGACATGTAACAGGTAAAGTAAGGAATATAGGCTTTGCCCAGGATCCTTGTAAACATAAATTTAACTCTTATCTTAACCACCGGAGAGTTACAAATCCATACACACACATCTAAATGTAATCCAACCTTCCATATCATCAAGAGTCCTTGAATTTAGCCAGTGTCTTTAAGGGAAATGCAAAGCCTTTCCAACCCCAAGGTCCTCTGATGGAATCTTTCTGGTGAACAGACAGGATTCTGTGCCTAGAGGGTCTGTCACTTCTAAAAGTAGTCTCTGACACTTCCTGCTTCTCTTCACCCAGGCATTTCCTTACCCATATAAAATTATTACAGAGTCACTGAAAGCCAAGGGGCAGCAACCCCATTGTTGGAGAAAGCTATCTAATGTGCCAATGTTGATGAATTGCCAGATATGGGGTGTGGGTACCCCACTTGGTAACACCCATATCATTTATATCTGTTTTGTTCACTACTGATGTAAATTACACCACAATTCAGAGCAGACAGATAATCAGGTACACAGTTATCCCAGGGTAGTTCCTACAGTAAGCACTCTTACCTTGCCAACAGGTCTTCACGATGGATTGAGTAAATGGTTACCCCAAAATAACTGTGGACTCAGAACATCTACAGCTGTTTAACCTACAACAGTATATTTTTACAGCTGTATTTTTCATGGGGTAACTCTATACTAGCTTCTGGTCAATTACATCAGTCTAAAGTTCCACATGATCTATCTGCTCCTTTTTTACGTGAGCATATACATGTTAGCATCCAGGTGCACAGTGTGTTTCAGATGCAAAATGTAAGTTTTATTCCAAGTGGAAGGTTACAAACAAATATTATTCATAAAAGGAAAAAAAGTGAATTAGCTGTATTCCCCAAACTCTCATAATAAAGCTCCTGTGCTTAAAGCAAATTAAAAAGTATACTTGAGGAGTGAGGAAAGAGGACATACTGCAGGAAGTATAAAACAAGCAAACAAATTGGAAACCATGTGAATGATCCTTCCGTAAAGCTTTATGCTCTTTTAGTGCCTCATTCAAAACTTAAATTCAACTAAAAGTTTCCCATTTATCTTAACAGGACTTGCATAAGGCCACAGAGAATTAGGGCCAAATCCTAAGCCCCTTATGGAAGGAAACCCTCTTTGAAGTTCATAGGAGTTTCCCAGGCTGAGAACTGAAGGATTTGGTCATCAAAGAATCATTCAGAATAGACCCCTTCACCCTACTCTGATAGCTCAGAAATAACCAAAGTAATTACGCCTGATGTGAATTTTCTCCATGGATTCATGTACAGTTAAAGAAACAGTTTAAACTAAATGTATTACTTCTTTCTTCCATTATTTGCACTCCAGTCACGAGCAACAAGATCTCTTGAGTGCCTTTTCCTTTGCTCTTTTTTTCCTCTGTTGATCTTGAGGGGAAAAAAACACGGCTAACTCCCAAAACTTACAATATATCTCAAGGAGAAATACAGAAAGGCACACAGGCAGTGAGGAATTAACACTAAAATAAACTGTATGTTTACAAAATGTAAATGCTTGTTCCTTTTGCCCCGAATACAAATGAGTCCTCTAACAAAAATACTTGTGTTCTAAATCCACATCTCCTTGAGAACTTAAATTTTCTGTTTAGCCAGCTAAAACCCAATGTTCTATCCCACCCTAACACATTGCCCCAAGGAAGTACTTTTCATGTCAGATTAAAAAGAAAACAGGATGTAATATAATGTTACAAGTCTTGTTGGCATTGTATAGCGAACCCGCCGCCTTCAGCTAGCAGCTGCCACTAATATGGTACAGTGCTGAAGGTCTAAGGTGCTATCAATCAAAAGACAGTGTACTTTACTCTCTTCTAACCCTGAAAGACAGTTGTCATGGAGATGTGAATAGGTCTATTTTGAGTCGTTGATTAAGAGAGCTTCCAGGACAACACCAAGACCAAAAAGTGCCAACATAACATGGATTAGAACAGTGATCATCCTGGCACAAAAGCAAGCTTGGGTCTTCAGAGCTCATTACCAGCCCTTCCAGATACGGTTAAGAGACACTGTCAACTCTATTTTTTTAATAATTGACTATTTTCTAATATGTCCATTTTTTATAACATGCTCTAAAAGTAGCACATATTAATTTGTTTTCTTGCTTAAAATTGCATTCATTCATGTCTATAAATATTTCATTTCTTCCTCTTTGTTGACCAACAGATTATATACACACAAAGTACTGTCAAAGTGTCAACAAATGGGTGAAGGGAAATATTTTTTCCCTCTAACCTTTTCTTGGTTACAAAAACCTCGCTGTATGTATATTAGATACAACATTTTCAGAAAAACATGGCTTTCATACTGAGCAAGTCTCTTTAGAACCAAAAAACCTCCCATTGCTGTACACTGGTATAACTCTCTTGTCTTCAGTGTTGCTTTACCTCTTGTAGATCTAGATCTGATTCTCTAAGGTGCAAGAACTTTCAGCCTTAAAGGGAACCATCTTTTTGGATTGGAGAAAACCATATGTATTTATTCATTATTATTATTAAAGAATATTTTCCAGTTTGTTTGGTTTCTTCTCATTTAAATTCAACGACCAACAAAAAGTGAAAATTGACAACAATTGAGATTGAAGCCTTCCATTTACAGAACAGGCACAACTCAGACAAATTAAAGATGTATTAATGTTAATATGTGAAACATATTTAGAACCAGGTCTCTCCTCCAGACTCAGAACCAGTAGCACCTTTCTCCTCAACTGGCCTTATTACAAGTTGCCCTGCTAAAAAGAAGAATAAGGTATTATTCAACAGAACTAAGACTATCAGAATCTTTCCCTTGGTTATTTTTACACAGATGCATTTAAAACAGGGCTGTGTAACTGGTGGCTCATGAGTGGTAAAGTTGCAGCCCCTAGGCTGCTGCCCAACCACTGCTCCTCCCCATCATTCCTGCTACAACTGCAGCTGGAGACTTCAGGCTCTGATTTTGGCTGTGTTACCTATACTACCCCAGGGGACAGAGTAGTGTAGCATGGTGTAACTAAGGGAGCTGAGGGCCATGGAGGCACACAGTGGAGCAGTACTGGTGGAAGCACATGGTGTAGCAAGTTGGAAGGGTGGGTGCAATGGGTGGAAGGCATGGTGGCACAGTGCAGTGGCAGAAGAACCCATGGCACACCCTGACACAGCCTGAGGGCCTCTGGCCCCTGGTAGTGCAGCCCCCAACCCCTTCGAAGTTGGACAACCCTGATTTAAAAGACAAACCCCAACACTTACTCAAATAGAAACTATATGGTATGATGCATATGTCCTGCATGCACAAAATAACAGCAAAATTAGTACTGCTATAGCAACAATAAAAAAGTTGTATCAAATGGCTACTGCAGATTTGAGAGTTGGAAGGTACCCTGCAAGGCTGTCCTAAGAGAGACCACTTCACAGATGTAACACAAAAGTTGTGAAATCTGATACTCCTTAGCATGGAAATCTAAACCGCTCAAGAACATTAAAAGCAGTACCACTGCAATCAGTTGTGAAACACTTGCATCAGAGCTCTACAAAGGTCAATAAAATTAAGCCAGATTACACTAGTTGAAAAAGTGACACACAACATATGAAGTACAATATACAAAACTGTCAACAAAGCAATATGCAGGCACTCTAGGGTTCTGACGCCTCAAAACCTGCTGTCATTCTTGTGATTACCGAGATCTGAGAGAGAGAGTGAGCAAGCAAGTAAAATATGGCAAGAAAGAGACTATGCACTAGGCCTGTGCAAAGCAGCTAGTATTCGCTTCAGAATCGGCTGATTCAGGGCACAGTGATTCGATTCAGTGACTAGAATCAACATCCCAAATCAATTTGGCCCAATCCAATTTGGAGATTCAGCAGCTGCCAAATCAGTCCCATCCACTCTCCCAGCCCTATCAATGGCTGCCCAGCCCGGCCCCAGCTCCCAGCTCTTTAAAAAAAAAAAAAAACCTAGAACTCACCAGCTGCTGCCAGGCAGGGGGCAATCCCCACTGCCCCACTCTGTGTAGGGGACGCTGCCATAAGACCCCTGACCTCACTCACCGGCTCCTGCCAGGCAGGGGGCAATCCCCACTACCCCATGCTGCAGGAAGGACTCTGTCATGAGCCCCATAAGCCCCAAGCCTGTTGCAGCAGCCGGTGAGTTCAGAGCTTTCTTTTCTTCCACAGATTTCATAGACATTAGGGCTGGAAGGGACCTCAGAAGATCATATAGTCCTCTTTTTTTTTTTTAACAGCTGGGAGCTGGGGAGGGTGCAGCAGCCGTGGGGGGGACTGAGAGAGTGGCTCATGGCAGAGCCTCCCATGAAGCATGGGGTAGTGGGGGGCAGTGGGGATCACCCCCCCACACACCTGGAAGCAGCAGGTGAGGCGGGGCTTTTTTTTAAAGAGCCAGGACCTGGGGTCGGGTGGGACAGCCATGGGGGGTGGGCCGGGAGAGTGGGCACTCAGGAGGACTGGGGGAGCAGGCAGGGGTCCCCCCCATGGTTGCCTCCCCTCTCCTCCACCCCCTAATTACCAGCACAGAGTCTGGGTCCAGTTCCCTGCTGCACCAAGTGGGGGCTGCCCGAATCTCCAAAGCTCTCCAAAGCTTTTCCGGATGGATTCGGAGAGCTTTGAATCAATTTGGACCTTTTAATTGGTGTCCTGATTCAATTCAGATTCAGAGATTCGGCCATCGAATCAGGCTAAATCTCCCCTAAATTAAATCAGCACCCAAAGCTTCGCACAGCCCTACTATGCACAATAAAGACTGTAGGAACGTCTACACATTCATTGATGCACTTTTGCTAGTGCACCTTAAATTTAGTATCTCCAGGCATTTATATGCATATTTTTTTGTCCCGCAACACACTGGAGATCTGCCGCTTTGGAGCAAACTTGATTAATCAAGTCTGCTCCGCACACGAGCTAATGCAAAGTGCACTGTGCAGCATGCAATTGTATAAGCAGGAAAATGTGTGTTAGTGCACAGAAAATGGCGGCAGTGTGCTTTTAAACTAATGCACCTTCTACGTGTTTTAGTTCAAAAGTGCACCACCGCCATCTTCTCAGCACTGACGTGCATATCACTGCTTATACAACTGCAAGCGTCACAGAGGTACTTACATATGTAAAAATGCCTTTATTGTGAGGTACTAGAAAAAGTGCAATGGCCTATTTTAATGCACATTAGCAAAAGCTCACTTTTTTGTGATGCTTTAATGCACATTAAAATAGGCTAATAAGCATTAAAGCACACATATAGATGCACCCAGTATGTATCAAAAAACTCTTACAGAAAAATCATTTCTGCTTTTTCTTGTATTGAAATATACTTATTAGTATAACACTTCCCCTTTAATTTGCACACAGAGTCTATCAGTCAACTATTAGCTATATAACAAGAAGGTTTATGGCATGAAGACTTTTACAATAGTTTGATGAACCACAGATTGCAATTTTTGGTACTAAAAAAAGAAAATGACCAAGTGTGGTGCTGCACGTCTGGCTCTTTCCAAACAGAAAGGAAGTGTATGCAAGCATCTATGTGATGATTGAGTAAGAGGCATCATCAATTCTTCCAAATTTTGCAACACATTACCTATTAAAAGCTAATACAACCACAAGAATCATCTTTATTAGGATCCCTATCAGAGCAGTTGCCATGACAATTCTGCAGCCACTGCCACTTCACAACAGTAGTGTTAATACTTACAAGCCATAAAGAGATATTAAAAGGTTAAGGAAAGTTTCTACTGAGAAAAAGCCACTGGGGAGGTAATTATAACTGCTTGTTAATACCTTTGCCATTACCAGCAGGTAACATCTGTAAACTGAATACGACAGTAAAGCTCTTAAATGCATGCAATACACAAGAATGAGGACGACACAGTACCCTTTTATCTAGTAGAGAACAAGAATGAGAATCATGTTAGAAATAATTTGATGAAAATGCCACTTGCACCACAAAGGTTTCATGAGTGATTTGTGTCCTCCTGTAGGACTGTCTACAAGAGGTTTTAATGTGCCTATGCCTTTATAATGTGAACAGGCCTGAAACAGCCCTATGAAAAAAAAGATCAGATCTTCAGATGGTATAACTGGCAAAAATACCTTCACTTTATTAAAGTACCATCAATCTATAACAATTTTATAAAGGTTGGTGGCCCCCCTCCGTCCCCCAACACACACACACACACACACACACACACACACACACACACACACACACACAAATAAAAGCTTGCATCTTAACTGGTGACTAATAATCTCAACTTTTTGAAAAATCACATCTGTCAAGTACCAAATTAATTTTAAGCACTTGTTGAGAATCGTAACTTACCAAAAAAATCAAGCTGTCATTAAAATCAGGGCAGGGGTTAAAATCTATTCTCCATGAAAGGCAAGGAGGTCGTGACATACTATAAAGCAAGCAGCAGAAAGGGCAGAACAGCAGAAGAGACACACACATACATTCTTGCACCCTATTATCTTTATCTACAGCAGTATACAAACTCATTTAGAGAAACTTCCATTGTGTGGAAATTCTTATTTCAGTTTAATGGCGTCTGATTGTGATATGGGTTCAATTTGTTCCTGATTACGGTGAGGAAAATGCCTATTCAAACTGCTAGAAGCGCAACATTAAATAAATTCAATTTAAATTTACAGCTCTGGTTAAACAGGTACATACTTTCCTGGGTGACAATCTTTTTTCCTTTTGGGCTGTCTCAGACAGCTTTACCACCCTGGACTCCAGTAGCTGACAAGTAGCTGAAATAGGTGGAGCATTTTTTTCTACTTTTCCACAATGTTTGGGGATTACTTTAATGTACAGACAAGTCCCATGAAAAAGGAAGTGTTTATGTACAGTAAAATATTAAATAATCTACTCTGAAATGGACACTAAAAGCCCAAAGACTGTCCAATCTGTAATGGGGACATGAGCCAGTGAGGCAGGAAAACCTCCACTCAAGACATGGGGGGGCTGTTCTCACAAAGGTCACCCAGCATCTTATCTTTCAGGTTTGGTGCTGGTGGTCGCTGTAATGGAACATTTCCCTCCTGCCCATCCCAATCCTTCCATGCTTTTGTAATCTGTCTGAACATTTCCTTTTCTGGGGTACCTCTCTTGCTTTTAAATCATTAGCAAGATGTGGTGATCCATCTTTCACACCACTCACCACCCACACTCTCACATACCTCTCTTCCCTTAAATGATGACTGTTCTGTTTTAGGATGTTTTACTAACAAATACAATACTAAGCACCTTGAGGGCCTGATCCAAAGACCGTCAAAGGCAGCAGACATCTTACCAATTCCTCTATCTCCACAGAATCCAGAGTCAAGTTACAGATCCTTGCTTTACAGAAGATATTCCCAAGGTCACATGGCAAGTGGATGATGAGCCGACAACACCACCCAGAATATCCTAACTTCCAGTCTCACACAATAGCCCCCTGAACTACCATTTATAGATGAAATATCACATGTGTCATCATGCACTTCAAGTTTTATTATCCGGAGAGCTCCTCAGTCAATTTATCAGGGGGCCCAGTTAGGCGTATCATCATGATTATTATAAAGAACTGAGTAGTTGTAGTGGAGAATTGTATGACAGTTCTTATTGATATAAGACAAGGTCAGACTTGAAACAAGCAGGTGCGACATCCATTAAGGTCAATGATAGAGACATCCATTAGACTGGGGTAGGGATTTGACTCTGTCTGGTAATGATTTTGTTGGTGCTGGCAACATTTTAATATGGATAGTGACACATGGACATGAAATCTTGACCCTACAGAAGTCAATAGGAGCTTTTTCATCGACTTCAATAGGGTCAGAATTTCAGCTCTATTTAATAAGCCAGTGGGAGCCAGCCTTTTTGCTAGGCCTCAAGGTAAATCCCATACCTTTCCCACGTGCCACTTCAGTCCTCTTCCCTTGCCCAACTTGCTGCTCTGCTTTTTGCTGCCTGTGCTTCTGCTCCCTGCCTTATCTGCCACTGTTTTCTCCTCTCTCCCAAATTTGTTGTGTGCCATACATAGAGGCTGCCCATGCCATTTGTTAAAAACCCTAGGTATTTTGCTTATCTTTCTAATCTATGTTGCAACTATTCCAAATCAAAAATGTTAAACAGCCATAGCATTCTACAGTGGCAGTCCAAAACAGAACAGTTTACACAATCCCATTAGTAGAAAGTTTTGAGCAACTGCGATAAAATACTGGAGGATTTAAGCAGTGCATTTCCCATAAAAAACAACTTATCATATCTCAGCATTTCACTATCACTGCATTTAATTTTTAACTAAGAAATTGTAGAAGTGGGGCCTTATCCATGCTCAGTAAGGTTTCCTCATCACCGCTTCAAAAATCTACTAAAGAAAATATTATTTTTAACTCATTATGCCAGTGGCTGGCTCCAGCATGGGAAAAATAGCCAACTATTGTGTTCCTGTTGCCTCATGTACTCTACTGCATTGTTACTGATAAAATAAGGGTGTTATTAGCAGATTTACTGCTCTTGTATAATTTTTACTTAGCACAAGTGGAACTATTGTTTGTAAAGAAAGGATCCTCATAAAGGAAGGCCTTGCAGCTGAGTTAAATGGATTGCCTCTGCATTATACAGAGTACCCAGTGAATGAGGCAGTGAATTTGTACACAGAAAACACACTCGAGTGTCCATAGGGTTATTACTCTGTTTTTAAACATTTATTCTCTCATGCAGCCCTCATCTTTTTCACTGAAAAATGTCATTTTGTGCCACATTTGCTGGTACATCACAATTAGTTTTCTTTGACTTTGAATACTGAAAATATTACGGAAAAAATGCAAAGAATGCAGGAGTAATAAGGGACAGAAAAGACCATTTAAATCATGTAGTCCAGTGGTTCTTGACCTTATTAGACTCAAGGCAGCCCTTGAAAAATGCCAGCTTTTAGCTTTCACTCATTTCTTGAGTACGGAAAAATAATAGATCAATTCTTTGTTACGAAGATTTCAGAAAGAACACCAGACCAGAATGTTTTTGACATTATGAGTTCCTATTTGAAATCTCTATGTCTATCTTGTCAATCATGTTTGCATACCTAACAGTGTTAATCTTGCATGACAGCCTTAAAAGGTTCTCACAGCATCCTTGTTGGGAATCTCTGATCTTGTACATCTACCCAGCCACCAAATGAAGGACTGATACCGACAATAGACATTTCAATGTTTTATTCTATTTAATTCTTTCTCAAACAATGAGATTTCCTTCATTTCCCTTGGGAGACTACTCTACCAATACCTCAAGGACAGATTCTTAATTGCTCTAAACTTGCATAATGCATTGATTTCAAGGTATCTATGCTGATTTTCACTAGCTGGTATTTTTATTGCAGGAGTAATGAAAGAAAAAGCTAAATGTCATCCACTTTTATACCTGTTGACCTCATTTAATGCAGGATCTCTTATTACATTTCAGAACTTTTTGTTCCTTTGTTTTAAATGCTTAAATGGGAGACAAAAATGCTACCAGATAAATAAAGGACCTTTAAGCTTCCAAAGCCATTTCATTGGGTTTCCATGGAAATGGGGACCTAGCTCCTTAACCAAGATGACATTAATGATCAGGTGCCTGAAGTCACACAAAAGAGACAAAAAGGACAGAAATTATAAGCTATTCAACAGTGCATCAACCTGGAACACACCCTCGGCAGTTCTGGGTAAGATATGATACACGATGTGGCCATGACTTTCAGCACAAGCAGGTCCTGCTGTGTCAAAACAGAGGAGGGTCATTACTTTATTTTTAATCCTGTCAAACTAAGTTTGGTAACTTTAGAAATAAAATAAATAAAACAATAATGCTGTCATCATGTGGGGGAGGAGGAGGAGGGGCAGCAGGAGAAAGGGCATTTTTATTAAAAGCTATTCCCTAAACATGCAATTATGCTCCAAGCCCCAGGCATTGCATATCTCTACCTCAGATTCACCCAGCTCTACCATATTTGGTTCAATAATGGGCATCAGCATGGAATGGCCCTGTTTAGCAATATTTAGGGCTTTTGTTGTTCAAGAAGCTTCTAAACACTGAAACCCAGATCAGGGCTTTGTTGCGCTAATCAAGCATAGAGCAAACAACGACCTGCCCTGAAGAGTTTACCTTCTAAAGAGACAGGGCAAACAAATGGCAGGAAGCTGGTAAAGCGGGGAGGAGGGGTGCTGCTCAAATTCATGCAGCTCCTCAGCGGTGTAACAGAGAATATAAACCAGATTTCCTAAATCCTCGGGGAGTGGCCTATCCACCAGATAACACCGGCTCCCTAATAGTACCACTCATTTTTTTCACGCATACACCTCCGGATTGTAAGGCTGACTGAGGTCATCATTTTGTTGGTTTGTTCATTACTTTAGAAAAGCTGTCAGCAGTACCATGGCAAGGAAGTTTGGTGCCCAGGGCAAAGCCCACAGATCCAGGGGGCACCCCCCCACCATGCTTGCCCAGAAGTGCATGCAGCGGCAGGAGCCACACACACACGCACGCCAGCCCCGTCCCCATGTCCCCACAAACGAGCCACCTGCAGCTCCATCCTGTCCCCTGCCCTGACTGAGCAGCGGCAGTGGTGCAGGGTGGTGGATGGCAGTGGCATGGGGGTGTTGCACGCAGCTTGCATGCAGCAGCAACACGGGGTGGTGGATAGTGGTGGCACAACAGCAGCACAAGGTAGTTGCACGCAGCGGGGCAAAGTGGTGAATGGCAGCAGCATGGCGCTGGCACGCTGCTGGTTAATAGAGAATGCCGGCTAGCAGAATGCCAGAAAACAAGTTTTTTACTGTAGAAAAATAGATTTTTTTAAACCAAATTTTGGTTATATCTATAGATAACTATATCTCAAACAACTTTTGTGAAATTATCTTGATTTTAAAAAATTGTTTCAAATCAGTCTTTTCCCAGCCAGCTCTCCCTTGTGGGTAGATTTGGGTGAAGTGTCAGATCTACATGGACAACACATCATGCAAACAATGCAAAATGCATCATATAGTCTGGACCCTAAATCCAGGAAAATGTTCTCAACTTCTGGCTTCATTTGACCTGCAGCTCGAACTAAATATCACAATGGGTGGATATATGTAAACCACACCTAGAAAAGATATCTGGATGAATACCAATCATAGACAAAAAGGACTAATTCCACACAGGCTCTAAGTCACAACCTGGATCCAGTGACTACCTGCCCAAACACTCATAGACCTACCACCATTTAGTGTAAAGGTCTAAGTGTCCAAAGAACCAAGTACAGTATTATATCTTTTAGAATTGGATGTATACTTTCAATATACATACATGCCTGGTGGTCTGCCAGAACAGCAGTACAAAAAGACTTTAGAAAGAAAGTAAATTTGATCACTGATTGTACAAAGCAATTTTTTGGTGCCTCAATTTGTGATAACAAACATTCAACCCAGAAACACTTGTCTTCAGAGAAGCCCAGGAGCAATACTTTGTCACTCAAGATGTCTAAGGTGATGGATCTTGGGCCCCAGTTCAATACAGTAGTGAAGAATGTACCACATTTTAAACCCAGGACTAGTCCTATTGAAGTAACAGGGCTATTAACATGCTCTAATGTTAAACATGTGCTTAAGTGCCTTGATAAGATGAGGCCTTAGTGTAGTACTAAGCAAATGCAGCTTCCAGGCTTTGTCTACTCATGCTCCAAAGCCCAGTTTTACTAAAAGACCAGAACAAGAGATAATTACATGATTTGATTATGGTGAGACTCAGTGAAAATTAAAAATATAACTAACAAAGGATTTCTAGACTTGGCTCATGGTCCTATAACCAAGGCTCCCAATGTTTCTGTAGTTGTGTAGAGCGGGAGCGGTGACTAAGGAAGGGTTTGGTGGTGGGGGGCTACAGCAACCCCAAAATTCACCTTAGTCCCTCCCCCCTCTTCCACATAGTCACCCCTCCCACCACCACCCACCCTGCTCAGCTGGGTCTGCCATGCTCCCGCCTGCAGCCAGCAGAGGCACAGTGCTCCTGGCCCAGCCCGCAGGGCCCATGTCTTGCCTCTGTATAGTGCAGCTCCCCTAATTTTCTGTCTAGCTCACCTCAGCTCCCCACCGAAAAGAGGCTGGCACTGTCTATGGCTACCCCTTGCGGTTACTTTTCAGTCTCTTTGTACATACAGATTATGAATGGAAAGGGGTAAATAATAAAGATCAATAAGGGTTGCTGACCCTATTTTTGATAGGTTAATGTTTACACTACAGGACCATGAGCCAAGTCTAGAAAGCATCCTGAATTGTTCATTACAATATGTTTATGAATACTGCACATACACTTATAACTACGCATTTCATGTTCAGTATATGTTGAGTAACTTTAGGAGTGCAGACATATGACACGCTAACTTCAGTGTAGCTTACATTGGTTTTGTACATTTGTACAGTGGACAGATTATCAATAAATCACCACTAGGTGGCACTTATGAAAGCCAATAATAGCTTGTTTGCACAGAGCAAACAGTTCCTGCAGGATGAAGCTAACTAGAGAGGTAGGCATGCAACCTGTACATCTGTGTAACTTACACTAGGGTATAGTTACTCCCAATTTTATGTGGGATTGACTGACACTGATGTAAAGCTGGCATTGTCTGCTCCACATTTACACTGGTATAAATGTGTTGCACATCTGCACCTCAACATAGGCATAGGTTCTGAGCCATACGCATCTGTTCAATTTACTGCCTACAGCTCACCACAAAAAATGTTCTTAAAGTTGTTCCTGAAGTGGTCTTTTTGCTTCATTCTTTTTTAATTTTTTTTTTTTTAAAATACGTTTATTGGGTGTACCTTTTCTGCCATCGTGAGTAATGCAACACTTGAACTGACTGCCCCAATTACAGTCTAAGTAATGTAGTTTTCTTTTCTCCAACCAAAACTTTTTGCCACAATTCACCAAAAAGGTGTGTATGTTGTTGGAGTAATTTGGATAACACTGACTGTTCATGAGGCCATTAGCACTGAGTGTCACTGATCTAACAAGGCTGTAAATCAACTGAAATGTGACTTTCTATGGACTTTGTCACATAGGACATTTACCAGGTATTTTATTTAGATTGTAGTAAGCATTACCATGCCATATTAAAAAGACCGTGTTCTAAGCAACATTATAATCTCAGCCTGCTCTGGACAGGGCTGGAGCTAGCAATGACCTGTCCTTCCCTGACCCTAACCCCAGCACCAGGCACTGCAGCTCACATATCTGCCTGTGCAACCCCCCAGCACCCTTCCTATCATGTGCCCAGCACTGCACAGGCCAGGACCACCTGCTTCAGGTTCTCCTGTGGCTCCTTCGACTGTGCCTGCCTCTCCGCAGGCAGGGGGAGCCACGGGAGAAGCCTCCATGGCTGCCCTGCCCAGCCCCAGCCCCAGCCCCAGCCCCTGCCTCACTCCAGCCTCCTGGCACTTAAAAAACAAAACAAAACAACCCCTCACACTCACTGCCAGTAGCAGTGGCTGTGGGAGCTCTGGGGCGATGTGGCAGAGCCCCCGCTGCTCAGCACCTGCTCCCTGATCTCTTGTCTCAGGTGCCGCTTGTCCAGCTGGGGCAGGGGGAGCAGGATGTGGGTGCAGATCTCTCCAGGTGGAAGGAGGCAAGCAGAAGCAGGGCATATTCCCCACTCCCAGCACTGCCTCACCTGCATCCTGCCTCTCTCTGTGCCAGCTGGCAAGCAGTGGCAGGGCAGATCCTCTGGTCCCAGTGCTGATGTGGGCACGGAAGCACTGGGAGTGGGGGCTATGACCTGCTGCTGCCTGGAGTGAGCCACGCCTGCATCATGCCCGCTCTTCCCTGCACTGGCTGGGCAAGTGGCGGCAGGGCATAGCCCCCGCGGCTTCCCCTGCCGGGACCGCTGCTGCACCTGCATCCTGCACCACCCACCCCTGAGTAATGCACCCTTCCCCGTCCCCCCCCCCAACTGTGCAGCTTGTCCCAATTCCTCCTTCGGCCATGCCCCTTCCCTTCCCCTTCCCCCAACCCCTACAGACTCACCAGCTGGAGGCAGCTGTCAGCTGCCTGTTTAGTCTTTGGCCAAATCTCCGAATCGGTTGGATCTTTTCTGAATCAATTTGGATGCTTTGAATCAATTTGGAGCTTTTACTTGGTCTCCTGATTTGATTCGGATTCAGATTTGGAGCTTCAGTCCTCAAATCGGGCCGAATCTCCTCTGAATCGAGTCAGCTACCGAAGCTTTGCACAACCCTACTATTTAGCGCTTATTCTTACATCAACAGCATCACATGGGATTAACTTGATTTTTAGAAGAGAAAAATAGATCATTTCAGTAGCTTGTCCAAGTTTTCACAGCAAGTTTATAGCTTATATGAAAACTTAAACTAGAACCTCAAATCACTGGCTTAAACTGCAATGCCAACATTTCTCATTCTTTTCTAACATTGATTAAATGAAAGTTGACCTAAGCCAAAAGCTGAAAGAAATAAAGAAAACAAATCTATAATGGGTTAACACTGGAAGAGATTACTTAGAGAAGCTGTGGTATCTAGCAAGGGAAGTTTCAGTGCAGGTTAGACAAACATTTGGTCTTGTCTTGAGCAAAGACTAGACTAAATGGCTTCCAAAGGTCTGTTCTAGCCCTGTTTTTATTATGATTCTGTGATTGTGCATGAATTCTACTTCTTAAAGCCTGAAACAACTCTGGATATTGTATTTACAGTTTCACAGAAGGGAGTGTGACCAAGAATAATAAGAAAAGATGTAGACAGTTCAGCTTTGTCCCTCCTGTGGTTCTTCCTGAATTAACTATGGAAGAAATTTGGGACTTTATTCTGGTAATTAAAGATGCCACTCTGGATATTTTAAAATGCAAATAACATGAAACAAAAGAGTTACTTTGATATTTTGATATTTTTCTAAAACTAAAAAGGGGGCCTCCATCTTAGGTGGGGCTACCCCCAGGGGTGGCACTGGGCAGGGGCTTGAGGAGCTATAGCCACCCCAAAGTTCACTTTAGCCCCCCTCCCCTTCTCAGTGCTGGCCCTGTCCAAGCCTCTCACCTCTCCCCTGGGCCACCGCCGCCTGCCCCACACAGCTGAGCCCACCCTGCGCCCACCCACAGCCTGCAGAAGCACAGCTCTCCTGGCCCACAGGTCCTATGTCCCACCTTTGTACAGTGCAGCTCCCCCAATTTTCTGTCTATCCCACCTCAGCTCTCCCACCAGAAAGACTCCAGTGCTACCCCTGGCTACTCCTTGTGCTTGCTCTAGAGTGTCCTTGTATACGCAGATTATGAGTGGAAAGGGGTAAATAATAAAAATCAATGAGCGTTGCTGATCCTATTTTTGATAGGTTCATGTTTAAGCTACAGGGCCATGAGCCAAGTCCAAAAAGCATCCTGTAAACAATTTGTAAAATAACCACTTTTCTGTGCATTAAAAAAGTAGTTTAGTCTAATGCTTTAGAAAGACCATAAGCCAACATCCCATTACATTCAGGGTTAACCTATATGACATAATCCAAGACCTGGCAGAGATACCCAAGTTAGGTCAGGCACTGGAAGCAGCATGACCATGTTACTACCACACTCCACCCAGGCTAATTCCATCAGATACTACTGGATGATAGTCACCATAAATAAGTCCCTGAGGAAACTAATGATTTTGTCTACAGAACAGCAACTGAACAAGGTGCAGTAGATAAGGACTGGAGAACAATGAGGAGAAAACAGAACACTGAACATTTGCCCACTGAGTGAGCACTGTCTATCCTGTGCCCAGAATGATGCAGAATCCTGTGGGGAGGGAAAAAGTGTGTGGTTGTGTAACTGAAGTATGAATCACGTTGCATGCACACAAGAGGACCAAATTAAGGTTCTCAAATGTCTTAATTTTTGAGTGTTTGACTTGGCAATGTTCTTTCAACAATGCATGCTTAGTTTCTTTGACATATAAATACTCCTTTAAGCCCTCATTCCACATTGTGCTTAATGCAGTCAGACTGGTGCACCCATGCTGATCCCAGCTGTCTAGAGTTAGGCTTCATGCAGGTTCAGCAGTCAGTCCATGTGGATCACAATTCAGGATCATGGCCATTTATATCATCCTTGTACATTCTGCACAGTATCCTTCATCAAAGGGCCAGGAATTTTGGAATCAAAAAATTCAAACTAATAAAACCACAGTGAAATGTTCTTCTCTTAAAACACAAATACATTGAAACAAATTATAAGTAAAAAAAAAAGAAGAGAGAGAGATGGAAGAGAAAGGCAATAAAAATAGAGATGAAATAGAGATGACAATGGCCAGGGCAAAAGCATCTCTTAAAAGGGATTTTAGCCAGCCCAAAGAGCCTGGCACTTATAAGCAACCACATAGTAAATCAGTATAAGTGAACCCAAAGAAACAGAAATCAGTCACTAAGGAAACAAATTTAAATTGCAAGTTTCCAAGGGGTGATTGTAAACATCAGTGAGTGAAAAAAAAGGAGGAATATCTTAACGCTATAGTTCCTTAACTGAGATGAAAGACTATATTCTGTTTCAGGAAATTCTCCCTTTCTTTCCCTGACTCCTGATTATCAAAAAAACATGCAATAATGAACAATTGGTCTCCAATAGTCTATTTTTTGCCACTTGAAGCACGATGTGGGCAGTTCAGAGGCTGTTGATATGCATTGTTTCCTCCACCCTTAGGGATATGCTCTTGGTTTAAATTATTCCACCTCAAAGCCAACGCAATGGCTCAAGTGCTCCAGGGGGTTGACTGTACCACATTCACTTCCAAAAGAAATAAAGGACAGAGAGGAAGAAAGCAAGATTTTACACCTGTATTAATATATTTTAAAATGTGTAATTCCTCCAATCATACAATTTGATACTAGCTGAGCAACAGTTATATTATACAGCAAGTTTTAAAAATTGCTTGAGATACTTTGAATCGTCTGTTTGTGAAGAGAGGGAGCAGTGGGGGAAAGAAGCCAAAAAAATTATTCCTGTCATGGTCACAAGAATAACAACACTGACTCACTCCAGGGGCAGATCTAAGTGAGTGTAGTGACACAGTCATAACACCCTTTGGCTATGCATCACAAGTACAGTGAGCTCTCTTAATTCACCCACGTGTCACCAGTAGGTCCTACTGGAGCTCCACATATGCTGTGAGCTCTGAGCTCACTGGCTGCTCAATCTACCTGGAACCCCTGGTTTCAAGCAGCTCTAGAACCCAGGGGATGAGCACCACTGCTTTTCTCCCTTCCCCTTCCTCATTTCTCCCTGACCAACCCAGCAGCAGTGGAAAAGAGGAAAGGGATGAGCCTGCTTTCATGCAGCTCTGAGCCCAGGGGCTCAGTGTCACTACTGCCATTCATCCCCTCTCCTCTTTTCCCCTGCTGTGAATTCTGCACAGGGGTGGGAAGAAGGGGGGACGGGGTGAAAAATAGTGCTCACCTCCTGGGCTAGGGACAGACATTACACATAAACAGGTTTAAGTGTTTCGAAACTGGTTTAAACCTGTAACAGAACAGATGTTCAGTGCACACAAACCACTTTGAAAATGGCTGAAACCGGTTTGAGATAAACCTGGTTGAATGTAGTATACCAGACTTAACTGATTTGGCTCAAACTGGTTTATGCAATGTCTGTCTCGGACCCCTTACTGATTAAAGTTAAACCAGACACCCCCAACATCCCAGCAAGCTCTCTGGGCTAGGCAGGGTTCTCTGTTCCACATCAGGGGTGGCCCCTCCCCTCTGCATCTGCCTAGCTTCTCCATGCTAAACAGGGATTATTCCCCACTGTCCCTCTGCTTTAGCAGACACCTCCGGATTAGCTAGTAAATCACATGCTGGCTACAGTCCCTGCTGTGGGAGAGACAAAAGGGAAACAGGTTTTTTGGAGCTAATCAACAGGTAACTAATTGTCCTTTCTTGGAAACTTTGAGAAGAGGTGTTTGCTCCCTTCTCTCCCCCTCACCACTGTCTGCTGAGCACAAATTCCCCCTCCCCTCTGCCTTTGCTGAAGGGTCTGTGTATTAGCCAGCAGACCACATGCTGGGTCTGTGCTGAAGCAACAGATAGCTGGTAATGTCTCTCTGCTATTTTCTTAATGGGGCAATGACACTGAGATAAGGGTGATAAACTCTGTTATCAGCTCCCCCCTCTCCTCCCTCAGCTTGCTTGACTGTCAGTTTCCTGGAGACAGTATAGCGAAACAGGGAGAGAGAGTAAAAAGCTCAGTATCATCAACAGCTGCACGCACTGCACACCCACCCCTGCTAGCCAGAGTAAGCCTCTAGCCAGTGTAAGTTGCATCAAATCAGCCTCTCTTAAAAAAAAAAGTATTGTTTAACTTTGGCATGGGGGCAAAGGGGAGGAACCAAGAGAAAAAGGTTTTTAAAACAACATAAGGTCTACAAGAATGGTTACCTCGCTTAGACTCCTAAGTGGAATTGCTGTACCCCAGACCATCAAATGATCTATGTTTCCCTTAACCCCCTCTCCCTGTCTTTGTTCCCCTTAACTCCCTCTCCCCATTCCTGAAATCGTATCTTAAATCCAGTTCATTTTATGTGATTCCCTGGGCTGCCCATAACCAATTTAACAAGCCCTGCTAGGTATGAAGCCAGGACATCAAATTGAATAGCTCTTGCTTTTCCTTTTACAGGGTTGTTGTGGAGTGGGTAGTTAAATCTATTTCCCCCCTCTCCTGAAAATGCACTCTTATTAAGTTAACTTGGTAACATGAATGACATGAATTCACAAGAAAATGCTACAATAGCCTGCCCAACATATAAACACTGCAATAATCCACCCAAGACACAATTTCCATAAATAAGGGACTGTCCAACTAGATGGATCTCCATGTGCTTCCTAAGGGATTAAAGTTGCTGTCCCTGGGCTTCTGCCCAGCAGCCACTTCCCCCATTGTTCTGGCTGGACTCCCTCTTCCTCTTCCAGCTACTACGTCCTGCCTCTGTCCCAGAGTCAGGGTAGTTTAGTGAACAGCACTGAGAGCTCAGGGGCTCACTCCAGGCGGCAGCCAAATATGTCTGGGGCTGCACATGAGTGATTGCACCTATGTGGTGCAACAGTGAGAGGAAGCACCGTAGAGAGGAGGAGCGCCCATAAGGGCGCATGTTGCAGTAGGAGGAATTGTGCTCATGTGTCTGCATGTTGCAGTGGGGAGAATGGGGGGAACTGCACTCACGCCTGGTGCACTGGGGTACATGGTACAGGATGCGGGTCAGCAAGAGAGTGTATACACAGCACAGCGGCCTGTGGTTCAACTGGTGCATCCTGTACCTCGTGCGGCCCCCAGGCTGTGTGGCTCGCAGAGGCTTAGAATTTGGAAATCCCTATCATAAATTGTTATAGGCAGCTCCAATTCACTCATGTGTCCTTCACTAAGAACATTCCCAAATAACTTTATTCCATATCACATAGTACTGCAGTTGCATGGCTGAAAATACTTCAAATTAGTACAGCCCTATTTCTAACACTGATGTTCAAACAAAGTCTGTTATCAAATACAATGGAGGAGGAGGAGGAGAAGGAAGCAAAAAACAGCAAAATGCAGTTAGTACTAAAGAGATGCCTATTCACTGCAAGCCAAATTTATCCTAGGGTAAATTGGCACGTTAGCCCCAGGAGCACTGAATTCACATAGGAGCAGCTGTACTGACAGACACCATGAGATTTGCTCCTTCTGGAACCCTTCTTCTAGAGATGGGTTTGCTTCAGATGACAATTAGGAGGAAGAAGAGAATGAAAGCAATAATTAATTTTGTTCTTTGGGGCAAGCTTTATCATGGATAGAAACATTCCTACCTCCACCCCAACAAGCTATTTATGTTCTGAATCCCAAGGCTTGCTCTCCTATACCAGCAACTTAACCTATCTCAGTTCACTATCTTAAAGCTAAATGTGTCATGCTTTTTTACATACACATGTAATGTAGATGAAAATTTGGAAGATTATAAATTGAATAAATTATTTCCTAATGATACTAACCCAGGGTCTTTGGTTCTAGCACAGCAAAGTACTGGTGAATAAAAGTGAAATGATTCACTCTGGAATACAGTACCTATTTTGAATATGTTTCTACTTGGGTGTCAAATAAAATTTTCAAAAATGATTCATTAGTTAAGGAGCCTAATGACTTTTTAGAAAACTGAGGGTATGTTTGTACTGCCTCTGGGTAATAAATTCTGCTCACACACTAAGGATTGCGGTGAGAGAACAGAACAGGGTAAAAGAAGGATAGAAAAAGGAAATTAATTAAATAAACTTATAAAGTAGCAGTTCGTAATTGTCACTACTGTCATGACTTTGATTGCATTTCATGTCCCGGCTACCTCCTGTTCTTTCTGGACCATCAAAAAATGCCTAGCACATTACTACCACAATACAGATATAGATAATAATAATAATCCTCCCAACAGCCCTGGAAAGTAGGTGAGCAGATAAATAAACTTACCTATACAATAAAATGCAACACAGGGCATATACTGGTCAGGTAATTTACTCAAATTCATATAGGAGGTAACAGTTCAACTCACCAGTGATTAAGCCTAGAACGACTTTAGAACTATGACTATACCTTGGCATGCTTCTTTTACATTGATTTCCATTCACTTTCTAATAGAGAGGTGAGCTGTTTAAACCAATCCAACTTTTTGCAGATTTGGGCTTACTAGATCAAAACTGTTAGATTTGTTCAGAGTATTAGAATGAATATAATTTCTTCCTTTTTCTCCTAAGGTGGCCTGTAGAGTACCCTTTACCAATACTGCCAGCTCTTCCTTCACTACGAGGAAATCTGGAGTTTGACTTCCTATTAACATTTTTCTTCTGTTTGATTGCCTCTGGGAAAGAAAGCCCAAAGTAGTCATACTCCCTTGCACAACGATGTGCCAGCCTACGGAGCTGTGGTGATGGTGTGTACTCACTTAGCATAAACTTGGGAATTTAATTGCTTTTGTGGTAAAATACATTAAATGAACTACTGAGAAAAAGGATTGGTGGGGGGTTTAGATTTTTTTTAATAAAAGCCTTACTTCAAAGTGCCTATCTTCACTCACTTTGACTCATCAGTGTATGGTACACAATGTACTAGGACATCACTTTAAGTAGTGGTGGGTAAACCTCAAAAAGGTTCTCTTAGGATAAGCATCCAGAAAGTCAGGTCTTTATCTAAACTTACTTGTTGTAACTAGCCAGGTAGAAAACTTGTGTGATAAAGCTCTCAGGTAAGAAGATTTCCTCAGAATCAGGATTTGAGCCAAAACTACTACTATTATTATAGATGCAGACCGAAGCTATACTAATTTGGCATCACGCTGTACAAGCTGCAAGGGGAACAGCTCATGTGTAACTTGGGTCTGATATAAACTTCAGTTTTCTTTATTTTAAACAGGAATTATATTAACAGGCAGATCTAAAGGAGTTCTGGACAGGGGGCAGTGACGGTTTGTTAGGCCATTGTGCCCACAAGGCCTTTTTAACAAACTTGGTGCTGCCTGGAACAGCTAAGCCAGCTGTAGGAACTTTCTTTTTTTTTGGAACACATGATCTTTGCAATTGTAAAGGCACTTAGTCTAAGACAGGGGTTGTCATCCAGGGGTACGCATACCCCTGCAGATACTTTGAAAGGTCCCAGGAGGTACGTGGGAGTGGGCAGGGACAGAGCACCACGACCCCCACACTGCCGCCTCACAGGAGCCGGGCCAGGATGGGGCAAGAGCAGGACCACACAGACGCTGCACTGCCACTGCTCCAACGTTCGCCATACCCCTGCTTGGCGACTGGCTACAACCCACCAACCCCCTCCCTCCGCTTGCTCGGCATCCGACTGCTCACCACCACCCCCCCACCCAGCCACTCACCACTGCCCCCCACCCTGAGGTACACTTACTAAAAAGGGGATACACTTATTAAAATAGGTTGAAAACCCCTGGTCTAAGAGGACTGCCTGTTTAGGGTCAAAGAGGGATTTTCCAGAAGGACCAAGTTCAAGTTGGGATTTCAGATGTGATTCCCGTGATTTGCTCAGACGATCAGTCAGGAGTTACCAGAGGATGCAGCAAGCCAGATGTTTCAATCTTAAAGGTTAGGGTAAATGGAGAAGACTGTGCTCTTCTTAGGCTACCACAACACCAAGAAAGGTGGATACCACTATTTCTTAAGATCACTCCCACGGCAAAAGGACACAGAGATCACCAAACACTACTGCATCCTGAACTAAGTGTCCAGAAGAACACACTGGGATAAGATGGTGACCAGATGTTACATCACCCGCTTTCCTAGAAAGTAGTACAGGCTTAAATAGTATGCCAAAGACCATGCAAGCAGAAGAATTAATCTTCTCCCACACGTAATTTAAATAATGCTTCATTGTTTGTATGTGCATGAGAGCTTATATTAAGAAGGTGCCATTAAATATTTCCTAACAAACTCTAAGCAGCCCTGCTGTAACCTCACAAGGTATCACCCTCAGGAAAGTGTCAGAAAAAACACACAATTCTCTAATAAGAAACAAGAACTGTTGACTGCTGTTGTAACAAAAATAAGGTAATAAGACTGGGGAGAAGTCCTTTAAGTACACAGGAACTCTGGAGGAGTCTACTTCGAGAGCTAAGAGGCAAGCAAATTTGGTTCCTACTCTCAAACATTCACCCAGTGAAGTGGATTACATTGCCATGAGTCATTAAGGTTTAAAACACACCAGACAACTGCCTCCTTAAGTTCCTGGGGTTAGCGTTTGTAAGAATTAACTGTGCAGTATTAGCCTCAGAATTTGATTAGTTGTTGTATCAAATTGATAATATGATAAATTAGGATTAAATACAATATCTTTTTTAATTCCATGATTCATTAACCCTATCCCAATTGGAAAATGTCTAATACTTACCTTAGGCAAGTTCAGACATTAGCCTTAGTGATAAGTTTGATTGGTTTTAAATTTGCTTGCTTTTTAAGTTGCAATAAAACCCATAAAAAGTGGATAGAGACGTCTTTCGTTAAATCTTTAACAGGGTCAGAGACCTTGAGAATGCATGTAACTTCGCTAAGGTATTGAGAGCCATTTGGGCCGCTCTCCAAATAAGCGTCCCTTTGTTCCCCTTAGAGTAGCCGTACAATCATTCTATAAGATTTCAAGGATAACATGAATACAATATTTCTTCTTTCTTCCCCTTCCATAAGCAGTCAGTGAAAAAGCTCAGAAATCTGTTGGAGGGATTAAAAAAAAAACCACACATCTCTCTCTCTCTCTCTCTCTCTCTCTCTCTTTCTCTCTCTCTCACATACACACACACTCCTGAACACTGGAAAATCTCAAGAAAGGAGGAGAGAATAAAATAAAGCTAGTACATTCTTGCATCAAACCACATTACTCTTCCCTAATGCGATGGGCAAATCTCAGAAGCCTGATGGAGGGCACTGCACACATTTAAACTAGAAGCCTTTTTTTAAAATTTTTTTTGGAAACAGAATGCCTGTTTTTTGGAGACTTATTGGGGAGGGGCGCATTTTTTAAATAAATCAGGTGCCACGTACTGAGGGGAAAATTGATTTTAATCTGACAGATTCATACCCTGCAACTGACTCCAGGGACATTGCCTCACTAAACTTTTCACTTCACAGTTGACAGAAACAACCATTTAAACATTAAGAATCAGATTCTCATCTGGTGTAAATTGAAGCAATCCCATCAATTTCAACCAGCTGAGGATTTGGCCCCAAATCCGCTTACACAGCTTGGTAATGAAGGCAACCACCCCCTTAAAAATATTCATTTCTATTCCTTTGCCCAGCAAATACAATAGAATACCAGTGGCTGCTTCTCCTGTGATTGCCCCACCTGACAAGCTCAGAAGGAATCTATGCAATTTGGAAGCCTACCAATGCCTCAATCACTATAATAAAGTTAATTTTAAATACCTATATATTTTGGCTTTTGATTTTTCGTTTTTCATCATGGAAAATCAGAGTTCCTCCTGAGACTACTCGGTACACGCCAGGGAATTATGCACAAAAAAATTCAAAATTATGTGCAGGAAAACTCAGTGTTATGCAAAATTAACTACTTTTATATTTTTACAAATTAAACTAAATATAACACTATTTGAACCTTTCTTAGAAATATATGCAGGTACTTTGTATGGTTACGGGGGTGGGGGTGGGGAAGATTTATGAAGCTGTGGGGGGTAGTTGGGTTTGTGGACAGGTAGGGGTGGGTATGGGAGTACGTGGGGTTTGTGGAGGGGTCGTGAAGGGTTGTGGGGGGGTATGAGGGGTTGTGGGATTTGTGGTGCACTTCCCCCACCACCGGTGGTAGAGCAGCAGCCCTCAGGGTGCTCATGGCCGTGGCAGACAGAGCCCCTGGCAGCATGCACCTCTGCTGACTCCCAGGGCCTGCATATGCTGGCACAGAGCTATCCCATCCCACTGGTGCATGCTTTCACACCAGATCAGGCTGGCTCCATGCCAGCATGTAGGGCTCACAGGACTGCAGGTAAGGGCCACTCACTATTGGGCCAGACAAGCTCCGTGCCTCCACGTGGGGCTTCCAGCACTCCAGCAGGAAGCCACACATGGAGACACGGAGTCATGTACTATCAGGCCAGGCAGGCTCCTACTGGCCTCCACATGCAGCTTCCCACTAGAGTGCTAAAAGCCCCACGTGGAGGGCCAGCCTGGCCCAGCATGATGGCGCGTGGATGGTAGAAGCAGCTCAACACCCACCATGGCCTCTGGAACACCACAGTGTCCCCTAAGCTGCAGTGCTGTGCCATGGCTACTGCCCCCTCCTTGTGGGAGTGGGCATCAGGGCAAGTGCCCCAGCTGTTCAACACTGCTAGGCATGCACATAAAAGACCTTGCCTGCCCACCAATTCCTATCCCCAGCCGGGTTCAAGGATGCTGCCCAGGTTCTCCCGTACTGGACTGAGAGCACCCATGGACACCTTTCTGCTCCTTCAGCCCTCACCCACACACCCCAGCTCTGCCCCACACCTGCCTTGCTGGCTCTTCCCACAACCCGCCCTCCCACAGCCCTGGCTGTGATCCGCACCCACACCCTACCCACAGAGCCCCCTGCCCCAGCCCTGCCAGTGCCCCGCATTCCCACCTGCAGCCCCCTACTTCCCCAGTCCCACCAGATGGGGCCCCCAGCTGGCCCCCAGCCCTCTGCAAGCTATATTTACCCTAAAGTCTCCAAGCGGGAAAGTAAGCCTGAGCCAAGCCCTGGCTGACCAAGAGTCTCTCCCTTCTCCTCAGGACAGGGCTTGCATTTGCCACCCTTTTTGCAAGAAGTTCTTGCAGGCTGAAACTCTGCCTGTGTGAAGAAAGCTCTCTGCAAAAGTGGAAAATCCACACGTCTCTCCCTTAAAATGAAAAATCCTCTTTTTTTCTTGGTTAAGAGGGAAAATCCACATTTTTTTCTGCTTTTCTCTGGGAAATAGAAAACCTGGATCCCTGGCCCTTACTAAGGGCAAGAGGGTTTTATGGCTAGATTACACACCTTCAATAACAAAATAAGAGTTGCACGTGTTGTGTGGATCATATGAGGACTGTTACCTCAGTATTTATACTTTTCTTTTTTTAATAAAGAAAAAAGGGGTTTCTGACACAAGCTGGAAGGCACTTCTTTGTCGTCATGTCTCCAGTTCAACCTTTCTATATGGTCTGCTCCCAATATTGTGTACAGGCCACTGCTTATCATTTTGGTGTTGCCAAATCTTGTGGGGTGCGCTGTGGTGCTACAGGGCATCTCAGGAGATGATGTATGGTTTGCTTCTCCTGACAAACAAATTGGTTGGTTGTGCAGAGGCCCCATGATTTCATGAGAAAGTTTCATCTGCCAAGACCTACTCTCAATCTGTTCAGGCTCTGCCATGTGTGCCATTTGTAATTGGAGGCGGATGCTAACTCCTCACTGGAGGAAATTCTAGTAGAGTGGGTGCACCCCCCTTTCAGACAGGTACATGCTGCAGGAGCCTTTGGGGACTTTAAATAAAGTACCCAAAGCAGATGAGAACCTCCTCTTCCTTCTCCACCATGCTCAGAGGCATGTTAGCTTCCCTCTGCTCTCCCCATCCTCTACCTGCCACTGCTGCTTTCTCTACTGTTCTTAGGGGTAGGGGAAGCTTCAGAGCCACACTTGTCTGCTCCAGCTGGGCTACATAGGGGTTGGACTTAGCTGCAGTGGTTATGGGCAGAGGCGGTCCTGCTGCTTGTGGGGGGACTGGGCAGGTCAGAAGAGGAAGGTGGGGTGAGGGGATTATTAGCTGTTCTGAGGACTTTAAAAAGCCCCAGAGGCTCCTGCAGTGCACTCTGCCCACACTGATGGGGAAGAGGAGAAGCAAGTTGGGGGGGGAGGCTGGGAGCAGGGGTGTTGAAGCATGGGTTGCTGCTCACTCACTCTTCTTTGCCAAATCCTAGATCCACCCCTACATATCAACAAAGGGATTTAGGTACTACAATGCTGAGCAGCATGGAGGCCACAGGGACTTCTGACAGTCACCCTGAATAGAGCCCTGAAGGGGTCAGGGACCATAAAGGAGGCTGAGTAGCACTAGAATGGCCTGGCATGGATTGGGGATCCAGGAGGCTGAGGAATGCATAAGCAGCCTGGCCTCAGGCACAGATCCCAAGGGGCTGAGAGGTAAAAAGAGCAGACTTGCCTAGGTCTGGGACCTCAGGGGACCCAGAGCCCAAGAAGGGTGAGACAGGGGCCAGGGGACTCAGAGACCAGAGCCATGAGAGAGGCTGGCACATGGAAAGGGCTGATGCTGAGAAAGCCAGGCTGGAAAAAGTGGGCCAAAGCTGGAGGCCAGCAGCCAGAATAACAGTGGGCTAAAGCCAAGATGGCTAAGGCCTTCAGGATGTTATCCAAATAATACCTGTGAGGAATGGGTGTAGCTACAAGGGAGGAGAGAGGCCATGATTATTGCCCCTAAGGGGTAGGAAGCACTGGGTCACTAGGGGGCATCACAACCAGCCCTGAGGCCTTGGTCCTGCTAGACAGGGATCCTGGTTAAGTGTGTTTGAGTAACGTCCAAAAGAGGCCTAGGGCATCAGAATGTTTTAGAAACGTGATCCATAAACAACTAGGTTGTTTCAAAAATGCACTCTAGCTACTCCAGAGTTCCCAGTTATAACTGAGTCCCTGACATACATGTATTTGTTTTGTATTCATCTGGGGACTCCACAGTAGTTTTGTAGCATGGTTCTCAGAAAACGTACTAGTTTATGTAGACCAGGGAAGTGAAATGATGCCAGCACTCACTGCCTTTGACTTTGCCTTTGACAGTTATTGCTAACATAGGTCAACTCTCCTGTAACTGCAACCGAATTCTTTGTCCATCCAACAACTTTGACTTGAATGTCCATCTATATTAGATTCATGGCTAAGTCCTGCCCACAATATAGATTGTAATATGGTGTACCCAGGCAAGGTAATAAGCATGCACTTATAGCAGGGGTGAGCAAAATATGCCCCACGGGCCGGATCCAGATGCCAGACCATTCTATCCAGCCTGTGGGACCCCTAAAAAATTTAGTAAATATTTATCTGCTCCTGGCTGCCTATCAAAGATGACAGGAGCCAGGGGCAGTAGGACCTGGGGGGAGTTGGCAGCAGGAAGCAGAAGCCCAGCCCTGCCCCACCCCCAGTCATTTCCCTGCCTTTCTACCTCCACACTGCTCCACCACCACATAGCTCTTGGCTGCATTGCTGGACCAGAAGCGTACAAGGAGGTGTGTGTGTAGGGAGGGACGCTGTGTGTGTGTTCATAGGATGAACAACCCACCACACACATGCACTCACAGCCCCCCCCCTTGCATTGCCATGCACACAGACCCCCTCACCCACACCCCTTCACATACCCCAGCCACCCTCCCCTACACACACACCAACACCTTCCCCCACACTCCACATACCCACACACCAACAGCCCCCCAGAAACCTATATCTACCCCCACACAATATACAAAAGTAAATCTTCATTTTAAGTTATTATATACAATCACCTATATGTATACTACACAAACACATGTAAACCAAGAAAAAATATTTTTTAAAATCAAATTAATGAATTTTTTAGATGTTCGCTTTTTACAATATAATTTGGTATTTTTCTGGTTCCACGATGGCAAAACCCCTTTCTAAAAAGAGTACTTGCAGGGGCAAGGGGAGGGATTTATAATGGCAAAGGTCAGGGGTTAGGGGGAGGACCTTCCAGTCCCAAGATGGTGACCAGTGGACAGGACACCTGTCAAGGGGCCGAGCTACCCATGCGGCCCTCAACAGTTTCCCAAAACTCAGTAAGAGGCCCTCCTCCTGAAAGAATTGCCTACCCCTGACTTACATGGTCCACTATAGTGTGGTGGAACCCTTAATGTCAGTAGGTCCTTCAACAGTGAAAAGACACATTGTCCTAAGTTCCCGAACAAAGAAAGAGGTACCTTTCTTACTGCAACCAAATCCGTGCATATCCTACTCTTACGGGATACCACTGTATACAGGTTGGGCTGGCACACAGGGACTTGCATTAAGGCATAGAAAAAATTCTTCAGTAACAAACACTATGTGAACAATCCAGCAGTGTTAATTTTTATGGGCACCTAATGCATCCTGCACAACGCACAGACCATATTAGGTAAAGCAGCTATACAGAAAGGTCATATGTCTAAACTGTTATGAGGTTGATGAAATGCACCTGGAAGTGAACATGAGTGTGTATAGGAAAGTGAACCAACATGTGTCAGACAATACATAAATACTACATTGAGAAGGGTTACTTATTTGTCAAACTGAGAGAAACTCTCCAGAGACAGCAATTTTATGCTGAGACCCAGTAGCTTTCCTTGGTTAAGACTAGCAACTTACCAGGGTACCAAACTCCTACTGCCTTTCAGGAGTCATCCTAGCAAACACCAGAAATTCAAGCAACAAAAGCGCATGCATAATAGAAAAACAAACTGAATGCTTTCACCCTATTTACTAGGCCTGTGCGAAGTGGCTAGTACTCACTTTGGATTTGGATTCAGCTAATTCAGGAGGCAGTGATTCAATTTGGTGATTCAAATCACTGTCCCAATTCAATTCGGCTGAATCCGATTCAGAGATTCAGTCGCCGCCAAATCATCCAAATCTCCTAATCTAACAGGCACCATCCCCCACCTGTTCTCCCAGCCCTCAATGGCTGCCCCACCCAGACCCAGCTCCTGGCTCTTTAAAAAAAAAAAAAAAAAAGCCCCTATTCACCAGCTGCTGCCAGGCAGGAGAGTGATCCCTGCTGCTCCCCACTGCCCCATGCTGCGTGGGGGGCTCTGCCATGAGCCCCCAGCAGCCCCAACAGCCACTGCAGCAGCCAGTGAGTGTGGGGCTTTTATTCATTTATTTATTTTAAAGAGCTGGGACGCTGGGGCCAGGCAGGGCAGCCCTTAACGGGGCTGGGAGAGAGGGTGGAGGATGGGGCCTCATGGCAATGGGAGAGCTTCGAATCAATTCAGACCCTTTTACTGGTCTCCAAATTCGATTCAGATTTGGAGATTCAGCCAACAAATTGGGCCGAATCTCCTCCAAATTGAATCAGCACCTGAAGCTTCACACAGCCCTACTGTATACCTCTCACCCTAACCTCCTGCAGCTCACAGAGCACTTAAAAGACTGTAATCCCTACCCTCATTTGCTGAAGGGTGACATAGTATTATTCTCATACGGTTTTCTTCCCTTTGGGCTAGGACTGGCTTTTGTTGCTTGAATGTTATGAACTTGCACTGCTAAATATTTTTTGACAAATGCCGCCCAGAAATTACAAGATGATAAAAAATTTTGTTTCACCTGTGTTCTAAACAACACGTAAACCTCTTTACTCAATTATTGCCCTCCTGCTTAAGGTACAAGAGGACTGGCTCTAGCGCATGTTTTCCAAGACATTTCATCTCTGAAGACAGAAATAAATGGTAAAGCGTTCATACCCCAGCCTTCTCCACCTCGCACAACTCATTTCTTACAGTTTTAAAAGAGCCTTTCAAACCCCAATTTAAAACAGCAGTCTCCCACCAAGGTACAATGTCACATAACTATTCTCATTTTCTGTCACTCCCAAATGAAGTCACCAGGAAACAACTAGTTTTGGTGCTATTTAAGTAAAAATAAAAAAATTAAAGAACCCTGACAGCTCATCACTGGAACCCCAATATAACCTTTCCTTTTGCCAGAGGACTCCAGTCATTCATTCACAGTTAAGAAGGATTGTGTCATTATTTTCTATCCCTGAAATTGAAGATGCCTTCACTTTGTGGGAATTTCAACAAGGTGCACTTGATGGAAACTGAATAGGTTCATTCAAGACAGGCACAGGCTGGGAATCTATTAGAAAGCAGGCAAGGGTCTTTGACCTGTTCATTGCTTTTGGTCCATCACTAACAATATTTTTCTTTGAAAGATGATCCTTTATCCACTATTTTAAAGTAAAATACATTGAAAATACATTACAGGAATGATGGATTTCCAGCTAATCATTGAGGATATGAAGGAATACAAATGTCAAGTCAAAGATGTCACACAAATGTTCTTCTCTTTTTTTCTACATTATTGTTTCCTCTGCCCCATTTGTACTGTACTGAAGTACCCATCTTTCAACTGCTACACCACAATGTGCAGACATCTTCACTGAGTTATCCACAATGAGTCTTATTCCTTAGAGAATCCCACAACTTCACAATATATTATTGTATGTGAAAATGTTAGACCATTTTTGCCAGTGTGAATTAATCTGCATTTAGACAAGTTACATTTCAAGTGCCATCATGTTACATAGTGCCTGATGCACTGAAATCTATCTGGAGATTTTCAAAATCCACAAAGCTTTTAATGAAAAAGTTTCTTTTTCTCAAATAAGAATTTAACATATCTGAAAACTACTAGGCTGACAATCCTAGTCAAGACCTCTTTCTCTGCATAGATTAGAGGGTGGCATGGGCAGCAGCAATGCAACTTCTCCAGAGTCCTACCAAAACATCTTTACCCTAACATGAAAGGACCGCCTCTCAAAACTAAAGTGCATCTGTTGTCCATTGTCTACTGAGCTCTTGAACCCTCTGGTTAGACTGACAATTAAGATACCAACTAAATGCCACTAATGCATGCAAATCTTAGAAAAAAGTGTATTCATTTGGATTATTTAAAAGGATGTGTTCTGGCAGTATCTGTTTTTTTCAGAATATTCTGGTGTTCCTGTTTCCTGTTTGCTTATATTCAAACAGGAATGTAAGAAATGAAAGAATAAAGGAGAAAGAAGATTGTATTCTAAACAAATATGAAGAAATACAAAGTGGCTTTGCTAACAACAGCAGCAAGAAAACATTTAAGAGCCTGAAGAAGATAACCAAAAACACACCAAGCAAAATCAATGGCAGTAGAAGACAAGAATGGAAAATTGCTTACTGAAAATAATGCAATACATAGGAGATGGGCAGAGTATGCAAAGGACCTCTACAACATCCTAGGCATCTCAAGAGAAGCAGAAGCAGTCATTAGAAGCCTGAAGAATGGGAAAGTACCTGGAGCAAATAACATACCCACAAAACTCTTGAAGACAGGTGACAACATAACAAGCATGCTTCACAAAATTTGCAATATGATATGGAGGGAGAAAACCTGGCCAACACAGTGGACAAAGTCAGTCATCATTCCTCTTCCTCAAGTGGGGAATTTCTACCAATGCACAAACTACTGCACCATCATTTTGATCAACCATCCAAGTAAAGCACTTCTAAAAATAATACTGAACAGACTCAAGCTTCAAGTAGAGAACATGCTGGTGGAAGAACAAGCTGGATTCAGAAAGGGGAGAAGTACCACAGAGCAAACCAACATCCAAGTACTGTGTGAAAAGTACTGTGATCACCAAAAAGAACTTCCCCATAACTTCACAGACTTCAGCAAAGCTTTTGATAGGATCTGGCACATCAACAGAAGAACTTTACAGCACTGCAAGTGGTGGAGTGTGGATCGACAACAACATTGTCAAATAGTCTCGCCATACCTTTTCAACCTCTTCCTCGAACAAATCATGTCAGACACCTTACAGCAAATGTTCTCAAACTGTGGGTTGCAACCCCCCCGTGGGGTCGTGAGCAACTTAAAAGAGGGCTGCAAATTTGCTAGGGGGTATGCACAGTGGTGTGGGGAAGTGGCGTGCAGCAGTGGCGCAGAATGGTGGATGACAGCAGCAGTTGCCGTGTGTGAGCTTCCCATCCCCCCACCACTGCCATCCAGTACTCAAGGTTGCAGTATCACAAAGTTTGAGAATTTCACAGGAACTGTATCAGTTGGAGGGCAGAAGATCAACAACCTGCACTTTGCTGATGACATTAATTTGATAGTAGGGACACCTGAAGAACTTCAGGAATTTATAGAAATGCTAGACAAAACTGCAAAGAACTACAGAATGGAAAGAAGTGCTGAGAAAAACAAAGTGATGGCAACCTCCAAGATCACCAGCAGCAATGTTGATATGAAGATCAGTAATGACAAACTAGAAAGAATAACAAGTTTTAAATATCTGAGAGCCACCATCACAGAAGACTTAACACCTGAGAAGGAAATCAAGATGAGAATAAGCCAACTAACAAAGCTAGAAAGAAAATCTGGACAAGCAGCAATATTATACTAAAGGTAAAGTTACATTTGCTGCATGCCGTGGTCATCTCTATCATGCTTTTTGGCTGTGAGGCAATGACACTTAATAAGTTAGAGAACAGAACTGAGACATTTGAAAAGTGCTGCTTTAGGAGACTGTGTCTCATACATTGAGCACCAAACCAATTAATCTGTTGAACAGCAACTCAATCAAGAAATTGTAACCTAGGAAACAATATTGGAGGTTTTGCGTGGAAGGAAGCTGCAATGGTTTGAGTACATCATGGGAAGACCAGACACCCTTCCCAACACCATAATGCAGGGTGCCGTAGAGGGAAAGAGAAAAAGAGGTAGATCTAAGAAGAGATAGGGAACCAATATTAAAAACTGGATGGGGCTTCAAATGACAGAGTGCACAAAACTAACCAAACAAAGGGCAAAGTGGAGGGTTGTTACAGCATCTAAGCTAAGTACAGACATTCCAAAAGTCTGAGCCTGAATTGATTCAATCTTTGCAGGTTAGTCTAACCCAAGTAGACTGAACTGGCAAGCAAGTGAATAGACATTCACTTTTGATTCTGGAAACGCAGGCACATGCTAGCAGTGGCTCAGGCCAGAAGCCGGAGGGCACTAGAGCATGGCTCCCTTTCCTTCTGCAGTGGCTGAGGGAACCTGAGCTAAGGTAGGGTGCATGACCAGGCCCTGTTAGGCCTGAATATGATTGGGGAAGGGCTCAAATCCCCACCCTGGCCTACAGGGACCCCAGCTGGGGTGTGCCTGGAAGAGGGGGGAGAAGCATCCCTTGTCAGGTTTTTGGGAGGAGGTATGGGAAGGAGCGTGGCCAGACCCTGGCCCCCAGTCAGACACAAGCCCGGCATGGCCCCCTAAGAAGAAGGGGGTAGGGAGGGGGTTTATCCCATTTGCTGAAAGGGTTTGCTTACCTGTCCTTCTTACCTCAGAGGACATGCTGGGCCAGCATCTGGCCATGCCCCCCCGCCCGCTCTGGCTAGACAGCAGAGGGGCAGGGCCAGCCCCTCTCTCTGAAGACAGCACAGCCCAGCCCAGGGCTGCAGAGCATGTTGGGGGACTATGATTTAACTTAAGCCAGGAAGGGTCTGGGACATTAGTTCTAGAAACCAGTTTGATCTCAGTCAGTTAAGGCTGATACCACATTCAACCAGGTTTATCTTAAACCAGTTTCAGCCATTATGAAACTGGTTGATGTGCACTGAACTTAGCTGTGTTACATGTTAAAGCCTGTTTCTGATCACTCACGCAAATTATGTGTAACTTCTGTCCCTAGCCCTAAGGTGCCCCAACAGTCACAGCAACCTTGGAACAGAATTGACTTGACTTGATTCGTGTGTTGCAAATGTTCGTTGAAATTGCAGATTTCAAATGTATCTTGCAGTATTGAAGAAAAGAAACAAGGAAAATTCAATACAAACAGTTATCTCTAGGGACCTACTGATTTGCGATTTTGCAATTTTTAAGGAAGCCATAAACTTGGTTGGCCTGCATGAAAAAGCCTGTGGACCACAAAAAGGTGCAAAGTCAGCAACAAGCAGGGTAAAAAACCCCAAAAAGAGCACTGCAAAAACGGAAAAGGGCAGGAGGACCTGGTGTCCTGAAGCACAGGGGAGGGGGAATTTTCATGGCAGCGTATGGCAGCCCGCCCCCCACACACACACCTCTGATTGGTTGAGAGGCCCTCCAAGTCCTGCCCCTCCCTGGAGATTGACAGATAACCATCTATCAATCTCCAGGATTTCCAGGGCCCGTCGGCTAATCAGAGGTGTGGGGGCCCACTGCACTTCACCACAAAAATGGTACCCGGTGCCATGCTCAGATGGCACCCAGTGCCATGCCATGCTCCCCACAAAATCAGGGGGCAGCCACCCCGAATTCAGTAGTTCAGAGCAGGAAAAAAAGATCTGTGTGCCCAAACCAAAATGGATTGTAATGTAAATGTCTTACAGTCAAAAAGAACAACTCACAAACAGGAAAAAGATGATGGCATGTAAAAACTACTGATATTAATAAACATCTATGGAAAAAAAATTGGAAAAATTGAAAAGAAAATTGTGGCTTCCTTCCTATCCAACTTTTTTAATCCAGCTATGCTAGATATTAAGAATTATTCAAAGAAATATTGAAGAAATACATTCAAACAAACTCATGAAAATCATGAGCTGCCTTTGGAAATTAAACAAAGACAAGAAATAAAATGATTCCCCCCAGCACTAAGCTCACCATTTTTCCAAGTTGGATTTGAACCAAAATCCCAATACCAACCACGAGCCATCCCTTGATCAGGACCATTTAATTTCTGATTTCACTGTTTCTGTGTCCAATTTCATCTCTCGTTGCTTCTGAGTAGTCATACCAGTCACTGCTCACAGGACAAATACTTTCTCTCTGAAGCAGAAGACACTGATTATAATTCTTTCCTTTTGCTTAATCAATTCTAGTCTATCTCAAGATTTTGCATACATATTCCAGTATTATTCATTTTCTGTAACCAATTTACAAAAAGTTTTTGAAAGCTAAGTAAATTCAATCTACTAAGTGATGATTATGTTTGTGTGTGCATGGACGCAAAAGAGAGAGAGAACAAATAAGTACATACACACACATACACACACACACTTTTCCTTATTATGATGTCTAACAGGTAATAGATTATCTTTCAGAAACTGTGCCAATCTGACTCTCAGTTTACATCTAGCCAAATGTTTGTATCCTGAGACTCTTGCTCAACCCTCCAGCTAAAGGGAACTTTGCCTGTCTTACGATTCCTGGGATCTTGTAATTCTCGTTTGGAAACAGACACCACATTAGTGACTTTCCAATTGTCAGGAACAGCTGCTGGTTTTTCAGGATGTATCACATGTCCTCAATAGTACCTCAGCTATTTCACACTTTATTCTCCACAGTAACCTTAGATGTGTATCATCCGGTCTAGGTGATTTACTGCTCTTGAGGTTCTCAAGTTGCTTTATATAAGACACATACAAGTCTAAAATAGTATTTTGTCCAAATACAACAAGTGAGTAAATAACACAGAATAAGGAACTATTCTTGGTTTTCTTTGCAAATAATTCCACATCAGCCTTACACTTAAAATTTATACCTAAATGTTAGTAACCTGCACTATCATTCCCAGTCAAAAAGGCATTTAGATCTGTGGTTACATTTCTGAGCCTGGCTCAACTACTGCTGTCAGAAATGATAAACTGTGAAAGCAAAATTATACAAAACTTTTTTACGTATTAAAGAAACAATGCCATAACAGTTCCAACTTCCTCCTCCACAGTTTGCCATTGTGTCTCTCATTACAAATAACAGTTTCATGCATTTGTGTTTCAAGGGATGAAAAGCTAAACACAACTGTATCTCATCAAAAGGAAATTATACAATCATCATCATCATCAAACTTGCAACAGATAGGAGCTCCACTTGTAGGTCATATACGTGTTATGCTAGTAATTACTTCTAAAGTACACTTAATAATAATTTGCTCTTCTATCATGCCCTTGATCACTGAGCTCCAATTATTTTACAAGCATTAAGCCTAACAGCTACTATATGAACTGTTGATCACAATTCTATTATATGCATTTTACAGATGAGGAAACTGAGGCAGGTATTTCCTAAATCCCAAAATTTTAAACATGGATTACTAAACATGCATCCCTATACTGGATACCCCAAATTACTACTTATATATGAAAAGTATGCACTTACATAAGTAACTCGATGTTCAGCTATTAAGTCAAACAAAGCTATGAATATTAATTTCCCTCAAAACTAAAGTCAGGTGGATTTAAACAATTCACAAATTTGTAAATCTTGGCTAAGTACAGACGTTCAAAAAGCTCCTGGCAGAAGCGTTCTATTGCGCTTTACTAAAAGCGCTATAAGTTACAGCATGAGCAAACTGAACGGACATTCAGGCAGTGGCTGCTGGGGGCATTCCCACATGCCTCCCAGGAGGCTGCTGAAGTGGCCCCTCTCCCCAGATCTGCCCTCTCCCACTCACTGGGACTGTCAGCATCAGCTGGAGGGAGGAAATACACCAGATCCCTTTCCCTGCAGGCCCCCAGCCAAGTAACAGCACACTGTGGGGTCGTGGCTGCTGTGGGGATACAGACCCCAGTCTCCCAGAGCCCCACCAGCTAGGCAGTGGTGTGCCCCAGGGCCAGGGCTGCTGTGGGGAGACAGACCCCTTCCGCCCCTCAAACCAGGCTGCAGCTCACAGCTGGCCAGAGGAAGGAGGCAGTGCTAGGATCAGAGGCAGCAGAGCTGTCCCAGCACTTGGGCAGAGCAAATGAGCTCTGCCCAAATCTAGAGCGTAGCCCTGTGCTATGCCACCTGGGATGGCAGCAGAATGCAACCTAGCTTAAACTCACGATTGGTGTGGCACGGCTGTTTAAAAAAAGCATTCTAACAAAAGGTGCTTTATAGTCTAGTATCACATATCCATCAAGGGTTAACTTAGAGTCTGATCACCCTTTTTTAAAGTGCTCTAAGAGCCATGAACATGTGTTCAGTTACGGTTTTAGAGCGCTTTCTGTGTGCTTAAAGTGCAATAGGTGTAATGCCTGTACCTAGCCTTTGACATGGGCATGTTACTCAGAATTAACCTGAAAACAAGTGGCAGGCCACAGTAAAAATAGACACCTAACACCAACTCTTTTCTTGAACAATTTCACCTAATACAGCTATACAATTAGTCCAGCATGTTTCTCTGCTTTTTGCAGGGGTTTTGTTTTTTGATGGAGATAAAGAGCTAATTGCAGCAACTTCTTGGAGAATGTATTTGAACAGTATTGCTCCGTCATGCACATAAAAACACACTCCTAATTACTGAGGCTAGAGAAATTTGGATTTGGTTCAGATAAACACATCTATGCTTTTTAGAAGCTTATCTGAATTGCCCAAACCTCTAGAGTCTGCAAGAGGCGTCTGGAACTCTCATGAGTACAAGCAGTCTTGCAAGATTTCCATTAATTTCTCTTTGGTCAGGAGTTCAATGGAAATAGCCAGTGTTGTGGTACTTTTGTTCTTCCCCTGCCTGTCTCTGCCAAAACCCCAAGAAAAGGCTGCAAAGGACTCCAGTGACAAACAAAGTACAAATGCTAAGAAACAGAGCAGTAAAGAGACAGGAGGAGAGACAGAAAAATGAACAATAAAAAACATTCGTGAACAAGCTCACCCCCCAAAGGTTTGTTCCGAGTCCTAGAAGAATTCTTGGAAGTGAAAGAAGGGTTATATAACTCTTCACATATCAGCACTATTTACTAATAGCATAAAAGGTAGTCACAACAGATAGTGAAAATTATTCAAAATCTAAGATATTTCTGATTGTTGTGCACTAACAGGAGATCCAAATGACATTCAATTGAAAATGAATCTGTTCCTGAACAGAAGCTGGCTTCAAAAGTCAAACTTCTCTACTTTTTGTGTCAGAAAAATAGCCATGTGCACAAGTGCATAATTTGAAGGACAAAATTCTCAAAATGAAACAGCCAATTTTTTGCATTTAAGATTGCATGCAAACCTAAGAGTGTCTCTCAGTTCTGCTAATTCATCTTCTTCTGGAGATCTGGTTCCAATAAGTAACCTTTAGTTTGGAAGTTTCTTTTGAAAAGCTATTTGAGTTAGGAAGCAGTTAGAAACTTAAGCCAGGTGCAGAGATTATACTTTTACCAGTGTAAATGATTGGAAACAAATCTGTGCCCATAACAGAACAGAAGTTCAGCACCCACAAGACTGGTTTAAAAATATTAGAACCCAATCTAAGATATGTGCCTCACACACACACACACACACACACGCTACCCCAAAGGACAAATGTGTGTTTTGTTGACTACCAAACTAAACTACACGACTTACAGAAAACCACATAATTTAGATCGATTCCACCTCAGGCTTTTTGAATGTCTGAACCAACCTCAGAGCTGTAAGTAAAATCCTTTAATTGATTATTGTCTGAAATATTATATCTTCATGGATATAATACGGGAATCAATCTTTACTCCCTAGCGCAGGCTGAAGTATAATGCCCCTGCCCCCTTTTGAGGTAACAAATGAAAGCCATCTTCAATGGCAGAAAGGGGAAGGACTGTCAGATCTCATTTGTACAGGTCACTATAATATGAATATAAACCCTTGTTTGAACACCCCTGTGAGAACCAAGAACAACTATTTTCTCCTAAAGGTGAAAGAAAAGTGCACTGATTGTTGATTAACTAGCTAGGTCTACAAGAACCCTTTCACAAAGGGTTAAAATTTCAGCAAACCCTTTCAGCAAATGGGATAAAATTTCTCTGCCAATCTAATTAATAAATATTGTGCAAGATAAGACCTTAACAATTTTTGTTAACAGTACAGTTGATGAACCAAAGTGCTACTGAATTATCTGGTCTTTTCTGGCTTTCCTTCAGCAAAACAGTGAAATTGTAGTGGCTGTGATGAGCAAATAATTTAATGTTATTTGTGTGATCTTAAAGGATTAGAGTGAAGCTCTGCAAATGTTGATGAAGCAAAAAATCCATACCCAAAGCAATACAGCACTTCACAGAGACTGATAAAAACTGCACCAAGGGCCTGATCCAAAGCCTGCTGAAGTCAAAGAAATTCTTCCTTTTAACTTCAGTGATCTTTGTATCATGCCCTTAATTGGGGTGATAGAAACCCCGTTGCCTTTAATACGTAGCAATGACAAGCAGGCGGTTCAGATACTTTGCCACTCAGCTGGCAAGCACAGGGGCACTGCAAAATCAGGATCTTCAAATGAGAGTGTTTTGCTCTGAAGGGGGTACAACTCGTTCCTCATCTGTAAGACTAGAGACCAGAACCGGGCATCAAAAACCAATGTTAGCAGGGACAAAAACAGAATTTAAGCTAGGAAAGGGAGTGGAAGGAATCCCCTAAATCTGATGGAAACTTTGGGGGTTGTGGGGAAGGGAAAGGAAGAATTTAAGTTTCTCAGAAAAGGAGTTCATTAGCACACACCAGAAACCTTTCATAATTACCAGTGTCTAGAAGTAATAAACCAAACAACTAATATTCCAAAGTGTGCAGTCCCCACATCCTTCTGCCCCAGAGTTTCCAAGTCAGTTTCTACAGTATTTTGTATACACACAGTATGCTGTAAGCTAATGTGGCCCTGCACAAATCAAGAAAACATGCCTAAAGTCTTCAGCAGGTACGAAACAGTACTGTATACGATCATTAGACCTGAAGGTATTAATGGAACCAGCAGGTTATTACAAGGAGGGGAAGGAAAGAGTTTGGTATACCTTAAATGCAGCGGACAGCAGGCAAGCAAGACCAGCCACATGTCACTAACAAACCCAAGAGACAGCAGGTCCTGCAAATGCACACTTACCAGCTATCCAAGGAGTCTGCCATGGACAATGTATACCTGCTCTGCTTCTTGCTGCTTTTCCAAAAGAAATCCATCCACCCCACATTCATAGCTTCCAGGAAAAGCCCAAACCTGAAAATCCAGTGCCTACAGACTCTAGGGAAAGCAGGTAAGAATACAGTCTCCAGGGAAATCCTCTCCAATTTTCCTTATCAACTCCTTCTCTCACTTCCCATCGACATAAAGCAAACTGAACTGGAGAGAGCTAAACAAGGTTGCAAAGAAAAAGCCAGTCTTTTAAAAAAATGGTGCTTGCAAGCTGATCAGCATGAAGCAAGCCCGTTGAAATGATGTATGGTTATATGGCAAGCGTGTATGTATACACATGCGTACACGTCAGGCTCTTCCTTGGAAGTGGATTAACTAGCAGATGGTGTCAGAACCTGAGCTGCTGTCAAGAGCAGAGTTCACACTGCCCCCCACTTGCCACCATTTAAACAGGAGGAAGCAACAAACAAATGAAACAAAAGGCTGATGTGTCCATCTGACCACCAGTTTTGTCCTTGACAAGCATGAGAATTTCTGATGCCCCTTTTATTTTCTTCATTTTCCTAAAATCCTTTATACACAAGCTCTTGCCTCTTGAAGAGAATAGGAGAGGGGAGAAGCAAAAGCAAATTTGCCACTTAATTCTCAAGAAAAACTGTGCTTTTCTTTAATGGTATAGAGGAGTCCGAGTCCTGAGAGGAAATTCACAACTTACTTTTACCGACAAAAACAACAGAATGGGGATGGAAAAAAAAAGAAACAGAGAAGCCCCAGGGTGAAACTTTGTTTTAAAGCCCAAAGCGGGAAAAAACAGAGACTTGGATTGTCTAAACAACAAAAACAAATCCAGGAGGTAAGAAGCAGTTGGAAGGGAGGTACTGCAGAAGACAGTCACAGTGACATTGTGCAGGAGACTCTGTTGTTAATAATTATCATCAGCAGTAAGTGATCGTGAGTTGTCCACGCTGTGTGGCAGTCTTTTTTTTTTCCAAAGCTCTAAACCTCATCCCTCTCTCTGTCCCCCATTTCCATTGCCCCCTCTCTCCTCAGAGCACCTGCCTTACATAGCTTCCCTTGAATTATCATTAGCTTCATGGATAATTGATAGCTGTGCTCCTCCAGCTGATGCTAAGAAAAGAACTACAAGGTGGTTAGACACGCGCCTACTATAAATAGACACACAACATGACCAGCATTTGCCAACATCTGATAAAGTCTTCCCCCACTGGGTCCTAAAGTTAGCTAGTTCCTGCGAGCCAGAAAATCAAATGAGAGAATAGTAAAAAAACTCTCTCGGTTAATGCTGCGGGAACTGTTGTGTGTGCGTGCGCGGGGGGTGCTTTTATGTCATCCTAAAACTATCCACACCATAAATCTTCAAGGATAGTTTGCTAAGCATACCAAAAAGCTTTATATTTTTAGCAGTCACAGCAAAGCACAAGATATTCAGTGATTCTAGCAGTTTTTGCCTTCAAATTTCCAAGACTGAACTGGACACACATACCTCTGGTAAGGGCTTTGAGCTCTGAGTGATAACTAAACACCACAAGCCCATACACCCTAAAGCTCATAAGCCAACCTGAGAGGGGATGTTTAAGGTGAAGAGAGCAGTCTGTCAGTAAGTGGGTCTGATGAAATTCAAGCTGGCTTCACGGCCCCACTGGCATTAGACTGGCTAAGGGTACTGACTGTGTGAGCCCTGCCTCCACCATGAACCAGTATGGATACAGCCCAAGTCTCTTCAATGGTGCCCTCTCCTGCAACAGCAGCAGCAAGCAAGAACTGACAAAAAAGCCAGAGGATGCCTATAGAAAGCAGGGATATCAAGCTCAGGCCTTGTTCAACCCATATGCCAAAGAGCCATACAAAGCCCAGACGATGTATGCTATCTTTCCTGTCACTTTTCCTCCACTTACAGCCTGCACCATGTAAATTACATCTACTTAACATGCCTACTCTCTCCAGGGCCCGATACTCACGTCACACTTCTACTGATATAAATGATCAGAAACCGGTCCATACCTGTAATGGAACAGAAATTCAGCACAAGCAGACTGATTTAAAAATAGCAGAACCCAATTTAAGATTTGTACCCCTCATCAAAGGGCAAATGTGTGTTCTGTTTGCTACCAATCTGACCTATGTCGCTTACAGAAAACAGTGTAACTTAGATCAATTCCATCTTGGGCTTTCTGAGGGCACAGACAGAAGTGACAATTTTTACCCGATCTGGCCCCAGAAAATGTTCTACATCTGTGCACAAACAGAAGTGCATGGCTGCAGACTGTTTTAAAAGGGCCCAATCCCATAAAAATCTATACCTTTATTGAATGAGGGTTCAGATGAACACGCTCCAAAATAGACCACTTTCTGTGACTCGTGTCTGCAGAGCTCCCAGCCTGTTGCCATTTTCAGAACGGGAAGGGGAAAAGGGAGGGGAGTTTGTTTGGGTTTTTTCCACTGGAGGGTAGGGCAGGTAGATTGCAGCCTTCCCAAGTGGTTGGGGGGGGGCTCCAAATCACCCGCCCCACACTCCAGCACCAGCTGGCTAACTCCAAGAATGAGCTCCCTCTGCTTCCTATCCCCTCTCCCATTCTGAAAGCAGCATCTGGGCTGGGAGTTGAAAGCAGCGTAGCTACAGAGACCAGGCTGCAGACTGGCAGCAAGCAGCTGGAATCCCCAACTCCTGGACCCAGCAGCAAACTTCTGTTGGGTCCGGCGCATCGCTGCATCTCATAACACTTCCTGCAAAGTGCTATGACTTGCAACAGAGACCTGCTCTTCTGTCTGCACCCTGAATGTCTGTACCTAGCCCAGGGCATTTCATGCTGACCCCAGCTCCACCCTTCCCCCCCAAGACCTTCTGCCTCTTGACTTCACCTTAAATAAACACTTTTGTCCGCAGAGTCAGTTTGGAAATATCATAAAAACTCCTTTGTCAGCTTTCTGGCATTTCTTGCTCTTGGTCATACTTAAGGTACCAAGAGAATGATTCTCTTTGTGGCAGCTGAGTACTTCCACCTCTGCTCTCAGACAGAATCCATAAGCATACGTTCATTTTTCTGCACTTTGAATATATAATTAAGCCTAAATTTACAAAGTTCCAAAAATTCTTTGCTCCTAGATTTGGTTAGTGATTAGAATGAATGCTTATCTCAGCTGCTTCATCCACCCTTCATTTGTGGATCCTAGAATAGTGAAAATGTAGACTACCGTCTTTTTCTCCACATTTCTGGAATTTTGCCTATTCTCTCCTTCCAGCATCTCTTCTCCAAACACTTGGAGAAATATGGTCTCGTCTATATAGGGATTTGCCCAATTTCAGCCATCACCAGCCAACTACCAACAAAGCCACACTAATACAAAATGCTAGTGGTCACCATGTAAGCCACAATTTGTACCAGTACAGTTTAATCTATTTCCAAACCAATTTAGATCCATTAAAGTAAACTGTGACCCAGCACATCTCCTGAAGAGATGGTGCTAGTACAGGGAGCCTGCTGGCTGAAAACCAATGGCTATAATTGGGACAAATCCCTCTGGTAGAAAAAAACATTCCTTTATATCAGGAGGATTATGCTATAAGATGAATATCCAGAATGACAATACTCTGAAGAAGGAGAAAGTAGGTAGAAATGGACAATGCTGCTGACTCCAGAGCCCAGAGTATATGGTCCGTCCATTTCATCCGAAATCCAAATGCTAAAACAAAAACCTGAAGCAAAACAAAAATGTATGTCTGGCAGATATTTTCTGCTGTTTCCTTCATCGATGCTCTGAGACCCTCCTTCTGGAAAGCATGGCTGTCCCTTCAAGTCAATAGGACGTTTCAGCAAATGCAGACTGATTTATTCCCAGACAAAAAAAATCTTAAGATTTATTTTAGCTCAAAGGCTCATATCACTAACTTAATACTTTTAAAAAGTTAGAGATGTTTTACTTCTCTTAAAACCAAGGCTATTCTTAAATGAAAAGTAAATTAATTAAGGTTTTAAAGTACACAATTAAGATACCAAATAACCTTAGCTCTGCCCTTAAGTGATATTACACAACAACTACACACATGATTATGGTGGTTTGAGTATTTATGATCACAAATTAGTTAGAACTGTAACCTATATGAGTTTTAACAATCAGCTACAACAGTCACTATAATATAGTTTCATTCCAAGCTAATTTCTACAGATAAACCCTATGCACAAAATAAAAAAATAATTTTAGCTATGTAGAATGTTTGAGTCCATGCTATTCTGTTAGTAAGATAATCTAGGACAAAGAAGAGAAGCTAAATTTCTTTAAAGGCCCACTCATAAATTCTCAGAAAAATTAATTGTGCTCTGAAGGTAAGGACTGTAATTTCATGAATTATATGACGTATTCTTTGTACATCAGAGAGGCTGAAACTCTGCATTATGGACAAAATGAGACTCAGCCTCCACTATGTAGTTACAACTGATATCTCTGTAAGAGCAAATGCTTTCCTTTGGTTTATCTGAGACTCTGTCATGGATGTGCTGGGACATGAACAGGTTTGTTCTCACAGTTGCTAAATTCCATTACAAAGCAGACAGACAGCCTGACAAAGATCCACATCATGGTCTCATTTTCTTTCTTGATGATGGTTTCCTTGATTTAAAATAAAAGCCATTCTAGACTGCAAGTATACAGCTGTATAGAAATAAACATTTTGTCTTAATTCCCAACGGGATGTGCAGACAGCCTGGTACAGTACTTCTATTCACCTCTTTGGAGGGGCCATTATTCCTAGCAATGCAGTCTTGTGGCACCAGAACAGCTACCCAAACCATGTGGTGAGGAAAGGCAAAAATGAATCTAAAACAAATCTCACTATTGTCATATGATAGACAGCCACTCATGACGGGTGGGGGCCGGTGGGGAGGAGACTAGCTACAAAGCCATACAACTTAGTTGTTGTTTTTGTTAATCTAACTCCAAAGATCTGCATAAGATGAAACTCGTGTGCTGAAAAATTCTTATCCCAAAGCCACCAAAAAGCCATGTCCTGAGCAGAAAAAAAAGAATTCCCTTTAGAAAAATCACCGAACCAGTCAGTGCTGGAGGGCAAGCAGGAAACTAGAGGAAAGGAGAGAAAGAAAAAAGACAAATTGTTCGACCAGCTTGTTCTCTCATCATCTGAAACGATGAGGCACAAAAATGGAAGCTGTAAATATTTAATGCCTAAAACAAACAGGAGAATTTCCCAAAACAAGAGTGCTGGTTCCACACATACTGGCAACACGAGCAATTAATGAGATAAAGGTTTTACATGTAGCCACATTAATACCAGTCAGGGATAAGTAAAATCCATTAGAGATGAGAAGAAGCAGGTTCATTTTACAGGAATAAGGAAGCCAAAGATCAGGCAGAGAATTGCAGATCCCTTCTTTGTCTTTATTGGTCTTGCACTAAGTGGTTAAAAAAAGCCAGAAAGAGGAGGCAGTTAGCAAAGATCAATGCTAAAAGTCTCAATATATTATGTTATTCTGAGTTTTTACAAGAGAACAAATGAATTCTCTTTATACTCTTGTTTTAGTTGAATAGATTTAATATGTTTTTTATCCTTTTGACTTAAATACCAACTCTCCTGATTGAGATTTAGCTATCCTTTTTAGCAAAGACTCTGCTATTTTTAACAAACATTTACTGTTTTCCCACCATCCATCCAAAAAGCTTTCTGCTCCAGCGTTTTCCAACTGAGCTAAAGAGTATCTGACTCTTTCATCTTTATCCCCTGCTGGCCCTAGATTTCAAACCACTGGCAGGCATACACTAGGATGATTGCAAATGTGGAGAGAGCCTTATATAGGAAGCATGCAAGGGTGTTCTCACAGGCAGGACTTTGGAAGTTTTTGGCTGCATTGTTTGACTAAGTAAAAGGAAAGTCCACTTCATGTTGGATTTTCCATACTGTATGTGTGCCAACCTGTGGCTGCATCCTATGCATATTGGCTGGGTACAGACATTACACTTTTACCAGGGTAAGTGATAGGAAACCAGTTTATACCTGTAACAGAACAGAAGTTCAGCACGCATAGACTGGTTTTAAAATGGCAGAACCTGGTCTAAATTTTGTCACCCCACTAAAGGGCAAATGTGTGTTGTGTTCATTGCCAATCTAAACTACGCTGCTTACTGAAAACTGCTCAACTAGATTTATTCCACCTCAAGCGTTTTGGATGTCTGTACCTAGCTATAAAGACTTCCTAGTTGTCAACCTTTTTCTTTCTGAGCGCCCACCTCCACTGTCCACCTGTGCCACAACAACTGCCCAGCTCCCAAGTGCTGCCCACATGGCACTGGGTGCAACAGGTGGGGCTCGGTGGTGGGGAGCCCTGGGGCCCCACTCACCCGAGCAGCAGCAGTGCGAAGCCTCACCTGCCCAGCTGCAGCGCTGCCTGCAAGATGGAGGCTGTGAGGCCAGGCAGGGCAGACCCACCCTTTCCTCGGGACTCACCTCAGCCCTGAAGGGCAGAAGCGGCTCCTCCCTGCATGGGGCCAGGCCAGGCAGACCCCCTGAAACCTGCTTGCATACCCCCAATTCAGAACCACTGAGCTAAAGGACACACAGGCAGCACTGGGAATAAATCACTCCCCTCTGATCCAAAATATAAAGCACAAGCCCAGTGAGCTAAAAGAACAGCTCTCCAAATCCAGCCACCACAGGGGAATCAAGAGAAAGTCAGACTTCTTCTATCCAATTAGAGGAAAGTGCTAGGACAGGTGTACAAGCCTGTACAAGTCATGCCTTTTTGGAAGAAAGCCTATTTATAGCCAAGCCGAGGAGGTAATGAAATAATTTTCAACTGTTTCAAAGTAGCCAGTGCACCACTGAGATGCTGCACTGGAAATCAGATGCAGCTCTAAAACAATACCATCTCATCTTTATTTTATTACAAGCTATCTCCCAGGCAGCTTGTAACAACCCAACTCCTGGCCCCTATTACAAGCGGGACCCCAGATGCAACTGGGCTCTCTGCTCCCTAACCCCTGAGCCACACCAAAACCCTGCCCTACCAGCACACTCACCTGGACACAGTGGGGAATCAGTCACTTCACCAGGGGCAAGCAGGTCTTCGAGAGCAGCCAGATCCCTGCCCGATCCAGCTTGGGGTCTGTGCCCAGTTTTAGCAGCCATGACCAGCATGGCTGGGAGTGAACCTGCAAGTGCCAGCAAGCCCCAGCTTCTGGCAACCTCCATCTGCTGGCAGATGTGATGGGGGAGCCAGAGAGAATTGGACCTCAGGAGATCCAGCATATTTAAAAGCAAGAGGGTTGAGGCCCATCGATTCCCAGAGTGGGATGCATAAACACTGTCTCCAGGGAGGGAGTAGAGCTTGGCTGTGCAGAAGCACAGAGGTAAGCGTTTGGTGGCTGTATGAACCAGGGTCCAAGTCTGGGTGGCTTGAAGGTTGAAGTAAGCTGGTGAAGTACAAGTGGCAGAAGAAACACAAACTTTAAGACTGATGCCAGCCAGTGGAGGATAACTGGTGCAAGGGACATGGCCAAGTAACACCCAGTTCTGAATGCAAGACACAGGAAAGGACTGTGCGTAGGTACTGGTCTCAGAAGTGCCTCTAAGAGACTTGGCCTGTGGTTGGCCAGGCTGGTAATGGTGGTGCCAGCCAGGAAGATTTTACTTAAACAACCATATGAGAGTTGTGACTGAGAGAGATACAGAGAGGGGACTTGAGGGTGCCAAAGAAGAGGGGTTACAGGGAAAACTCAGGACATAAGTAAAGAGTAAGGGTGCCCTGAAAATCTTATGTTGAGGAAGTATGGAAGAAGAGTTATCTGAACTGCTGAGATGATTGGTCAGTGGCTAGGACATTGTGGAAGGCCCTGGATCCTCTGGCTAGTATGGTAAGGGCACAGTGTAGGGAAGACGGAGCCCTGCAAAGAGGACGTATCTTTTGTGCTGAGAAGCTGTGGTTCTCCTACTTTGTTTCAATAGTTAGCTTCTCTTTATCTTTTTTCATCAAGGCATGGTGAGGTGAATACAAGGAAGTGGGCTGTGGCTTAGCCAAGAGATATGGAGACATTGCACCCACTGATGCAGCTTTACTACTAGTATAACATTTCAGGAAAGAAAATATAATATGAGAAATGGGAAAGAAAAATTTACAGGTGATAAGGAAAAAGCTTTCAGAAAAATTGGGAGAGAGGAACAATAATACACGAAAGGCTTTTCCAAATAATGAGATCTGCAGGAGTTGTGGCTCTTGCACCAGTAGTTGTTGAGGAACAGAGAAGCCAATGGTATAGCACAAGAAGCAGAAATAAGTACAGAGAGATTCAAAGGCTGTGAGGAAGCCTATAGCAGGGATCAGGGCAGGCAGGACTTGCTTCAGAAAACAGCAGCATCACAATTAGACTTCATAGTCAACACTGTTCAGGGTAATTAACAGAAATAATTCATACCTTCTGTTTGTCTGAAGACTCCGTTACACATCAGCTTCACAACTACTGGCTTTATCTGCAATAAACACTGAAATTCAAAGGGCCTAACTTTCAGAATAGTTGGACAGAGATCTCTCTAGCTTAAGCTGAAGTTGTGTCTCCGCATTTCTAAAAATTAAACCCAACCTTTTGCCCCTCTCTCACATTGGGTTTCATATAAAGTATAAATTCTATTGTTAAGTGCTGATACTACTACATATTGACATATTCCAACCGTGGCAAGCCCTTTTAAAAATTAAAATTAATATTAGAACTAGAAACAGGGAAACAAGTGGAGTTGTCCAGAAACAGAAGTGGTGTGTAATGTGCTTCTGGTCAAAACTGTGTAATAACACTTAGACCTAACTGTAATGCTACAATATGTATCTTGGGTGTTCTCCACATGTTGCCTTCATGAGCAAAACAGAGCAAGGAACAAGAAAATGAACACTGGTAGCCACAAAATAATCAGAGTCAGGTTTCTAGGTATAATCATAAGCCTACTAAGTGTGTAATGCTGTGAGATTTGCCCTAGCAATGGTAGCACATCTAGGTATGTAACTTTCTCACCACGGTTTTTTACTGGCTTGAAGGCCTCCCTAGACTTATTCCCCTCCTCCCCACTAACTATCATATCACCTTATCTTCCAGGTGGCTCCAGAGAAGAAGCATTATTGTGGTTACCTGTACAGCCTCATATACTACTATGCCGTGTAAAACACAAACTTATGATATAGCAATACCAGCCACCCCATCAAAGTGAACCCTATAGATTACATGGTCTTAAGCTGTGGCACCTATTCAGTATAACATTCAAGACATATAGACGATATCTAGTCCTGGGTATTGCACTGTACTATCATTTGCCCAATTAGCTGGAGACAATGCTCTTTATAGATTCTGGAAAAGGAAAATATGCTTTACGTATGAGCATACTACGAGCTCACATGAACATATGCAGGTGTAAAGCTTCAAAAAGCAATTGCCTTGTAAAATAACATACTGCATTTCCTGTGGCTTCTGTTCCTTTGTTCTCTCTTCCTATTTTGATCTTACTTTTCATCTTCTACAGCAGGGGTGGGCAAAATGTGGCCTGCCAGGCCTTTCTATCTAAAAAGTTTAGAAAATTAGTATTTATCTGCCTCTGGCTACCTGTCATGAGGCCCTCAATGGCTTGCCAAAACTCAGTAAGCAGCCCTCCACCCAAAATAATTGCCCGCCCCTGTCCTTCAACCAGGGTCATAGCATTGCATGGTTGTAACGGTCCAGGCCTTGCTCATATGAGTCCTTGACCCTTGGTACTTTTTCCTACTTTTCAAAAGCATTTTACCCATCTAGAAGCTTTTCAAAAAAAATTTTTCTTTTCTGATTTTTTTTCCCACCTAATCATTTTTCCTTTGGCTTTCTCCCCCTGCTCCCTCCTATGCCCCAATCATGGATTATTTCTTTTGTACTTCCTTGTTCTTCTCTCTTATCAGTCACTTTCTTCCTCAAAATTTGCCTCCAGTCTCTCCCACTTGCCTCCAACTCCTTTTTCCCATCAATCTTCTGCTCCCTCCCCCTTCTCCATTTACTCAGCTGTTTTCTTTCCTTAAGAAAAACACATTTTCCACCAAGCACACTCCCTTCATTTTTCCTGCTCTCTTCCTTTCCCAATTTCCCATCTGCTCATGATACTTTTCTCTCTTTTATTCTGTTCCAGTTCTTATACCTCACCCTTTACAGTTTCTGCTAGTCTGTCTATATTCAAACTCTCTCCTTGCCCAATTGCCAGGCATTTCCCAAACCTTGTATTATTCCTGCTCCAATATTTTCTTCATCCCATCATTTTCATTCCCCATAGGCACTAGTATCTCTCTCTGTGCATCTGGGCATTCCCAGCTACTGCATTAGCATTAACAGCCACTGCCTGTTTGAGGTCTGAATGCCACGGCTTTTCTGATCAGAGATAAGCTTCTGTATAATAGGGTTTCTCCCTGAAACAAACAGCCATATAGAGTTACACACGCCACATGTGCCTCAGGCCAGCTCTGTATGCAGTCTTCTCCTGTGGTCCTCCATCTTCAGTTTGTAAACCAGTTAGGCACAGGTTTTAACTTTGTTTGACCAGTGTAAATGAGGCCAATACACATTATAATGTGTTAAAAGATAACCTCACTCATTCTGTGAGACAGTCACTCACTTGGAGGATCACAGAGTACCACAAATGGCAAGATCACAAGTCACACTTCATTTGATGCAGCAGGTGATAAGTGCTTTTAGCTACTCCCTTTGAAACTGGTGGACATACACTACAGCTGCTAGGAAATGCTCCCCACATTCACTGCTCTATTATCACTATGATGAAGCTATATCCAGTAGCCTGGTGTTCAAGTGGAAAGTATTCTTTATAGATGGATTGTTTTTTCCCTACACAGGAGGAGATGATCGTAATGAGTTTATTTAAAAAAAGTAGACGGTGTTATAAAAAGTGTGATCAACAAACAAAATCCAATTAAGGTAATCACTCAATCAGCCTCCCCAGGGCCAGGGCTGGCAATGGAGTCATTCAATAGGACCTCCAAAACAGTACCTCTAGGCTGTCGGAACATAGTTATTTTCCATGCTGTGCTGATCTCAACAAGAGCTATACTTAAACCTCTTTCATCCTTCTCTCATTCCCAGAATCAAATGACTAAGTACTTAGGCTTTTATAATTTCATGTTTAAATATTAGTTTGGAGATAAGAGTCTGACTGAATGAGCCCTCAAAGCAAAAGCTGGATTTGGGGACAGATCAACAACAGTAGGACTGATCAACATTATTTTACTATACTACTTTTCTCATGATAAACCACAGGCAAGCACTTCCACAGTGCACCACCTCTAAGAGGAGAGACCACAGTGCCTTCAGGGCATGTGCGCGC
>NW_017728931.1:40920817-40935141 GCF_001723895.1 Crocodylus porosus
ACTTGCCACGCCTTGATCTTACTTGATTAATAGATTGTTGTAATTAGCGGGAGGCTGCCCATTTTTACGCGCCCTGGTGACAGGGGGCACTACCTGCGGCTCCTTTTCCTCCCCTACACCACAGCCCAAGCCTCGCAGAGGGTGCTGATGTGATTTGACCTGGGCCCTCATATGTCTTGGCCCTCCTCTTTACTCCTGGGGGCTCCTCGCTGCCCCCCTCTCGCTCTGGGGCTGGGGCCAATGCACCCTGCAAATGCTGTGCCCTCTCCAGTGCCAGGAACCCCCCCACGCTACTGGGGAGTCCCTGTGAGGCCTCCTCCAGCCCCTAATAGCCTCACCCGGTCCTCCAGTTAAAACAGTGAACATAAGAACTCAAAGCCCCTGGGCTACAACATAAAAACTAGACCGTCCGGTCAAACCAGATTCACTCCCTACTAGAGAGAGAGAGAGAGAGAGGGAGGGAGGGAGGGAGAGCTCCCCAACCCCAGCAGCAATCGGGGGATGTTCACACTGCCAGAGTTCTCCCCTCTGTCTGTCCTAGCCGAGCTCCTACTCCCACAGCCACCGGAGAGGAACTGCCCTCCTGGCCTCCTGCCCAGGCTTAAGAAAGGCTAAGCCCTGCCCCTTCCTGTCAGCTGGTTTTACTGATTGCCCCCAGCAACCAGCACCTGAGCAGCGCTGGTGACTGGCAGCTGAGCCTCCCCCTTCCCGCCAATTGCGGTCTCTCCCGAGCCATCTCTGCTTTCAGGCACAGGGCACTTGAATGCACTGCGACAGAGGGTTGTTGCTGCTGTTTTCTATTTGTGTGATAGGACCACCTGAGAGCCAAGATCAGGATTCAGGGCCCCATTATGATACATACAGTACAGACGAGAAACAAGAAAGTAAGTCCCCCTCTTCTGGAAAGTTCACAATCTACGAGGCAGATAGAACAAAACAGAAACACTGAGTGAAAATGGACTGGGAAGATGAAGTAACCACAAAACAAATTAGTTCAGCAGAAACTAATGTGACCTGGTCTTCTTCTATGACCAGGTAACATATGCCCTGGACAAAGGAGATGATGTGGACATCATTTACCTGGACTTCAAGAAGGGCTTTGACCTAGTTCCCCATGATGTCCTCATGGTTAGGCTGGGGAACTGTGGCCTAGATCATCATATGGTCTGACAACTAGACAACTGGCTACGGGGTTGTACCCAAAGAGTACTAGTTGAAGGGAGCAAATCAACACGGCACAGTGAAGTCCCTCAGGGCTCGGTACTCGGGCCAGTACTCTTTAACATTTTCATCAATGATCTAGATTCGGGAGTCAGATGCGAACTGGCCAAGTTCACAGACGATACCAAATTATGGGGGAGGGCCGTCATACTGCAAGACAGGCTGGGGATACAGGCCGACTTGGACACACTCTTAAGGTGGGCCAACCAAAACTGGATGGCCTTTAATACAGAGAAGTTCAAGGTGCTGCACCCAGTAGGAAGAACCCTCAGCATACTTACAGGCTCGGCAGTGCTACGCTTGCTATCACCACAACTGAAAGGAACTTGGGGGTCTTGATTGACCACAAGATGAATATGAGCCACCGATGTGATGCAGTAGCGGGCAAAGCTAACCAAACTCTGGTGTGCATTCACCAATACCTCTCAAGCAAAACCAGGGAAGTCATCCTCCCACTTTACTTGGCCCTGGTGAGACCACAGCTGGAGTACCATGTCCAGTATTGGGCCCCCCACTTCAGGAAGGATGTGGAGAAGCTTGAGAGAGTCCAAAGGAGAGCCACTCATATGACCCAAGGCCTGGAAGGAAGACCGTACAAGGAGAGGCCGAGGGACTTAGGACTCTTCAGTCTGGAGAAGAGAAGGCTCAGGGGGGACTTGATGGCAGCCTACAACTTCATAAAAGGGATACATCAGGACCTGGGAGAACATTTGTTCACCAGATCTCCCCAAGGGATAACAAGGTCTAATGGCCATAAAGTCCAGGAAGGCCGATTTAGACTGGATATTAGAAAAAAGTTCTTTACAGTGCGTGTGTCCACGGTCTGGAACAAACTCCCCCCAGAAGTGGTGCAAGCACCTACCCTGGAGTCCTTCAAAAAACAGCTGGACTTATTTCTTGCTGGGGTCACTTGATCACAGCTGACTTGCTGCCTACGGTGGGAGGGGCTGGACCTGATGATCTCTTGAGGTCCCTTCCAGCCCCTAATGTCTATGAAATCTATGAAATGTATGAAAAGCAGATACACACACTCGTCTAACTAAAATCATATCAAAGTAATTTTGTAGGCAATGCACCCAAGGAAGGTTTGAGAAGTGATTTGCTCAGGCTAAGTTTTGTGAATCTTGATAGTGCGCTTTTGTTCTGCAGGCAAGAACCACAGACATGCCTGAAGGAATATCTACAAGTAGGCAATCAATGTTGCCACCACTGACAGAGCGAAGGTGGAGGTTCACTGGCTCAGTCAGCAAGTAGAATGGGTAGGTTGGGCGGGAGTAATGGTGAAAGGCTTTAAAGGCAAAGGAGCAAGGAACCCCACGGAAGGAAGGCAAAGAGGCGGGGGATGTGTTTGGATAGTACATTTTTGTCCAGTAGCCAGACTGGGAGTCATGATTCCCGAGTCCTGTTCCCAGCTCTGTATCTGACTTCTGTAACCTTGTACAGGTTACATAAATCAGGCTTTTCAAACTTAAGTAACTAAAGCCTCATACAAATATAAAAATCCTATGATTATGAAAGATGCTGAGCCCTTCACAGCTCTCACTGCCTTGGCAGTGGGAGAGGCAGAGGTTCAGTACCTCTGAAAAATCAAACCATTGCAGTCTTTCTATTTAAGCACCCAAAAAGCCCAGGTTGCTCTCTCTCAATGCCCGCTCCTCTCTCCTTTCTTCTGAAAGAGAACAATATTCCACTCCCTTCGTGCACATGCCGTTTTAGTGATAGGTCTCACTACCAGTTAGACTTCTATGATCTCTGGAAAGGTAAGGGGGTCAGACTTTGACCAGGACACAATTCGATTGTCTGTAACCACCTCTGCATTAAAAAAATACAGAACTGAGACCTCTCACCCCAGTAAAAACCCACAGAATGCTATGAAATTGAATCTGTCCTGAGAAGCCCTTAACTCTTGGGTCAAATGAAGATAAAACTCAGAAAAGAACAAATAAGCTGAACTCTCCTGTGTGTGGAAGGGGTGGGTGAGAAATGAGAGGGGATGGGAGCAAGAAGGAGAAACCAAATGTGCCTCATCTTGTCTGGGTAGATACAGAAATGACAAAGAGAATAAGATATCAACCTTTGCAGAGGCCTTAAGACCTAGAGACTCACTTAAAGTATATATGCAAGAAGACTTATTTCAACTGTAACCAAAACTCACGGAAACAATTCTATTGGCTTTATACTACATTTGTTCTAACCCTAACCTAGACTGACTGGGATGACCCACTGCATAGGTTGGATAAGCCTAACGACTACTGTAACTTACTTACTATATGCAACCCAATATCTTTATTGCAATTAGGATAGGAATGCTCAAAAGCATTTCAGACATATTTCTAGGGGCCTTGGTATTGAAGCTTACGTAGAGCAAAACTGTGCCAGTCAAGGAAGTCTCCAATGCCAGGGAACTCCTCTGGGACCAGATCCCCTTTGCTTTTCAGTTCTCTCCACTTCTCCCATTTTGCAGCCTATTCTTCTAGATTGCACAGCACAGGAGCATAAATCTTCCAGCCAGGCAGGGATTTTGCCCTAAGTGTTACAGCTGATATCGGAGTATGTACCCTACATTCTTCCCACCATGGCAGGAGAACAGCAGGGATTGTGCAAAGGCAGTGAAGAGCCACTGCTTCATCCTTATTTTCCGCCTTTGAAATAGAATATGCAACATTTATCTTCAGTTACAGATAGGAAGCAGTCCTCCACACCCCACACTGCCCAAGGCACTAAACCAAGCTGCTTCTCCCCTCCCGCCATCCCAGATCCTCAGGTGCTTCTGCTAACATCCAGTTGCCATTAGACCCCTAATCTTTATCTGTGTTGCCTATTAAATGAGCTGGCAACTGTGCCACCCTTCCAGGGCCTCTCATTCCTCATCCTCTGCTCCCCCCTGCCCCAAACAGTGGATCAAAGGGAGGGAAACCTATCTGACTCTCTCTCCTCCTCCTCCTTGACAGCATACAAACTCTTTAGTCCTGAAGCACTACGCTTGACAGAAGCAGCCAACATTGTGCAATGAAGTGTGTTAAGTTTGTATGCTGCCAGGGCTCTGCAGATGCTGAAGGGGGAAAAAGGTGACAGGTCAGACAAGAATAGATAGGGCAAGTGTTTGAAAACCCAACACCAGAGCAAAGGACTTTCTGGCTTCTGAGCACCAGATGCTGATTATCTAAGGGGAGACTTTCCATTACTTTACACCCCAGCTTCCTCCCCCACACAGTCTCTACCAGCTGCACCATCCCAAATCATTACACTGAATGAGAGGAATTCAAATATGATCAGAGAGGGAATAGCAGTGAAAGTGTTTCAGAAAAGCAAGTCTCAAAGGGGAAGCAAAAAAAACAAAAACCAGACAAATGAAAAGCCAGAGAAATATTCAACAGCAAGAGGTTTGCAGTCGCCCAAAGGTTTGTTTGTGTGAAGCAAACCTTTCCTTTTTGGGGAGCCAGAGATCAAGTCCAGAATTTTTTAGATCACAAATGAAACATGTTCTGGGTTGGTCTTAAGTTAATCCTTAGCAGATGATAGCTCCCACTCCATGACTGCATTATGTATTCTGCTTTGAAAAGAGACAGAAAACTAAAATAACAACGGATGCTGCTGCAGGTCAGAAACATGGTGATTCAGTAAAGCTGTCTGGTTGGATGTGCTAGTGAATGGGTATAACGGTGTCGCCGGCCATCCCTCAACATGCTGCACATGTGCTCAGACAAATGGATGGGCTGGGTTTTTTTGTTTTTTTCTCTTTTCCCTTAAAATACATTTTTGGTTTTGCAAACTGAATCAAGACAAAGAGGAGATTAGTAACCTACTTACCCTCTGGAAACAAGAGACAGAAAAGTATGATCCCAGGATGGGACATAAAGCTATGGTGTGGAAATCCTAAAAGGCTCAATTTATACCATATCTAGAATCAATTTTTTTAAGTACTTCAGTTCAGAATTTTAGTTGCTCCAGGAAAACCCTGATTTGCCCAATACACATATATTTCTCCACAGAAACCCAGAGTTACCAGGATCACACACATACACATACGTTCCACTCTAAAAGTATCAATTTTTGGATTGTTTGGATGCCTTTGATGATTATACATCTCCACCAGCTGTGAAGAGGCACTTCTGAGTCATGACCCTCATGGAACACTTCACAAAATAAAACTATAAGGACATGACTCTGAATGCTGAGAAACTGCTAATTTCTAATGCAAAGATTTGGGATGGTCTGCGATTCAGAAAAAAGGTCCAGAGGCCTAAATGAGCCCACTGTAAACATAAGTTAGCTATCCCAATACCCTTTTGAAATACTTTGTTATAGCTGTAACCACCGGTGCCCTCTGTTGGAATAAACTCCAAAGATTAACTCTTCCTTCTGAAGAAATTCTACTTAAATGTAATATTTGCCCTTGAGAATGCTGGCAACCAGGGGGGGTTCTCTCCCAGGCTATTTCTCCATTTAGCAGGAGGTCTTTATTTTTTATTGAAAATGAATGGCCTTCAATTCAGTAGCCTCTTATTCTGGGATAAACAGACCTTCAAAAGGTTCATTGCTCAGGTTTGGTTCAGATAAGCGCACAAATGGCCCAAACTATATCCAAACACTAAACTGTATCCACGTAACTCAAAACTCTTGGGTCTTCCACACTTGGTTAATCATCTCTTGAAATGGTCTCTCAGCATTCCTGGTATTTTTTGCTTCCAGATTGCACAGAAGAACTACAGAAGCAGCCTTCCTCATGCAACATTTGCACATCTATGGTCAGGTCCCCAACCAAGAATAGAAAAAACAAGGGAAATTAAAACATTTTCCTGAATTTTTTCCAAATGTTAAAAATGGTTTTCTTACTGTTCATTAGTATTCTGGTTAATGGTGCACAACAGCTCCTATTTGAACTGTTTGAACTGAACCTGTCCCCAAATCCTAAGCATCTCTTTCCAAATAAAGGCAGTCCACTGCATAATACTCCAGATCTACCCGTCTACTTTCTCCTTTTGCCTTTTGTTTTTTTTGCATCTTTCCATTTAAGGCAGGCCTACATAAAAGGGGGAATATAGTATTCCTAGCCTGGTCTCACTGCCCCTTTATATAACAGATATTCCATACCAAAAGCAGCACAAAAAAACAGCAGTTGCACAGTTAGGGGTTTATTTTCTTCTGCTTCAATCCCCTTGAGCTCCCATCTCCAGAATTTTGCATAGAGTTTCATGGCTGAACAACCTCAAAAAGAAATTCATTTAAAGCAATCAAGTTTCCACTGATTTCATATCAGGACAATGAAAAAGATGTAGTTGCAATTTACAAGATCTAGCCATGAAGCCTGAACAAGAGCCTAGGATGGGAAGGAGCCTCCCAGGCTATTAATACCAACCCCCTACAATCACAGGCAGGCATTTGTCCAAAGAGCTCACAGGAATATCCACTCCCACGCATCTTGCACACCACAGCCACAAAGCACTCAAAGGCAATAAAGAGCAAGAGAGATAAGGGCACCACAAGGACAGGGAATTTGTTAGGCTAACATGCTCAAATGATCCTGGGAAGAAGGGTATGTCCTGTACTACTGATGAAGGCAAAAGTCCCTGCGGCACTTGTCAATTTGACCTGTAGGTAAAAAATTCTTCTTGATGCCAAATCTGGCAATCTATTTGGCAGTAGCATAACTAAGGCAGGGCAACCGGGGAAGCAGCACCATGCACCAACTTGCAGGATGAGTGGAGGGGGAGTGCAGAAAAATAACAGCTGCTGCCCTAGTGGCACCAGCAGTCAGATGCTGCCCCCGAGCGTCACAACTGCCCTAGGTGTCCAGCTACCGTTATGCCTCTGCCATTTGGCAAGTGAGCACAAGCCAGACCTCCAGTCATAAGAACCGCCATTTATCAGGTCAGACCATAGGTCCATCTAGTATCCATCTAGTCAGTGTCATGCAGTAGCCGGGAAAAGATGCTGAGGAGCACAGTGAACAAGGCATGTACAGAATTTTCCAAACCCTGCTCCTCTCAGGTTTCAGCATTCAGAGGTTTAGGCAGTTCCGATTCAGAGGTCACACCCCTATCTACCATGTTTAATACATACTTATTGGGTGCATGTACACATGCGCTTTACTGCAGAGTTGACCAATTAACTCCACAGTAAAGTGTCAATGTCCACACATGCACCAGCATTATGGCACAATAAATTAATTAAGTCCACTATAAAATTGCAGCGTCAGGGACAGCACTATCTTATGGCGGAGTAACTAACTGTGATCAAACACATGTGTGGATAGGGACCACTGGGTGCAAATTGCACCCAGTGAGTCCAGCCAGCCAGACCCCTGGCTCATGCCAGTCCCTCTGACACCCAACACCGCTACCCAGAGCCCGAGGATAACCCCCCATACTCCCTGACAGCCTGGGGCTGCTCTGCCTCAGCTCTAATTGCTGCAGTCCCACACACACATTGTGCCTAAGAGCAGTTAACTCTGGCACAAACTGCTCTGGAGTTTATTCCATCACCTTACTAACATGTGGAGATGCACCCACTGACTTTGCGAATTTATCCAACCTCCTTTTAAAGCAGGTTAAGTTACCAGCCTTTGCAATATCTTGTGGCAATGAGCTCCAGAAGTTAATTATATGGTGTGAAAAAAAAAATTCTTTTAGTTAGCCAAGTTGAAAGCATTAGCAAATATTTGTGGGGGGGTTTTAATCAAAACAAAAACTTGCATTCACTTGAGGGGTTCATACGTCTTCGTGAATCTTTCAGCAAATCTGATCTGAGATCAGAGGCTGTACTGAAATCCAAAACTAGATAGGTTTCACATGGAACTTGAAGGGTCAGGGGAAAAGTTTTGCTCATTGGTGTTCACTCCCTCATTGCAATTTACACTCTCCCCCCTCAGCCTAGAACAGCTTGCTTTTCTTGTGCATTAGGGCTGAAAAAAAACTTTTCCCATTCCAAGTCCACATTTTTCATTTTCTGCCTCAGTGACTCAGATTTATTTGGATATCTTCTCTTTTGTGGTTACTTATCTCCACTACAGTTACCTTATATCTCAGTACATTAAACTCCATAGCCTGCATGCATGAAAACCATCTTCTTAACACTGCCCCTCCACCCCTGCCATTCAGTGGAAGGAGAAATACAGGCTGCCTCTGTGGAAGGTACAGATGGGGAATTAAGCCAAATTAGTGCTTCACTGGCCAGACATACTAACTACTACTTTTGTTCCTGCTTTTCCAGGACCAACAATAGAGGAAAATGGGCAAGGTAGGGGACATGAAGAGATGAAAATTTCCTGAGCTGAACAGGAATTTTGTGGGAGGTTTTTAGTTAAAAGCTTTCTCAGCCTTGCTAAAGATGGTTGCAGAGGGAGGATTTTCTGAGCCTGAGGTTCAGAGATACGTACTAGGGAGAACTGTATACTTGGATGATTGAACTGGATTTTACTGGTGAGAAGGAAGAGTCTTCTCAGCTGCAGAGCATTTGGGTAGAAAAGGGAATAGATTTCTAGTGGTGTCAGATCAGAGGCGGTGATTAGTGAAGGAGGAAGAGGATTTCTGAATAGAAGGGGTTGGACCAGAGGGAGTAAACAGAGGAGACTTAAAGAAGGTTAAATTCCTCCTACCTATTAAACTCATTGCTTGTTACCCATTCCTTCAGATTAAGAGATGAAGTTCTATATACGTCTGGAACATGCTTCCCTGCACCACAGATTCATGACCTACTTTTCTCTCTGTCCAAGAGTACATACAATACTCATCAAAGCGAGGGACAGATAGCACTGTCTAGGGTAAGGCAGGCTGTAGACAAGCCTTCCTGGTTTCTTTGCATGTAGCTTTGGGCTCTCCTCAGGAAGCACAAATCTATTCTAACTTGTACTCAACTTGGAATACAGTATTCCAGTCCTGTAGGCCTCTCTTGAACAGTGGAAATGATGCCTATCTGAGTTGCAATACTTGGGATAGCATTTGAACTGTGGTCTCTCAAGATAAAAGATCCATACATTAGCTGCATTGCAACTCTTTAAGCTATCTGCTCCAGTTGAAGTGTTCTTTCCAATTTGCACCACACTGTTCTGTTTTATAGAAAAAATGAGTTAGATCCACTTTGCTCCTCACTCAGGTGGAACACATGTACTGCAAATATCTTCTGCTTTTATGTCCTAAAATGTGCAGTGTAAGCCTTGCATACAAGACATATCATCTGAGAGAAAGAGCGCTGAAGAGACTGGACATGGAAGAGAGAAGAAGGTTATCCATTTATTTGCTTATGCTTACATTTTACAGTCTGGAAAGGTTGCTGGATCATTAGACCTGAAAATATTGTTAGAGATTTTGATGGTTGGGCCACAAAATGAGACAAAACTGTAGGCCTGCATTTGCAGAAGAAGTGAGACACAAATGAGGGCAGTGCAGCGTCTCTCACACTACCACGGGCAGTCCATCTTGTCCCTGAACTGAAGCACCATTCATTAGAAGTAAATGGGTGTCAGATCGTGGACTCATTTAAACCTAGGTCTCCCTGATAGGCATGCCAATAAGAGTGCCAGTTACTATTAATTGAGCAGGTGGCTTTCTACTGATGAAAATACTTTGCTATGAAGAACAGCTCTCATATCAAAAGAATTGGATTTACTCCAATTTATATATTTTTTAATTCCTAAATTAACATCCTCCTTAATGCTGCTCCTTTATTTCAGGAAATATGTGATTGATCTAGTCCTGAATAGAATCTGAGATCTGTTTGGGAGGTTGGGTGCAAAGAGCAGCATTAAATCAATCAAGTGCACCTGTCTCCAATGGCAAAATGATTTCCATCTTTTCTCCTAGTCCATGCTCCTATTCTGCTCCCTCCAAATAAGCCTCTATCATTACCGCCTGCACCAGAATCAGGGCTACTCAAAGTCAGCACCATGACACATCCAGTCCCTCACCTCAGTCCTTTTACCAGTTTCAATTACAAGGAGGGATCTCAGCTTGCAGAGAACTGAGAAGAGCAAGACAACAGTTTAGTCCCAGAAGCTTTTGAATACATTGCCCACTGGAGCAATCTTAGCTTGTCAATTTACTTTTAAATTTAAAATATCTTTCCTGTCTCCTGTTATGGATAATATGGATGGCCAAGCTGGAGCCATCTCCCATCAGTAAGCTTCATCGTAGTATAGGGAGTAGAGTGTGGATCTGTGCAAGAGGGTATGCCACACGGACATCTCCCTTAAGCTGTCATCCTCCATTCTAAGCTTCCACTTCTAATGTAAACCCCCTATCCTTTGGAGACAGAAAAAATAACCTTCAAAACCTGAATTGAACATAAGTGATGCCCAAACCTGCAGAAAGTCCAGAAACAACACTGAAATGTGTGAACAGTCTTGCTCATCTCAGTGAGATAGCAGCAGCAGCCAGAATGGCAATATTATTAACTGTTTCACAGATCAGAGCATACAAGAAAGGAAAGAGACCCATCAGCCAGAATACATGCACCTCACAACAACCAGAGCAGACAGAAAGCACCCTTGGTTTGTACCAAAGAACATATTTACCCCACTGTGTATTTCTGAGAAAAAAACAGGACTAATGAAAAAAAGAGGAGATGGAGACATTTTCCTCTACCTGATAAACAGGGAGACCTGAAGAAAGCATCTTTTCTCCCCTCTTCTTGTAATCTTGGGGCTACTGCTGACAGAAGCCACGACCATAAGGTCACTCTACCCATATGGGACTTTTACATGAAAACAGAAAAAGAAAAGGAATGGTGAGAGTCAGAGGTACTCAATTATTGTTACTGTACTTGAATTTCAAATTCAGCATTTCCTCCCTTTAAAAAAAAAATGAGTAACCAAATTTTAAAAAAAGCACAGCCACATTTTCTGGGTCCCATTTCCTGAATTTTATTTCTCCTTGTTTTGCTCCAGATTATGCTGCACTTTGCATGGGACTCTATAAGGTATTCTGAAATTGCAAAATTCAAGGCACCAGTCATGAAACCAAAGAGATAAAAAGTTCTTGGTACAAATCTGTTGTCATTCTAAAGCAGAAGTTTTATTGCAAAATTGCGCATGTACCTTCCCCCACTTGCTCTGGATTATGTTCTGAAGCCTTTTAGTATCTCCTATAGTGGCCAGAAGTAACCTGTCACATGACTTGCAGGAACAGCTCCACATTTCTATCTTCCAAATTATACATTTTCCTGATTTTACGGGAAACAGCATCTTTGTCTCAGATGCACTTTCTGAGAGAAGCTTGCAGTCCTCTTGAGCAAAAATTTCTCTTCTCATATCACCACAACAAATCAGAACAGTTTATGTGCTTCCATTATGCCACTATTGACATCTGGGAAAATTGCACACAGAATAGAACCAATCTAACACAAAATGCACTGCCAGCTACCCAAAAAAAAATAATAATAATTTCACAGCTAAAGTCATCAGAGAGCTATATTTCATGGCTCCTAGGTCACAACCATGAAATCAGATATTTTTATAATATGAGAAAGACCCAAAACAATTTTTGCAGTATTATATCCATTTATATAGAACTTTCCTGCTAGATGCCTGGCATCTGGGACTTTCCTAGCTTTAAAGCCAAATAAAATACTAAGAATGTTTAGTGAAGTAGCTCAGCAAACCAATTTTAGCAAATAGGATTGTGACATGAAAATTTCACTACTTCCCATTCCTGCATGCCTAGCTACCTAAAAATGGGTAGAAATCGGATTGCAAGAAAGCCCCTTCCACCCTCCTACTCTCTCCCCCATCCCTCTTTTTTTACCTGTTTATTAAGGCTTAGGTAATATGTGAAGTGACAGTCTTCACACTTGAGCTCTGTTCTTTTCTTGTACAGGCATTTAGATCAGTGTAAAGTGAGCAAAAAAAATGCTACCAAATGAAAAGGGTAAAACTTAGCACTCACTTTTCACTGGTGTCAGTCCAATGATGATTGAAGTAATAAGCCGCCATCCCAGTTATTTCAATGGGTGCTAAATCAGATGCTAAATGGCTACACAAGGTCCAGAGCAATGGTGAAGAATCCCTAGGTCTTTTTAGTCCTCACTAAAAAAAAAAAATGATTTGCTGTACAGCATGAGAGGTGACATCTGAGCTTTTTGTGCTCTAGTTCTCTCCTCTCCAAAATCGGTGTAACCAAGCAGTCTGTGTCTTCTAACACCACTGAGCAAGTTATGGGTGACCATCTCTTTCAAATTAGAAGGTGGGACACATGCCTGCCACCCGCTTCCCCTGCCAGTGGCACAGCTGGACCACAGCAGGGTGGGGTGGAGTGGGGTGGGGCAGATGCAGGCTGCCTGCTGCAGACTCGGGGCTGCCCTTCCCTCAGGAGCCCCACACTGGCTGCACACCCCCTGCCCACCCAGCAGCAGGGAGCAATACAACTCCATATCACTGCCACCCCAGCTGCTGCCAGGCAGGGCAGGCGGCACAGGGCTCCCAAAGGAAAAGCAGGAGGGTGGGGAGCCCAGAGCCCGCAGCAGGCAGCCCGCATCTTCCCCTGCCCCATGCACAATTCGGTGGAGGCAAGTGCCCCCCATTCCTCCCTTGGAATTCCTCCCCTTCTGGGGAGGCCATCCCCCCACATGCCCCACGTCCCCTGGATCAGCTGACCATGGCTGTGCCACTCTCCACCCCAACCCTGGGGCCCCATGCACCATCCTGGTTGGGCAGCACCCCAACCCCTGCCCCACTCCCTCTCTTACTGTGGGGGGGGCCTCAATCTACCCCCGCCATAGACTTACCAGCAGGGAGCTGCTCTCTAGGCTGTCCAGTTCTTTCCCGCCACAAGACTGTGTATGGGCATGTGCATGCACCTGGCTCCCCATACATCCCACTCCCAGCAGCCCCTTGCAGGCTGGATTGTTGCCCATCTGCAAAGGGAAACCTGGATCCCTGCAGGATGCTGCAAATCTAGGACAAATGCTGTCCTGGAGTCATGCAACCCAAGACCAGGACTTGATTATCCTATTCTGGGGCTGTCCTACCCAATTAGGGATGGGTGATCACCCTACTAAGACTGGACCGGGTGCAAGGTGGGCCGGGGTCAGGGCTATGCACACAGGTCCCCACTAGTACCACAAGACTGGGGCCAGCGGTGGCAGCAGCTGGAAGGAGCTGCCCTGGCCAGGGCTGCCTAGAAAGGCAGACCAGCTGCAGAGCTGCCCCAGCCCCGTTGCATGCTCAGGAAGTGGCAGGAAGTACCAGAAGCCAGGTGGCACCTGGGCAAGGCAGGACCGAGGGAGCCGCTGTGGGCTGGACAAAGTTCCTCCATGGGCCAGATCCGGTAAAAGATTGCCCACCGTGATCTACACAGATTAAAGAAACCTGCAAAGATTGAACTGATTCAGCCTCAGGCTTTTGACTATCTACACTTAGCCTTTAAGAACAGAAAGTTTCAAGGAGGATCAGCAGGCAAAAGTGGGAATAAGGCCTAGGTGTCCAAGGCAGGCAACTACTTGCTGATCAATATAGGATTTTAGCTCATTTGAGAATGAGCCTAGGGTCAGAGAGACCTATAGGGAGGGTACAGGATTCAAGGCCCAGCAAGGAAGGGAAAGTCCACGTCTGAGAGAGACCAGCAAGAACTGCCCTGCTCGGGGAAAACCAGGCAGCTGAGACCATAGGACAGCAGTTCCTAAATGGGGTCGCAATGGCTGTGGGTTGGGAGTGAGGGGACATGCTAAGGAAAAGAGGTCAATGCTGAAGAAATGGGGCCATAAATGGGGTCATGCTGAGGAAAAGTTTGGGAAGCACTGCCATAGGGAATTGGAAGCCCCGGACTAAAAGGGGGACATAATTTATGAATCTGAGAGGATTTAATAAATGAAACCCCAAGAGAAGAAATATCTTAGTTTCATAGTTTCATAGTATCTAGGGTCGGAAGGGACCTGAGCAGATCATCTAATCCGACCCCCTGCCATGGCAGGAAAGAGTACTGGGGGCAAATGACCCCAGCAAGATGTGCATCTAACCTCCTCTTAAACATCCCCAGGGTAGGAGCCTGCACCACTTCTCTTGGAAGCTGGTTCCAGACCCCAGCCGCCCTGACTGTGAAGTAGCGCCTCCTGATATCTAACCGAAACCTACCCTCTGCCAGCTTGTGACCGTTATTCCTGGTCACTCCTGG
>NW_017728931.1:40935241-40952400 GCF_001723895.1 Crocodylus porosus
CCTGGTGATGACCCCTTCTTTCCATTGGGTGTAAGCCTCCTTTTTAGCAAGGAGACATTCCCGGATGCTTTTGGTGAGCCACGGAGGCTTGTGTGCTCTCCTGTTCCCTTTGATCCTCGTTGGGATTACCTTCCTTTGGGCTTGGAGAATCCTTAAGGAGCGACCACTCTCCTTGTACACCTGGCTCCCCTCCCCTTACTGCAGGCCTTTGCCACCTTGCGCTGGATGATGAATTCCAGCAGGCGATGATTGCTGTCACCCAGGTGGTCAAGCACCCGCACCCCCTCACCAGGTCATCAACCGTGGCCAGCACCAGGTCCAACAAGGCGTCCTCCCTGGTGGGGCTGGGCACCTCCTGGGTTAGATGGAGGTTCTACACTCTGGCCAAGAACCTACGTGAGCGTTCAGACCTGGCTGACTGTTCTTCCCAGCAGATAGCCGGGAAACTCATGCCTCTGAGCAAAGAACAAAGACAGGCACTGAGAAACTATGATTATGGTGCTGGAGGGTATGCTTAGGGACATATGCAAGGGGAGTAATGATCTTGCCTTTTAAGTAACATTTTTAAAGTGCTACATAAGCTCTTTTGAAAGCCATCCATGGAATAAACTTGGGATTTCCCTGCTCCCAGAATAACTTTTGTTCATTCCAATGGATAACAGGACTTTCAGGAGTGCCTCTTCCACCATCTCCTCTGCCTGTTTTTCAAATCACCATGACTGAATTCCTCAAAATGACTTTTTTCCCTCCCCATAACATCTTGATTTGAAACTTTTTTAAAAATCCCTTGAAAAATTTGCAACTAGATCTAAACTGTGAAAACTTTGCAAATTTAAAATCTGTTATACTTTAACCAAAAATTTAAATGTGTTCTGGTCTTGAACACATTGACAATTCTACAATTTTGGGGGATTGGGAATATATTTTCCAGACCCATCTACTACAAACAGCATAAGAAACAGGCACCGAGAAAGAATTGCTTCAATGTACCAACAACAACAAACAGACACTATGCCCTTTGTTTGTTGCCTCTGGGTCACCAAGCAGAGTAACTGCCTTTGGCTTTTTGACAATATGGCACCCCTTATATATAACACAGACATCTGAATCATAAAAAAGCCCTTCATTTGTAAGGACCTCCTCCTTAGCAGTCCCCTGTAACTTTTTTCCCCACTTGGTAAAATCCTCATAATTAGAAGTGTAATATTATTCAGAGTCTGCAACATCACTTGTCACATCCCAGTCCTTCCACTATTCCACAATATCCATGTAAAGTAGTTTTAGTCCCTAGTGCCAGAGAAAAAAAAGAAGTCTTACCTCTTCACTCAGATGTCGTATCAGAGAACAAAAGCATGAAATTCTTTATACCAGTAATGACATATTGGTTTGCAGATTAGATGTACTCTGTTAAAATATATACATGAACTATGTTTCTTACAGACACCACAGTATATATTTTAAAAACTGTCAAACCTTCTGGCATCCCAAGGATGTTTGTCTTTCCACCGGACCCACATTCCTGTAGAGCTCAGCAGTACTCTCGCCTGGGGACCCGCACTTCCTACCCCCTTGCTTTAAGATCCTTCACCCCTGCTGGGCTGTCAAGCATGCTGGGAAGAAAGAAATCTACTCTGGAACGCTACAGAACTTCCTCTTGTGTACGAGTAGGTGGCAGAGCAGAACAGGGGAGGAGATGTCTCCTATGATATCACTGGAACTACCGTCATCACAAGAGACTCTACTTCCCTTTCTAGTTTTTAAATTTAGGTAAAAAAAAACATGAGTAGTAATAACTTTTAAAAGGGAACAAACCTTCCTGGAAATGTTTTTTTTTTCCATGGAGGACCAGACAATGCATGGATACCAAGGCAATGACCATCAATGGATTCATTTACAACCCTTTACTTGATCCATGCAAGTAATCATTCTTGACCGTGAGGGGTCACCAACGACCATGACCAGGACAATGGATAGGAACAGCGCTATCAACTACAGTCATCAGACAGCTCCTCTGACTGGAAATATTATCCAAAACAAAAAAAAGAAAGGCAGCCACCTAAAAAGGTTAAGTGGAAAGGACTTGAAGATCTGTAACATCTCCCACTGTTCCAACAGGCCACTAGCAGAGTGTCCCTGAATTTACAGATTCATGAGACAGCTCTTAGGTATAAATGATATATCTCTTTATAAGAAGTACCAGGCAAAGCCAAAATGTTTAGCATTTACTGGATGTAGTGCCATCTTCCTGGTATATAGTTACATAGCAGGCAAGTATCCTAAGCCTCTGTTTACAGAGAGATTAAGAGGTACGCTTAAGGTCAACCACAAGAGTGAAGCCTCTCCAGGAACAGATCGGCTTCATTCACAGCACACAGCAATGCTTTGTCTCATGATAACAATGACTCTCCTGCTTTCGTGAGTATGACCCAGTAATGGAAATTACTTGCTTTGCAAGTTTTCCAGTTGGGAATTTGGATGGCGGTATGATCAGTTATTTTTCTTTTTTGCTTCATACAACGCCACTCAGGGGTTCTCCAGCTCTGCGCACTTCACTATCTCTGTGGTACAACCATCTCACTTCCAGAAAAGGAAGCTTACGTTATGAACTATCTGGGAAGGAAAAGAGTTTTCATAAAGGTCTGCCTTTCAGCAACCCCTTTTACATTTTCACTCCCTGGATATGCAATGACTGCTGGGCACTAGCCAAAGGGACTGAACTAGATTCGAAGAGCTTAGAAGAGCTAGCAATCCAATCCTCACCAGGAGCAAAAAGCACCCTTTTCACAATTCACTCAGACCTTAGAAGCTCATAGTATTAACAACCTTCCACTCTCATGTGCTATAATATTTAGCACTGTTTTGAAGGCCACTGAGCCAGCTCAGCTGGTCAGCAGTTAATTCTTTTTTCTCCTCGTGCAATGCCATCAACCACCATTATTCATGGATCTGTACCAAGTGAATCAAGGGAACCACAGACCTCTGCTTTCAATGCTGACCTTAATCTGCTCCTTCACCTTGACTAAATATTGCTCCTGCTACAAAATGACCCTCCAGTACTCTGGGCATAACAACAGTCCCAAGAAGCACCTGCAGTATAGCGCAATCTCATCACCACTTCTCCTTTTAACGCTTTCTATCATTATTGTATATGGATAAATACGTCCCCATCTTATTTCAGAGACTGAGGACTATTTGGAAATACTTCCATTCAGCATTTTTTCCAAATAGCTTCTTAAAAATGTCTTTTTTTAAAACTAAAGCTGACTCACCGTCTAATGCAGAATATGCTCTGACTCACTGTTTAACACTTTGGTCTCCATGGCATATTTTGGTCAGTGACTGGTTTATCTGCACTTATCTTGCACTTAGCAGGAAAGAGAAGGGAAGGGACTATGTAATTTAAACATTCGTTCAGTTCCAAGCCATTGAGAAACACATTCAGAGAGACACATCTGTACAGGAAGGATAATCGTTATAGCAGCCACAGACCCACTGGAAATGAGAACAGAAATGAAAATGTGTTAGAAGAAAAAGACAGCTTTGCACTTTCATACTCCCAAATTCAGATGAAAAGAAAAACTCAGCATGGGAGTCATTTTGCTAGAGGGGGTTCTTTTTCATGTTCAACTTCATCAAAATGTTCAAGATAAAACTAAACAGGACCATTTCAGAAGCAAAATGACAATCAAAGATAGAAACAGTTTTCTATTTGCCAATATCTCAGGGCTGAATTTAATCCTTAGTGCTAATAAAAACCCACGGACCTGAAAACTGAGGACCACATTCAGGCCTGACATGTCTGCAAACACTTTCTCCAAGCATGGGTTTGATCAAGTCCTCTGCTTCCCTACAAAACACAGGGAGCAGTCATACAATTTTCCCTACCAAGCTAGGGACAGACATTGCACACAAATTGGTTTAAGTAATCAGAAACTGGTTTAAACCTGTAACAAAACAAATGTTCTGTTCAGCGCACACAAACCAGTTTGAAAGTGGCTGAAACTAGTTTGAGATAAACCTGGTTGAATGTAGTATCAGACTTAACTAATTTGGGTCAAACCAGTTTATGCAAAGTCTGTCCCAGACCCCTTGCTGGTTTAAACTAAACCAGACACTCCCAACATCCCTGCATGCTCTCTGGGCTGGGCAGGGCTTTCTGCTCCACAGCAGGGCTGGCCCCTCCCCTCTGCTCCCTGGCTGGAGCTCCGGTAGAGACTTGCAGGCACAGCAGGGTATGCCTAGCTTCCCCCTCCCCCACCCCCCCAACTGCTTAAGCAGAGATCCCTTCCTCCTCTCTCCCACAGCACAGACTATAGCCAGCATGAGGTATGCTAGCTAATGCTGTGTAAGGCAGATAGGACAGTGTTCACTTAGGGCTTTTTGGAGGCAATCAGCAGCTCAGATGGTAATGTCCCTGCATTCCTTCCTTTGGAAAAAAGCTGTTAAGAAAAGCTTGTAAGGGGTGAAGCTTTGTTTTCTGATGAGGTGTTAAATGCTGATAACAGAGCTGATAAATGCTTAGTTGGGGGGGGGGATGACCCCTCCCTAATCACAGCTTCCTGCTAGGTCCTGGCTATGTCCCCCTCAGCTCAGCCCTGGTGAGATGGAACCAGTAATTCTGACTTTCAGAGGTTTCCAGAGAAGCCTAAGGGAATTAGGGTCCCAGATACCATTTATATTCAGTGGAAGCTGAATGCCTGTCTCCCTTTATTTCTCTTCGAAAGTTTCCAGCCTTAGTCACCATGAATCCCCCATTGCTGGCCTAGCTATTAATTAAGCCTGCCAACAGTACCAAACAAATGTAGCAACGGTTTATTTGTTGGGTACCTGTCCACTAGAAACTAAATGAAAGCCTCTCACATAGACCACTATACTGCTTTCAAGAGGCAACAGCTCCCAGTTACTACTAACTTCAGGCAGAGTCAAAATTTGTGAACTTGGAAATAAAAAGTTCCATAGCCTCCATGCTAAACAAGCAAGTTTATGCCACAGGATTCCCCCCCCTCCTCCATCCTGTTCTTAGTGTAAAATGATAGTAAAAAGGGGGAATGGAAAGCAAGTTATAAGAGCAGGCAGGTGCTGATTTTAAATAGTAGCCAGAGGCAGCATCAGGTTTTCTTTTTTATTGTTCTGGGAAGAGAAGGTCTGAGGAATCTGAAATTCATGAAGTTCTTTGATTGGATGGATTTTCACTCACTTATTCACAGACAGATATAACACATTGCTAATGTACTTTCTTTCTGCTTTGGACGAAAAGTGATATAACCCATACCTGATGTCCCCACATTTCGGCTAAGTGCAGGCAGTCAAAAAGCCCAAGGCTGAATCAATTCAATCTTCACAGGTTAGTCTAGGTTGTATAGAATAGACCTACAAGCAAGTGAACAGACATTCACTTGTTGATTTTGGAAATGCAGTCACATGCCAGACCAGAAGCTGGGGGGGCGCTAGAGCACACTTCCCTGCTTGGCTGGAGCAGACAGCTTGAGCCAAGACTAGCCTGCCCACCCTGGGAGGAAGTATTTTGTGGGGGAGGTGCAAAGCATCCTGGGATTCTGGGGGGCTGTGAGTTAATTTGAATCTGGAGGGGATCTGGGACAGAAGTTCAATAAACTCATTTAACCTAAATCAGTTCAGTCCGATACCACATTCATCCCTCCGAGTTTAAGATAAACTGGTTTTGGCCATTTTGAACGCTGTTTATGTGCATTGAACTTCTGGGCTAAGTACAGACAGTCAAAAAGCCAGAGGCTGAATCAATTCAATATTTGCAGGTTAGCCTAAACTGCATAGATTGAACCAAGAAGAAAGTGAGCAGAAATTCCAGAAATGCAGCCACATGCCTGCAGTGGCTCAAGCTAGAAGCTAGAGGGGCTTAGAGCAAGCTTTCCTTTCCCTTTGACAGTGGCCAGAAGGCTGGAAGGAAGCTGGGAGAAATGCCCTCCAGGTTTTTCCCATTCCCTGCATGAGCAGGGGTGGGGGGGAGAGCAGGCCCCAGCCCAGGCCAGCATGCTGAGACAGAGGAGAGGCGAAGGGAAGGGAAGGGAAGGGCGGTTTAAACCCCCTTGCCCACACAGGACCCCAGCAGCGGCCTGCTTGGCCGGGGCACAGCAGCCTCTGCCAGGCTTTTCCCTGCTCCTCGCTCAAGAAGAGAGGGCAGGGGTGTGGCCAGGTGCCAGCCCCAGGCTGGCAAGCTGAGGCAGAGGGGAGGGAGAGGGAGAGAGGTTTAAACCCCTCTCTTCCCCCTCTGCCTTACCCTGCTGACCTGGGCTGGCATCTGGCCAGGCCCCTGCCCCCTCCACTTGAGCGGGAAGCAGGGAAAAGCCTGGCAGAGGCTCCTGTGCCTTTGCCAGGCAGACCTCAGCTGAAATCCCAGGCAGGGGGAGAGGACTTAAAGCCTCTCTTCCCCTCTGCCTCATTCTGCCCACCTGGTCCCAGGGTCTGGCCACCTCCCTTCCTCCACTCCAATGGTGAGTGGGAGAAAAGCCTGGCAGGGGCTGCTCCATCCCTGGAAGGCAGACGCACCTGCTGTTTGGAGTCAGATTTCCTACCCCAACCCCTTTCTCAGCCAGCAGAGATAGTGATAGTGCTCCAACTAAAGAGAAGAGGAGTGGGGCCAACCCTGCTCTCTGGAGCAGACAGCACAGCCCAGCCCAGGGCAGCAAAGCATCCTGGGATGCTGTTGGACTGTGAGTTAACTTCACCTCTCTGGTCTGGGACAGAAGTTCCATAAACCATTTTCACCTAAATCAGTTAAGTCTGGTACTACATTTACCCAAATTTATCTTCAACCAGTTTTGGCCATTTTAAAAGACGTTTACGTGCACTGACCTTCTGGTCTGTTTAAACCAATTTCTGATCACTTAAACCAGTCCATGTGTAACTTCTGTTGTGTTACAGATTTGAACTGGTTTCTTATCAGTTTATGTGTAATTTCTGTTCCTAGCCTTTGAGTTGTGCTAGTTTAAATTACTCTCTTCTGCCTGGTGCATCAAGACCTGTTCTTCAAATGAACACTTTTGTCAGAATAGGCAACCTGTTCTGTATGACTACAGGACACACAAGGCATTGAAACTTTCATATGAAAATTCCTGAGATATTGAGGAATTTCAGTTCCAGTTGGCCTATGAGAGAAAGTTGTTCTAACGTGGAAATGTTGGCAACACGTAGGGGGTGCACATGCACCCCATGAGATTGGTCATGCACCCCCTGAGGTTGGCCATTGCTGATGCTGCCAGCAGCGTCTGCAGGCAGTTGCTGCCTGCCAACCCTCCATTCCCCCCCGCCCCCGCTGCCACCAACACTGCCAGCAGCATCTGCGGGCAGGTGCCAGTTGGAGCTCACCACCACCACCCCCTCACTGCCAACACTGCTGAGACTGCCTGTGGGCAGTCCCTGCTCAGCCCGCCCTCACCACTGACATCACCGCAGCTGCCTGCAGGCGGTCCCCACTTGCCATTGCCATGCCCTCGCTGCCGCCACCACTGCCACTATGCCCCCCCAGTCTCAGGAGGCACAAGGCATTCATGCTTGGAAATGTGTTGGGTAGACTTTGTGTAAATAATTCTGGTTTCTTGGACAAGCAAGCCATATCCCAAATTCTTCTGTCACAAATGGCCATCTTTGTTGGAAGTCCCATTATAACTCCAAGGAGCTCCAAGGACAGTGAGCCTCAATTTCTCTTTGCAGATGAGGCACTCAACGGTGCTATTTGTCACATGTCTGTACAGTTAATGAGAAGTATGTAGTCACTCATGAGTAATGCTGTCCTTCCAAACGCAACCATTGATACATACTCTGTCTTACAGATTCTGTTATACAGAAGCATACATATGGTTCACTTAGCATTCAGATGAAATTATCCAATACCCTATGTACGTGGTACATACAATGAATGCCTATTCAAAAGATCTGTATTATATCCATAAAAAACTCTTTCCATTGCAACATGAATGTGATGCTCCATGCTCTTAATCTACAACTTCAGATAAAGCCTGGGGAAGTAATTTATTGAGGATTAAGAAAATCTGGCTCTGTCAACTGAAGCAAGAACAAAGCCAAGGACCTGCCTTCAGAACAACATGCTACCAACTCAATTCTGTTCAATCCAAGGCACTGTTAGCTCAAGTGCCTCAGCTAATCTCACCATCAAGAGGATACAGGTCCAGGGAAAATCCCGACCCCATAAAAATCAATAGTAAAACTCCCATTGACTTCAGATTGGCAACAGGACAAAACAAACATAGCAATGTTTTGTTTTCTGGGGATTTGTGCATTAGGAACTAGACAGAAGCTTCTCACATAGGCCCCTGTACTGCTTTCAAGCAGTAGTAGCTCTCAATCACTACTAACCTTGGACAGAATCTAAGATTTCACCCATGGTTTCTAAGCCATTTAGAGTTTAAGTGAAAATACAGCACTTTGAACTGCACCTGGAAGAAATCAGAAGCTAGTACAGAACTACCTGTAAGATGCCCCACTGAGTTAAGTATGACGCTCCACTGACTAGATTTCCTGAGTAGCCTTCATACAGCCCCAACATGAGCATATTGTGGTAATCAAGTCTCCGGCACACAAAGACACGAATTACTATGGCCAAATTTCCCTCTAGAGAAAAAGCTAGTGGTTTCCTAGCCAAATACAAGTGAAAATACTTGCTATTTTCCAGACATTCAGAAGTCACTGAAGATTCAGCAAAGCCTCTAACTTGTAAAATTATGTACTAAACAGCATGCAAGTCTCCCTAACTATGAGATCTGATGTAGTCTCCGGCATTCCCTCTCCCTCCACCCTGCTATCGCCCCAGGTTATTCCCAGTAAAATTACCACTGGTCCAGGATAAGCCTCAAAGGCTAGGGACAGAAGTTGCACATAAACTGGTTTAAGTGATTGGAAACTGGTTTAAACCTGCAACAGAACATAAATTTGGAGCACATAGACCAGTTTCAAAATAGCCAAAACTGGTTTGAGATAAACCTGGCTGAATGTAGTATCAGACTTAACTGATTGATCTCAAACTGATTTATGCAACTTCTTTCTCAGACTGCTTCCTGGTCTAAGTTAAACCAGAGTCCCCCAGCATCCCACCATGCTCTCTGGGCTGGGCTCTCTGCTCCAACCGAGCAGGGCTGGCCCTGTCCCTCTGCTCCCCAACCCTGAGCAGGGGCAGGCAGGGGCAGGGGGCAGCGAAAAGGTTTTGCCCTCACCTGTCCCACCAGCACAGAACTGCATTTCTCCACTGGCTGCTTCAGCTGCAGGGGCATGGCCAGCCCAGGCAGTAGCCTGAAGTGAACTGTCCAGAGAAGGCGTTTCATCCCTCCTCCCTGTCCCACCGGCATGGGCTCAAGCCAGGGTCTGCTGGGCGCTCCTGCCTTGCTACTGCAGCGGAGGGATTGGGGGTGCAGCCAGAGGCAAGCCAGAATGGCCCCCGGAGGCAGAGGGGGAAGGAAGTGGAGTTATTCTCCCCTCCCTCCGGTATCTGGAAGAGGGAGCAGGAGGGGGCTTATCCCAGCTCCTGGCCTAAGTGGCTGCAGGCATAAAGGAATGTCTGTTCACTTTCATATTGGTTCAAGCTAGGCAGGTTAGACTAACCTGCAAAGACTGAATCAATTCAGGCTCCAGCTTTTTGAATGTCTGTCCTTAGCCAAAAAGGTTATAAACTTGTCTAAAGAACACCACTGTCCGTTTGTCAGAGGATTATTAGGGTGGTGTCACACATGCGACTTAACACTTACTAAGTGCACTTAAGATACACCATGTATTAAGCGCTCTTGAGGTGTTGCAAAAATGTTCCCTTTCAGGCACGGGTTATCTCCTAACATGTGCTAACTTTAATGGGTCACTACATTCCAATGATTTTCAACTGTTGCAAATGAAAGTGTGACAAGGCCCTTAGTCTTTGCCTTGCTAACAGTCTAGCTGGCACCACTCACTGTTGTGGCACCAACATCCCAATCTGACCTGGAAGTTTAACATTCTCCTTCCCTTTTATGTCATGCTTACACCTTCAGTGTACACAGCTCCCTCCTGGGGCTAGGTACAGACTGCAAAAAGCCCCAGGCAGAATGGCTATAAGTTGTGGTCTTTTGTAAGCAGCGTAGTTTAGATTGATACCAAACAGAACTCACATTTGCCCTTTGGTGGGGGTGCAAATCATAGGCACCAATTTTTATTTTTCCTGGGAGGGGCCTAAGATGATAGACACGTGGGAAATTTTAAGCATTTCAGGTGACAGACCTCTTCCAAAAGGGGGCCAGGGCCATTGGGCCCCCATGTACTTGGCACCTCTGGTGCAAATCATAGACCAGGTTCCACCATTTTTAAACAAATCTACGTATGCTGAACTTCTGTTCTGTTACAGGTATAGACCAGTTTCCGATCATTTATACCTGTAAGAGAGTAATGTCTGTACCTGGCCTATATGGACATATTACAAAGCTGCAATGCAAAACTGCACAAGGTAAAAAGTTCAAAACCAAAAAAACTCCACCACCCAAACCAACCATTCTTCACATCACAGAGGTATTTTGGCAGTTGAACTAGGATGTGGGATGTTCCTCCATTCTGCCACTTCAGGAAAATAAATGCCCCCCATAAAAGAAAAAGAAACAACAAACTGGGAGGCCACCTGGTTACTGAGTCCTCCCGTTCAATTATTTTTTTTATTAAATATTTCAAAACTGGAAAAACAAGAGTTTAGGTAGGTTTAGAAATATTAGGTGGCGGTTAGAGCTGGAGAATGAGATGCAACTTTGCTTGGAAGTGCCTGCTGGTAGCTGGCATGCCCCTCTGGCATAGAAACCAACCAGCTAATAACTAAGAGTTGAACTCAAGCAGCTAAAGCAGCCTCTAATTTTTCCCTGAGCAGCTGCATCTTCATTTATGAACAAGAAAAAAAGATCGTCTAGAACACATGCTTCCATCCAGCAAGGGTCTGGAGATAAACAGCACACAGCAACATCATGTATGTGAGGAAGGAGATTTTCTTTTAATGCCAGTGTGGGGAACAGAGGAGGAGGAAAGAAGATCTCTCCCACACTGGAGGGGATTAGTAATGACATTTCTCATGGTATTTGTATACTGCTCATCTCATAGCACTGCTGGACCACCATCCTTAAGACTGCACCCAGCAAATCCTGCCCCCACCTCTACCCTTTGGGCTTGGCAGAAACAGCTTTGACAATCCCCCGGGCATACAATACGTACTTGAGTGGCCAAATGGGCACCCAGAATTGCTCTTTATGCCCCAGGCTTTTGAAAAATTCAGACTTTAACTTCTACTCTTCGGTTTCCTCTTCTTTAAAAGGTGAGCAATACCTTTGGCTCTTTACCTCATAGGAATGCAGTTGGAATTGATTTGTTTCTGTACAGCGTTTTGAAAGTACGAAGTGCAAGTCCTAAGCGTTATGTACTAAACGGTGGGAGTGGGAGGTGGAGTGTACTCCCACCGGTTGGCAGGGCTATTCTATGTTGTGTTGGTCTCCTGCTGCTGCCTGCTGTTATGCTTGAACAGCATTCAATTAACCCTTTTGTACAATAACACCAATTGCCCTGTTGCTCCCTGACTAATCTCACTGGAACAGAGAAACCCCTGCAATACACAAAACCAAGAATTTTTCAGTTCTTTCCAGAAAATGCTTGGGCTGGCAGTTGCAGAAGTTAACATTGTATGTGCTGCGAAGAAGCTGGGGTTTTGAATGCTACAAGGGTGCTAGTCTTGGGAGTATTATTACAGCGGTAGTTCAGGCCACCCCTTTGTATTATATCATACAGATTACGGCTGGCAAACCAAACCAGTGCACCAGGGGTAATCATTTTCAGACTTTCTTAGAGAAAATGTAAAACAATGCTTTCCACTTAACACTTAAAGACAAACAATGGGTGGGCATCACCCCCACTCCCTCTGAACACACCCCGTGAGTAGTGACCGCATGGAGGCAACAGCTGAGGCAATCAGGCCCCCTGGGAAACAAAATCCTCTTCTCTGCCTTTCATTTCCCATACAATGTAAACACATGCTTTTCTCTGCCCCCAGAAGAGGCTCTAAAAAAAAACGGAGCTAACCAAATGGCACTAGAAAAAAGCAAAACACAAGCACAAACTGACACCCACGCATAAACCTACAGGCAATTCTTTGCCAGCAATTCCATTCCCGGTGTCACCCTCAGCTACTTTCTCACACCACTTCCAGTCCCCCTGCTATATATTAATAACTGCTTTCAAGAGCCCTTCTGCTGAAAACATTGCTGCCTGAGCAGTTCGGGTCACAACAATAAGAACAGGGAATGAGTCAAAGCTAAGCAGTTTTTGTCTCTTTGACGGAGAATGTAAGACATGCTGATGGGAACGGCGGAATCTGCAAGTGCAAGTATTGATACTATTAAAGCAAGTCTGATTTTCCCAGTTTTTACAAAACTTACATGAACACAAGAGTGGTAACATACCCCTAGCCACCCCACTAACAGAAATGGAATGGTCTGTTGGCCATTCCAATAAAAGACAGAGGAGAAGGGGCTGGGGGGTTGGGAAAAGCAGATTATTTGTCTGGCTGAACATTTCATATTGTGCTTCAATTCCTAGCAGCTTGCGACACAAAATCTGCACATGCCTGATTCAATTTTCTCTCTAGTAACTAGTCTTCCAAATAGCAAGGAAGACAAAAGGTAAATTAGAAGATACCCATTCTGTCAAACTCAACTCTATGGACCATCATTTTCCGGATGCAAACAAGTCCAAAGAAGAAAGTCATTAAAAGCTTAGGTGGCCATTCACATCCATCTCAGCAATTAAATGGTTAAATTACTTTGATTACATGTCTTTTTAAGGTGTTGTTGCTTTCAGTCCCCTGTGTTTATTTCTCACATAAATTGCAGTGCAATATTAACCCCGATGGCATATAATTTTCCTCACCTAAAGGAAAAAAAAATCTGTCGGAGAAATGAATGTGGACTCATGCCCGGAAAAATCTATTCCAGAAAGGAAAGTCTCTCTATATAGAAAAGCCTCCTTCTAGCCTCTCCCTATATAAATGAGATCTTGCTTTATAAAAAAAAAAAAAGTCACACAACACATCTCAGAAACTTAAAGCAATATTCTTATTAGAAATAGTTCTGTCTCTGTATTGTGTATCCACTGCATTTCTCTGAACCTTGTTCTTTATTTGGAACAGTGTTTTGTATGAAAGCAAGAGCTGTGTTTTGTTTTGCTTTAAAAAGAAACTATTGCTCATCTGTTCCTGCTGCTTACTTCTCACTTAAATTCATAATTAATCCTCCGTTTATGACACCATAATTGTTTCTATGGCAACCAAATGTGATGTCACAAACAGGATTATGCTTTCAGGTGTACGCATGAGTAGAATCAGTTGTTTACGGTCTAACGTTTGTCATAAATGATCAGACCAATGGCCCATGCCTCCAGATGTGACCACTACCTAATATTTCAGTAAAAACAAATAACATTGTACGTAGTCAAGCGTGGAAAGCAATGTCACAGAGGCTTTTTTTCTCTGACCCTTGCAGACAATCCCTTTTCAACCTGGAGCACATGGGTCACTAACTCTTGTACCATTTTTAATGTACACAGTAGCAAGCTTGGCTGAAAACGCGATTCATATTGGCAAGGTCTAATTCCCTTTCTGAATCCTGCTAAACATTTTGTTTCAACCATTTCTTGCAGCAACTGATTCCCTAATAAATGCACATGAAACGTAAACAATCATGTAGAGCAAAGAAAGTAGAAGCCCCTGAGCTCACTTATTTTATTTCCTTTTATTCCACTCTTAAAATAAATAACCTTAGTCTATCATCTGTCTGTCTGTGGAATAACCACAAATACTCAGACACCTTAAGTAATTTACATTACCCTTCTCTCAGCCTCTTCCGTTTAGGCTGATTTTTTTTTTTTAATTTTCCACCAAGTGAGTTAGAGATGAAGGGAGGGCATAAAAAGACCAGATATTCCCCTAGACAAACCAACAGTTTTACACACATACTGTATTGCCCTATTAGTATTTGTTTTTTGGGTTTTCTTTGTTTGCTTGTTACATTTACTTGAATTAGAGTAACAGTAAGAATTACACTAATATTTTTCGGTATGACCACACATTGAGACTGGCCTGTACAGTGGATACCTGGAACAGCAAAAATGGGTGAATAACCCCTTCTAGAACACATCTTTTGCTCCGAGTTATATATATACATAGAGCAGAGGTGGGCAAAATGCGGCCCGTGGGCTGGATGCAACCCACCAGGCCATTCTATCTGGCCTACGGGGCCCCTAAAAAAATTAGATAATTAATATATATCTGCCCCTGGCTGCCTGGCATGTGGCCCTCGATGACTTGCCTAAACTCAGTAAACTGTCCTCCACCCAAAATAATTGTCTGGCCCTGACATAGAGCTAGTCTTGAAAATCTAAAAAGCAGGCACTCCCACCAGGCAAATTAGGCTCTACCCTTGTGTGAATGACAGACATTCAATTCATGCTGCCATGCTTTCTCATACACCAAAGCAGTTGCTTGGTTTGCCTGCATAGGTAATGTATTTCAAATTAAGGAAAAGAAAAAAAATGAGCACACAGTGACGTACTCTAACACTCTGCGTGTGCAATGAAACAAAATGCATGCATCTCCCAGATGCCCTTGCAGCTAACAAAACTTCCATTTCAAGATTCAGCCCACAGCAGACAAAATGACAACATTTTTTTTCCAATTATAACACCGGTATTTGCCAATATAAACTAAAAACAGCCACTACACTGCCTCCAAATTAAATTTTCCCTCTCGCCAAAACCTCTACACCCTGGAAAACCAGGCTTTTTATATGCATTTCTGGTTCTTTGGATTTTTCCCACATAGATGCATATGAAGCACAGACAAGTCCTCATATAGTCAACCTCTTTGCATTCCTTCCTTCAAATGCATCAGAACTCAGGTCTTTTTCAAGAGCTAATAAGAAATGACACATCCACCAGCAAACTTTTGCCATGAATTGGGATTTTTCTGAAATTTTAATGCAAATTATTGAAAGGAAATGTATTAAGCTGACTAGCAAGAACCACACACAAACTTGGTGTCCTCTCAAGGATGTTGTCAGAAGCAATGAAACTACTACACACAGGCAAATCAGAAGTTCACAACTCAGATGTATTTTTAAAAATATAGAACATCTTGCCATCCTGCAGATCAGAAACATTCCTCTTTTGCATTGTGAGAATCAGTGCATTTGATCATTGAGCAGCAAGATGTCCAGCAACTATCCACATGCTACTGGAGCAGATTTCTTCCCCAGTGTTTCCCACCCCTGACTGGGTAGACAGGAACCATTCAACCCCAGTGCCTATCAGGGGCCTAATCCAAAGTTTATAAAAGTGCATGGGGGTTTTCCCCTTGACTTGAACTGTGGAACAGGTCTCATATTTGTAAAACTGAAAATTTTGAGCAGGAAGGATTGAGTTCAGCCAATGACCATCACCTCCTTCAGCCCACAGGGTAAACTGACCTGATCATCATCCACTCCTCTGAAGAATGGCAGCAAGAAAAAGAGGAAGAAGAGAAAAAATATGTACAGATATTTTCCAAGAGGAAATACCTTCCCAGTCCTAAAAATCAGAGATTACACTACACAACACTACATAACCCACAGTGGTAACTGAGCCTCCAATCCCATTTAGATTTAAAAGGCTGTCCTGACAGCCCTGCAGAATGAGCCCACTTTATCTGTAGGTCAGGTACAGTGTGGACAGCCTCAGTCAGGCTCCCCCAGTTTGCACTACTATTATTATGCCTCAGCCCTGCTAAGGGTGAGGCTGTTTTTACTGATCAGAGGGTAATTCAATGCCCATTCAACCCCTGGCTTTTCCAGAGCTGTCAGTGATGGTGTCCATTATTGCTAATTGCGGTAGTGGTTCCTGTAACGCACGCTCTTTTCCAAAGGAAAATAAATTATAGCCAAACTCATTTCAGTAAGCCAAACCAGCCTGCAGACTTTTGTTCACCAATAGAGCTAGTTGAAACTCAAAATTTTCATTGCCCAAAAAGTACAAATTCAGAACAAAAACAAAGCTTCAGAACTCCAAAACAAAAAAATTGTTTAAAAATATGTTTTCAGCCCATTTTCTTATTTTGAGTTTTCACTTAGTATCCTAATTTAGAAAATAAAATCTATAGCAAAATGCTTTTTCTTGTCCCTTGAAGAAAGCTACCAAAATTAGCATGTTCTCATGGAAAGTTTCCATTAGAAATGTTTTGTCAAAATCAAAAATATTCCATTAGAAATTTTTCAGTCAGCTCTACTTCTTTTCTTTTTTTAGTCTGGTAGAGTAGCCTTGTGTTTCCCTGTCTCTGAAATACCTATTAAGATTCCTGCATATACCTCTGCTTCAGCCTCTACTAGAACGAATTCTTTATGCACACCTGCTTGTTTGTATTATCTACGTATTTGTATACTTGTGTCATTAAAGAGCTTGGCTGACATTTCCTATTGTGCCTGAAAATGTTTAATGCAACCTTGCAGAGATACTTTGAGATGATCTCACCATTTTTCATTTATCCTCCTTATTATTTGTTTTTATACATAATACAAAAAGGTTTGTGTGCATGTGCAGCAAATTTCCCTCATTGTCTTACAGCCTTGCTGTGAAAAGCTATTAGAACTGATTCACAATGGGCCCAATATTTCCATCAAGCAAGTATCACTCTCAGCACCTGACAAATTGTGACACCATCTCCAGAATGACTGAATTAGAACAATGCTCCAGCTGCAACAACTGGGATTGGGGAGGGTGAAAGAGGATACCCCATCAGACAGCAGGATAAACAGACAGAATTGCCAACTCATTAGGTCTCTCTGAACAACAGCCAGAAGAATCTTTAGCTTTTCAGGTCTTTGCTATCTGCAGCAAAATTAGTGTAAAAGGAAGGCAAGAAAAATGACATGGTGGTGGTACATGGCCTTCTGAAACAACAGTGAGCTTCTGCTGCTGAAGAAAGAGGAATTAACACAGTTCTAATTCTCTTCCACACTTTACCTTAAGTCTGAATTGGAAGAAAATGAGGACACGTTTCCCACCCCTCCCCTCATAGCACTAAGGCAATTTCTAAGTTCAAAAGCCATATTAATATAACACTCCACCTCTTCACAGACAGTTCCAGTTCTCTT
>NW_017728931.1:40953085-40969556 GCF_001723895.1 Crocodylus porosus
AAAAAACCCAGTAAAAAGCTGGCACCTTAACTGCCTGGCTCAGGAAGGGCACCACTGAAGAGGACTGAAAAAAAACCCCCAAAACCTACCCTCTTATTCAGTTAACTTAGGGCTGAGGTATCCTCAGCACCTGACAGAAGCTTCCAGTGTTGCCTGTGATGTACCTTCCTCATGAATAAAACAAGCCTTCAGCACCTAATAGCCTAGGAGGTACCAACCCAGCCCTTCAGTAAGTTTGAGATTGATGTTTTCCTAAAGATGTTGTTAGTTACCATTTCAATAGGGGAGAATGATGTACAGAATCTGAGAAACATCAGTGAACTAGAGAGATGACAAAGGCATTCAGATAGGAACAACTGTTCTCCAACCTCCTTTAAAACACCCCTGTCCAGAATCCAAATTGGGTAAGAAATAAAGGAGAGGAGTCTGCATTCGCAACCTTAGTAGCTATGGGCCTCATTTTTTTCTGTATCCAGTTTTTATACGCATTTCAGTTTAATTCAGTACAAGATCAGATACTACTGAAAAAAAAACTGAGCTCAAACCTCCCTTGTAAAGAATTGAATAGGAAAGCTAAGCAGCCATTGTCTGACCAGGCTGATATTTTCACAGTTCCAACAGAGGGAATGACAGAACCACATTTGGCTACCTTCTTCTTCCAATCAAAAGAGAGAAGAGAGGGAAAGGACATTGTGAGGGAGAGATTTTAATAGAGGCTTCTCCTTATACTTCATTGTTACCTGATCTCTGGCACTTTCCCTAGATTTGAGATGAGAGGTGGCAGTAAACAGCTTTGGAGACCAGTGTGCCATTCAGAATTGAACTGACTGAATCCCAGGTGTCTGTGTGAGCATATTTCACATGTGAAAATAAAAGCTGTACACTGCACTAGAGTTCTTTCCTGGCTATTAGAAACAGGCAGAAAACATGTCCTTGGTTTGTGATTAAAAATGCATCAGACGCAGGCTAAGTACAAGGGAACAGGTAGTGACTCTAAAAAATAAAAATAAAAAAGCCACGCAGGTGAAATGCACCTATTATAGCATGTGCTCCTGCACTAGAGACCAAAGATGCATGACAAAGATGACAAGAGATCCAAAGAGTTTCACTGAAGATGTAACTATACAGGTAGCCCCAAAGGTGTGTGAGGGAAGTAAAGGTGCAGCATTTGGTTAGTGTCACTGGTGGCGCTAGCTTTCCCAAAAGCAATAAAGCAAGGTCAGGGGCATGGACTTCATCCTGAGTAGCAGAGCTGAGGCCATACATCTACTAGAAGGGTGGGCAAAATGCGACCCGTGGGCTGCAGGCAGCCCACAAGGCCATTCTATCTGGCCCGCGGGGCTCCTAAAAATTTAGAAAATGAATATTTATCTGCCCCTGGCTGCCTGCCATGCGGCCCTCAATGGCTTGTCAAAACTCAGTAAGCGGCCCTCCGCCCGAAATAATTTCCTGCCCCTGATCCACTACTTCTTTTCCGAAGAGGGAATTCCCCCACTACAGTACAGCTCCTCCTAACTCTCCTGTGACATGGGCCTACTCCTCAGCGTGCAGCTGTTTCCCCATGTCTGAAGATCACCACTAGGGAGACTGGAAATCTCAGAGGACTTGGAATGAAACTAGAAGTCTTTTGCCAGAAGGTCACTTGTTTGAAATCAGCCAAATCAAGTGTTTCTGAGTATAGAATGATAGAAAAATTACAGAGGGAAGGGATCTCAGGAGGTCATCTAGCCCTGCTCAAGGCAGAATCATCCCCATCTAAATCACCCCAGACAAATGTTTGTTGAACCTGCTCTTAAAAGCTTCCTGAGGGAGATTCCACTACCTCTCTCAGTAATCTGTTCCATAGTTAAGAGTTCTTCTGAATCTCTAACCTAAATCTCCCTTGTTGCAATTTAAGTGTATTAGCTCTTTCCCATGCCCTACAAGCACAGAGAACAACTGATCATCATCTTGTTTATAACAACCTTTTTGTATTTGAAGATTTATCAACCCCCACCCCCACCTCAGTCTTCCCTTCTCCAGGATAAATCACCCCCGTACCTCCAGCCTTTCCTCTTACACCATGTTTTCTAGCTCTCTAATCATTTTGGCTGCTTTCCCCTGGACTTTTTTCCCATCTCTCCACATCTTTCTTGAAGCACATTGCCCATAACTGAACTCAGTACTCCAAGAGAAGCCTCCCCAGTGCTGAAAAGAGTTTAAAATCACCCTGTTGACTTGCAGAAAACTCTCCTATGCAAGTTACTACACTCTAGTGTGTAATTAGCCTTTTTTCTTCCCCAAACAATAACACACAGTGTAGACTCATTCAGTTTGCAGATCACTGCCACCCTAAGCCCTTTCTGTTATATCTTGTGGCTCCACATTGCTGGGGAGATTAACTTAGCGCAGCAGAGAGTGAGCACCACACAGCTTCCATTCTGATATATTTTTTGTTCTGAACAGGGGCCCAAAACTGAAAGCAAACATGGTGTCCAGTGAACAAATAGTATCATATATAATGGCTAATGAATAACATATCACACTTTTCTCCAGTACTGCAGCTCAGCCAGTTGCTCCCCAGTGTGTATTTGTGCACTGGACTGTTACTTTACTTTACTGGCATACTTGTCCTTGTCCATACAGATTTTATTTCTTTCAGACCATTTTTCCAATTATTTTGAATCTTAATCATATCTTCTGAAATACCTGCTACCCCTGCCCAGCTTGGTATCACCCACAAATTTACAGTGTACTCCCAATTCTATCTATCCAGTCTTTAAATAAAGATATTGGACAGGCCCCGGCAGAACTCCATTTGATAACCTCTCCCAGTGTAACACCAAGCCACTGAAGACTACTCTTTGAGTATGAAAATCTACCCAGGAATGCACACCCATTGCAAAAGACTTTTTCTTTACAGACTGTATCTCTTTAGCTTAGTGTAACAGAGCATCTTTAGTGCCTGTCACTTTAAGGGCTTTCAGTGGTAGCAGGGCAGCCAGCAGGTGCGGCCAGCCCTGATGAAGTGGTCACATGACCCATGACATGTGATTGGAGGAGAGAGCTAAGCAGACTCCATTTTAGCTCAGGCTCTCAGGCTCTCTTCTTCCTGTTATTTCTAATGCAATTGTATAAACACTTTTATTGCCTGTATCTCAAATGTGTGCCTTGACCTTCCTGATTTTGTGCTTACAAACCATTACTATGCTCCCCTAGTCCTTCATAGTAATATTGCCACATCTCCACTTTTAGTAAGATTCCTTTTTAAATTTCAAGTCACTGAAACATTCTTGGTTTAGCCAAGCAGGTCTCTTGCACCAGCTCCTATTCTTCCTTCACATTTGAATAACCTGCTTTTGTGCCACTGAAAGGAAAATAATTAAAACAATAGTACACTCCACAGAAAACCAAAGAGAAACCGAATACAGAACTACAGCTAAGTCCCTATCAGTTCATGGAGGGTGTATAATATCCTTCAGGTGGAGAAGACGCTAAGGCTGTCATTAAAAGCTTCAGTCAAAGAGAAATAAAAATGAGAGTTTAAAGGAGCTGAAGCAGTTGCAGCAGCCAAATGAAAGTTTTGGAAGGAGCTGTACACTGTCCTCTACCACATACCTACTGGAGTGTTCCAAGTAGTTTTCAAGTAGAAGAGTAAAGGAAAATGTTTGCATGTGCCCAGAAGAAAGGAAACAATGTATGAAAGTTTTCATCAACCTAAGAAGTAAAATCGGAGGACAAGAAAGAGAGATTGGACACCTCAGTCTGCTCTAGGAAAAAAGCAGTTTCTGCTGAAGGCCTCTTTTGTCTTTCAAAGAAAGATAGAAACTGAACAGTTTTCAAGAGATCGTCCAATCCAACCCCCCGCTGTAGGCAGGATCATCTCCAGCTCGCCCCAGACAAATGTTTATCCTACCTGCACGTAAGAAACACCAACAAAAGAGGTTTAAATAAGAACACTGAAGTTTTTCAAATGGTCATTGATCAGAATAGCAAAGGAAATATCTAATTTCAACAAGGTGGTACAGCTTCTATGTAATAGATCATACTGCCCAGCAGAGAAGCAGGAACATTGTAAAAATTATTGTTAAGGGTTGTTTCTTCCCATATGGCAATTTCTTTACCAATGAGCTGAAGTTGAGGAAAGAAAATGTAAAAGGTGGGTGATCAGAAAAGCCAGAAGCTTGATCTGGGAAAAATGTTTCTAGAGCGTGGACAAAGAGCAGTCTTCAAATATATTACAATAATATATTCACAACTTTGCTTAACCAAGAGAAGGAGGGAGATATGAACAGTTAATTGCTTTGTAAGGAAAACAAAGCTTTATATGATGCCAGTAGTAAAGGGCAAGCCACTTTAAGATAGTTGATAGACTTGAAGAGGAAAAAAATCCAGACGTCCAAACAAGAGCTTCCCAAGAGCTGCCTATCAGGGTAGCACTGAACTGTCAGGCACGTGCAGGCTGTGGGAAGCTGATCTCCTGCTGCTTGAAAAAATTTATATGAAGGCTTACAGAATCTGAGGTGCAGTATCTGTATATAAACAGGTCCTTCATCCACTGCACCACAATCCACAGCCGTGCAACTCCAGTTGTACAGTACTGTATGCATAGCAGCAGGGCATAAAATGAGTTGATAAGCATTGAAAAAGAAAGTGTAAAGCCACAAACCAGAAAGACAAAAAAGGGAGTACAATGAAGTGTGACACGGAGAAGCTGGGGAAAATGGAGATGGAGAAAAAGAAATTAAACAATGCTAAGAAAACAGATATTCTATTGTAACAAAATAAATGAAACACAAAACAATTCAATCCAAAGTGAAATATACTGGCCTGGAAAAAGAAGTGACAGCTGAACCTACTGGCTATCTACAGATGCAAAATGTAAAAGAAAGCGTTGCTAAAGTACCTCTAAGAGGACAGAAGACCAGCTGCTTCCAAGAAAAGAGGGTGCTTGAGCATAGCTTCTGATTCTTTCTTTTTTTCCATGCAATTTTTAAATCAGATTACAGCCTTGGAGTGACTTCCAACACCTGTGAGATCCTGTGAGCTTAAGCTGCTGGCATCACATAGGTACTATGGGAAAGCTCCCTCAAGCTAATCACATCAAATGGTACTTTTGCTTTGCTTCCAGTCTCCATGGGCTTGTAACTCTTGATTTTTCAGAGTGTTTCAGATTCCAGCAAATCTCAAAATTCATAATGAAACTATGGCATTTCTTCCAGTTTCCTGGGGAATCCATGCCTCATGCAGGGTGTCATCTCAAAATCACCAGGCAGCCTGAAACTTGCAAAAGATGTGAGATTTGCCTTGCTGGCTCCCTGCGTACGACCCCTCAGACTTCAATGGGAGATGCGTACATACAGCTTACAAGATTGATTGTCATAAAATCCTCTGAGTATTCACAACAAAAAGTTTTCCACAGATGGGCTCACAGGATCATTCTGTAATTACATAAAAGCATAAGAACTGCCCCGTTCTCACCCCCAGAGAAAACTCATTAGCAGGCTAACAAAATAATGTGGTGATACAATTTTATGATGGGAGGTATTCTCTCCTCATCTTTTTATGCTAATAGTCTTGAAAGCTCTTTCACCACCTCCCTCTTTTCCAGCCCCCAGAGTCCACATGGCACCTTTGAGACTGCTATCAACAGGCCCTCCTGCACATTAAACCACATAAAGGAGCGGTTTCAGTGCAGAGTGGGATTCTAAAGCTGCCCAAATCTCATCAGCTCTGATTGGATTTGTGCACTTCATTCATCCCTTGCCCTATACGTAACTTTAAAAATGTACCCCGATGGGTCCAATTTCCTTCAGAATCATGCAGTTTGGCAAGCACTCGATCAACCTGTCAGAGTATATTATTTCATTGCAATTTTAAGAAATGCAACCACAGAAGCACTTGAATGGGGAGCAAAGGGATCGCTCACAAAAAGCATGATGGCTTCCATAGGCAAAAAGATCTTTGGGGGGAAAAAAAAAAATACACTGTGTTCCCCTTTTCCTTCCTGTGAAGTCTGAACATGTCTCAGCCTGACTTTTTTCCCTGTCTCCTTTTACCTCCCAGATTAGGCTTCAGACCCACATATTACACTCTGTTCTTCTGGCAGGGAAGGGATGGGTGATTTTAAGCACCTGTTAGCCAGTCCTTACAAACAGCGGAAGGGGGTGATATAGGGGTATTCACCTATCATACCCTCAGACACAAACCAAAGGTCTTTAGTCCCAGCTCCTGCCACTCAAGTCTCCCAGGAACCTGGTAATAAGCCCCTGTCCCCCACATGAGAGCTAATACAACTAGTCATGTGGCCCATTCCAACAATACCATCTTTGCAAGGTATTCACACTGTGTAACCCAGCCCAAGTTCTAGGGACATCTATTAGCGTGCAGTTACAAAAATGTTTTTAAGCAGACCATGTGCCAATGAAATATGCCTCATTGATCTCCTTTCTACCTGGAATCCCATACTGTGTTTATCCTCACCTCTACAGGATGAGTGAGAATAAAGAAAGTTAGCCTACCTTGCCTCTAACCATCTCTGTTCCCATTCAGTTCTGGATTTTTCATGTAAAATCATCAACGAGGGTGACAAGTAACATCAATAAAGAGGTGATTTTTTTCTGGCAGTGGGAAACCCAAGCAGTAGAGATCATATTCAGACTGCCAACTCAGAGAGGTCCTTTTTATGGAGACAGGCTGGATGATCTAATAGTTCTTTTTCACCTCTGTCTTGTGTGATTTATGAACTTGTGTCATTTAAGCCACTGTGTAGCCAATGGATGGAAGCGGCCTCTGCCAATACCAATTTCCTATGGAAGCCAGGGGGTGAAAGGTTCTGTATCTCATTTCTAATTCCACCAGCCTGTTCCTAATTCAAAATTCAAAGAAGTAACATGCCTTCTCAGAACTGGCACGCAGAACCCACTGCACCAGTTGCTCCATCGTGGTTCCAAAGACATGTCCTCTTTGTCCACACAGTTTGTCAAGAAAACAAAGGAGCTGTGCTTAATAATTATGAATTCCTTCTAGCAAGTTAATAGTTCTTTTTCTTTACACCAAGTTATCTTTGTAAGTTGGAATCTCTCAGGAATCTGGGATGCTATACATCACCCGTGGCAGCCCCAGCCTATGCAGCTCTATCGAGATGAAATACAACACTTGCTCAACACACAAATAATTTGGAGCCGTAAAGAAATCAAGTGATAATGTTCATACCTCAGCCTGCCCTCCATCTCTCTCCACCTAGAAGTCACTATCTTGGTTTTTTTTAAAATACTTTTGCTAAGACGTTTTGTGGTTCAAGGCAGCAATGAAGAATTGGCACTCCAGGTTCCATTCCAAGCTTCATCACATGGATTTCACGCGTCATCTTCAGCTAGTTGCCTTATCTTTCCGCATCTCAGTTTTTCCCCATGTGTGAAACGGGACTAAATTCTTACATACAGAGGTGCAACAATTTAATTCTTCATATGGGATTTTGAGAACTTAAAGTGAAATGCGATATGAAATGATGGACCAATTCAAGGCAGAAGGATAACAAATGTTCCAGAAGATTCCCTCCCAAATGCAGCCCTGTAAACTCGTCAACACAAACCTGTAGTCAGACTCCTACAATCTCTGAGCATATGCATGTGCATACACACACACGCACACCATTTTCTCACCAACTGTTGTTTTGTCATGGTTATAAACCCCCACTCATGTTCCAGGCAATTTCTTTGCAAGGGTGACAATGGGTCAAACATCTCAAAACCATCACAGCAGAGGACAAAAGCCCATTAGGGCATTCAGCTGAGTAATGCAATTGAGCTAATATCTCTCTCCAGCTAAAACAGTGAACAAAACCTCATAACACAACATCTTCAAAAAGGAGTTGTTCTCAATGTCCTTCTTTAGTCCAAGACAAAGTTCTTCTTACCAACACTGCAACTAAAAGAGGCTGCCAAAGCTACAAGCTTCTCTTGCCCACCTTTTTTTTTTTTAATATCTGGGAAAGCTTTTGACTTATTGTCAGTGTCTCATGCCTGGACTATGCAAGATTTCCAGTAAAATTAGCCAGCAAATTAGTGAATTGGAAAGATCACAGAAAGCAGTGTTGCATGTGTGTGTCAGCTACCCCTGCAGCTCTGCCAAAGAGCCAAGTTCAACCAAATAAAAAGCTGGCAAGGCCTTATGGGGCTGCATGCAAGTCATTCTGTCAGCACTGTGACAGTCCCAGGTGAGAACCGTTTATTATTAATTCCAGGGGAATAAACAGGATGTGGGTGTCCTTTCCCTGTGTGATGCTGATTCAGCTTTAATTACCTGATGGTTTTTACCTGGAACAGTCCCAGGGCAATCCTGGGCTAGAGTTGTGTGCTTCTGCTAAATAACGCTTTTTAAACACTTTAATAAAAATCCCTATTCAACCAAATTAAGCATTCATTTAAAGCTAAGCAAATGGTCAGTTGCTTTAAGGAATTATTCACTACATGACTACTTGTAGTGACCTCAATCAGAAATATAAAAGTTTTTAAAAAATGAATAATGATCATCATCTCCATAAACCATAAGGGGAAAGTAAGACAGACATGTGGTCTAAATTTTCAAAGGTGGCCACTATTTTGGGGTCACCATTTTGTGAAATCCAGTGCCCAATGCACAGGATTACGTATCCACAGTTCCAACTGAAGTCAGGAGGCGCTGTGAGCACTCAGCATTACTCAAAAAATGTAAGAGTTCAGTGTATTAAATGACAGGCCTAAAACTGATGGACCTCATTGGAAGTTGAGTGAAATATACAGCTAGTAAGTGACAGAGCTGCGAACAGAACATAGGTCTCCTCAGCCCAGCCCTAAATTCTATCTACTAGAACATGCTGCCTCCCACTAAATTATCCAATCTAGGCTTATACTAAAACCCCATTCAGGAACATGTTTTGGCTTCATTTTTCTTTAAGCAGTAAAGAAATCACATTTATAAAAGGAAATTATCATTCCCTGAGCATCTCAAGAAAGCCATCAAAATTAATGGCCACCTTTGAAAAATTACACCGTGTCTCCCATTCCCCACTACAAAAACTTGGTGGGCTTGATGGTTAAAGTCCCTGCTTCCAGAGGCAAACCATTTATCCATGGTATTAGCTATGTTTCTGAACTGCCTTAACTCTCTCTTCATGTACTATGCAGAAGATAGATCCCTCAATCACTTCTTAAAGCACTATAAATACTTTAGAGGGGAGCTCCTTTGAGGCTTCCCTGTACACCCTGAAGCAAGAAGTTGTGTATTATGGAAGTATGTTTTGAAACCAAATTATTTTTTTTAAAAAGCTGGGGGGGGTGGTAAGTGATGCTACAGGTGGGAAAAGAAAATAAACTGCAACATCTTTATTACAGCATGGGGTACCAGTTCTGCTTAACGGCGTAATGTGAAACTCTAATGAAGAAAGCTTTAAACATCTCTTGTGAGGCTGAACCTGTACCTGGAAGTTACTTTTTGACATGCATTAGAATGAATGAATTGAATTTTTTACCCTCGCATTCTGATACATGATAACCACTGTAATTCAACGCTGCCAACTAAGACAGCCATTAAAGACTAGGAAAATTTGAGAGTAAGCAAACAACACAAGCAGAAGATCAAAGATTTTCCATCACAAAAGACTGTTTTTTATTTTGACAAATGCAGTTTAGTTTTTAATTATTTATGACATTTCATAGTACAGTAGTAAATGTGCTGTCATATTTTGTAAAAGTAATGAAGTCTTTGTAATATGAGACATCACCACAGCATTCTCCCTGCTATTTAATTTTTCCTGAAAAGTGAAGTACATTTTGTGATCATTACTGTATCTCCAAATAAGTAAAAAAAAATACTGGAATACTCTCTGTTCTTTTCAATTCTTTTATGGTCCATGAAGTCACCTTTAGTCCTAGGCTTACGTATGTAAAATTTATGTCAGTCTGTTCAAAACATTTTGGGGTTCTGGCTATGCATCACTCAGTGACTAGTTCTATTTGACCTGGGTTTTTGCTATCACTAATTTTTCCTTTCCTTTCTTTCTTTCAAGCCATAATTATGACTTTTGCTATTTTTTTCCCATGACAAAACACCGACCACCACTGATGATGCAAGAGATAAAAAACAGTAACATACACCCAGCATGACTATGAGTTCCCATTTGTAGGATGGGCTATTAACATCCTAATTAATCTTTATTTTTTTTACATTAAGAATTGATTTGGAAATCACTGCGAAACAAGTAAGCATGGAAACTCAAATGCCATTTTAGAGTCGTTTTTCTGACTGGGACTAAACTCCGTAAATGGACTCAATGAGAGAACCACCACCCCCATCCACTTCCATTAGTAAAAATGAAACAAACTTGTTTCCTATACAGGAGGCTACCTTAATCAAATGTAATGGATGATGAGCCAAATGGTCACACTGGTACATATTAGCAGTGCAGAGATCAGTGACTCACTTTTACCCCAAAAACCTTTGAAAAATCCTGAGAAAAGACCATATTCTGATAAGAATCATGTCTGGCTCTTACTCCATCAAACAGAGGTTCTGTCTGCTGGGTCTAGATGAAGACAGAATTAAATTTATGGAGACTTAAATTAGATAATTTTTTCCCTAGCAACAAATCTTTAGCGAATTTCAACTCTTTAAAAATCATCATTGCTCTTTTTAACATACAATTTTTTGGTCTATTTTTTCTAAGACCATTACATATTTGTAATATCATAAAGAAAAAAAAACTTTTAGAAGCCCATGTGGAGTCACTAAATATGTTTCAGGGGGAGAGGCAGGGGGGTCAGAGGTTCTTAATAGTCTCTTAGTGTGGAAACAAAAATGAACAGAGTGTTATTGCATTTTGAGCTTTTTACAGCTGCCAAGATTGTGGGTTTCAAACACTACAAGAGAACATTATAGTATAAGAGTTTTCATTAACTTTTTTTTTTAAGTGTAGAAACATCACTATTGTTCTTCATCATGATAAAATTAACAAAATTTTTGCACAAAGTTAAATAGATAAATGACTCTTTAAAGGGATGTACATAGAGAAACTCAGATTTTACAGTGGCAAAATCCTAATGAAATTAAGAAGAAAAGCTTTCCCAGCACCTACGTGTGGTAACATCCAAATAGCAAAAACAGCTAAATAAATGTTGGAATAAGTCTTCTTTATCTTAATGAGAAGTGCTCCTTCCAGGAAAACTTCTCTCTGGAAAGGGCAAACACATTGACTACACTTTTGCCCATTTCTCGATGGAGGAGCTGAATTTTTAATTAAATCAGTTAATACACTGGATCAGTTTCATTTTGTGAGCCCAGTGTCCAGAATGGTAAACTCCAATGACAAAAATGTTTAAGAAACTGAGTACTATATTTGGACAGTAAAAATATCAGCACCCAAATGGCGGTTTGAGAATAAGCCCTCACGTATGGAATAAGATATGCAAAGGTAGGTGACCAAACTGAGTTCATAACACCATTTTCAATCTTCGAGTTGACAACATATCCCTTATTTCAAAAAAATTACACCTTTCTATACCCAAGACTTGCCCCACTACACCCATCCAACACCCAGGAATTCAGAGTTGCTGAAGAGACTGAAGGAAATATAGTAGTTGATAGTTAAAGTCTAGGAGCACCACCCAGTACTTACATTTCATTGCTATCTATTAGAACTTATCCAAGCTTGAGGATGGCTCATCAAAGTAAAAAAGGTAAGGAACCCATCTGCAAATTACAGTATGTTCTATTTAAATAATAGGTACACAAACAAAACATGCATCCCTTAAAAACATTATCTTGTGCAAGCACAGGTAAGTGACATACCCCTGCTGTGCATGTATAGATAATTATATCACATTACGAAGAAGAAAACAGCATGTAAACATCTGTCCCAACAGAGCAAACAGTTTTTGGTGCAAATATGATAAGCTCTACAAACAATCTCTCGGTATAAACTTAACATGGTATATGCTGGTTGGCAACATAATACACTCAGTTAATTTTGGAGCACTGGATGCAACAAATAAATTCAGAGCAAGTTTGTTATGTGGTATTTTCTAAAGCAAGAAATTAAATACATTACACTACATATAGGGACTAATATGACTGGCTATGTATATAATGCAAATGAGATGTACAGTAAAAACATCTGGCCATAGTTCCAGAAGCATGACTGCAAACTTTGCTTCAGCCCATACTGAAGGCTGACCCAGCTTAAACAGAACCTGGCCATTTATGTCCAAAGCTGACTGGACATGATAGTGGCCCCAGTTGCTTCCTTCATGGCAACAGAAACTGGCATACCTTAATTATGGTAGCCTGACAGGACATTGGGCTCAAATCTTTGGAGTTTTTGATGCCATTACTGAACAAACTTACTACAGATTTCACAAACCTCTTCCTTCTTGACAATACCCTAGCTATATAACTGCAAATATTTCCATTTAACCTATATTTATGATGGTCATGGCATAACTGGTGACACTAGCAAGTCATATTTTCCCAGTAACTGGGTACATCTACATGTGCACTTTACTGCAAAGTACACTAATTAGCTCTGCAGTAAAGCATCACTGTCTACACATGTGCCAGTGTTAGGGTGCAGTAAATTAACTGCACTGTAGGATAGTACTGTTGGGGACCATGCTATCTTATGGTGGAGTCACTAAGTGTGTTTAAATGCATATGTAGATGGTGACCTCCAGGTAAAAATTGCACCTGGTCAGCCTAGCTAACCAGAGGCCAGACCCCCAGCTCCTCTGCTGCCCAACATCATCACCCGGAGCCCAGGGCTGACCCTCCATTCCCCCTGCCAGCTCAAAGCTGCTTTGCCCTGGCTCAAATTGCTGCAGTCCTGGACACATGTGTAAATACTGCACCCAGGAGCAGTTGACAATGGTGTGAACTGCGCTGGAGTTTATCACATCACAGTAATTCCATGTGTAGATGCACCCACTATGTAATTACTCAAACTGGATCTCTTCAATAAATTAGTTGTTCCTTAGCAACTAACTAGGTGGAGTAAAGGGCTGAAACTACAATAGATAAATAAATAAAAACCAAGTTCATTTACAGCCTGGGCTGTATATGATAAAGAAGGGGGAAGATTTTCCTTAGTCTCACTTGTATTTGGACATTATCACTGACCTCTCTGTCATTCACGTTCCAATTGACTGCTTGTCATCAGCGTAGTTTTTAAATATATCCACCTGAGCCCAGACTATTTTAAGCAAGTTCCCACTATGTTCTTTTTTAAGTACATATAAATACAGAAGTATGGGTCTATGTCAATACAATACCCACATGAAGAGAACTATAAATGAACCACCTGAAAGCTGGTGCAGTGCGCTAAATAACTTCCATTGTACTAGCGTACAAGGGTGTCCAAGTGCCAATGTAAATAGAGTTTCCAGCACATTATACAGTCATTTACATGTATAAATGTATTGTGGCACCATAATTTGCTGAGAAAAAAAGGTAGTAATTTTAAGAGGAAAAAAAATGAGCTCACTTGCAGTGCTTTATAAAAAGTCTTCCATTCTTATGTCTACTGAGACTGTTCATACTCTGGGTAAACAAAAGAAAGGAACATTCCTTGTGGGAAATGAATTCTGAAAGGGGAAAGCATGTGGAAAATCTGGGATGTACTGAGAATGTGTTTTCTTTTCCAAGCTCTAAGTCAAGCAGGATGAATAATATACCTCAAGTAGTAGCTATTTAAAGACTGTTGAACAGACCTCCTGTTCCTAAAGGTTTGGGATTTAGCTGCATACCTACAAGTACTAATACTAATGAAAACAAGTCTTGCCATTCTTTCCTTTCTACATCTTATTATTAGCTCCTCATGTACATACAGAAATGCAAGACTGGATGAAAAGCCCTTTATGTTCAACACATTCAAGACAAAATAGCATATTATAATACATTGCAACATTTTTACCGAATGTAAGATAACAAGCTTAAATGAAATAAAACTATACAAATTGGGTAGAAAAACTTAAAATCTACTGAAAACCAAGAGTCCCAAACTGAGAGCAAACACATATTAGAAGACAGATATCAACCTTGTATCCGGGTTGTTAGCCCACCTATGGAATTTCCAGTCTTCATCTCTAACAGGCAAAAAACACTGCCGTAACACACGCACTCAATAAAAGTGTCAAAATAAAGATACAGAAGTACAGAAAGATGAGATATAAACAAAAATGTTCAATAGATGAACGCTGAATTTACTTTTTCATGTCACTAAGGTCAGCCTAGCCTGAATCATTCAGAGCTTTAAAGTCATCAGTGAAGCAATCAGCTTTTACAAATCAAAAGAAATATCCCTATCCATTCTTAGAGTCTAGTATCATATAAAATTCAACTTCAGCAATGAAAAGGAAACATTTCCCTACAAGTATCTGATTACGTCATTTTAAACCACCACTTTCTTTCTTACTCTCTTTTGTGCACGTGTTTGCACTTGCTCACTCACTCACACACACGCAAGCAGGCACACAGAGCAGTTTCAATAACCTAACATGACTGTAAGGTGAAAGTACAAAAGTATTTAAGCATTTTTACTGGTAGTGAAAATTCCTGCAGTGACAGAACACACAGAAGTCCTATATCATTCCAAAGTCAGAATAGGCAGCAGCTATACATATAAAAAAATTCCACACACTTAATATGGCTCATCTATGTGGCAATTCATGCTGTAACTAACAGGATTTGAGGGTTATGTGGTCATAAAATCATCTAAAACTAGACTACTATGTACACCTCTTGAATAGTAACAGTGTGCAGTAGCTTCCAACCTGGGACACATTCTAAAGGATGACTGGAAGCGAAAGGACCCCATTCATCCCTGAATTTGCAAGTCACAAATGCATTTTTAGGAAAAAGAAGGGGAAAAAAGCAAACTTAATCTCTTTGACTGCTGATCTAAATGTACACAAAGGAAAAAATGACAAAAATATCACAAAGAAAGAAAGAAACACCACCATTCAGTTGTAGAAGATACCCACACCTCCCAGGTGGTTCAGCACCCTTGTCCTCTGGTCTTACTCCTCCCAAATTGTGTGTGGGCATTCAGTATAACCACCCACATATCTTGTCAACTGCTAATGCTTACCTAATGACTCACTGGGGGGTTGAGGGGGCTGAGAAAGGAGTACTTACACTTCATGAGACTTTCCACAGCGGAACCCTAATCAGAAGCAGTAATACCATCAGAAATGTTTTTCCAGTCTATTTCAGAGCTGTTTCAAATCCCCAGAAATTATTTTTTATTCACACAGCAAAGCTGGAGAATCACTCCGCTCCCCAGGCAGCACTTCTGACCCTCTCTGGATAATCCTCAAGTCAGCATGCACACATACGCGCACGCAGAAACGTTCCCCCCACCCCCGTGCCATCTCTCCTAATGCTCTCTATGTATCTGGAGGGATATTGTAAACAAGATCATGGTTTCTTTTTTAGTATAATCAGATTGGTGGAGGGTGGGGGAGAGCTGCAGACAACAGAATTACGGTGCTGCCCTCACCCTAATCCCTGGCATCGCAACATCATACTGACACTGTAACTCGTTCAGCCTGTTGTCTGAGCACTGTGCACAGACACACGCGTACAACCCCACAACTATAAAGCGGCTACCACCAAAACAGCAGGTCTCTCAGGCAAAGGTACTAATAGACATGCACCACATGTCTGCTATGTAGGCACTATTTTCCTTGCCAGCAGTTTCACAGAGGTTAGGAGCTGGAAGGAGCACGTACAAATCATCGGGTCCAGCCCCCCTGCACTTGGGCAGGAAAGACTGCTGGGATCGGATGACCCCAGCAAGACGGATCGCAGATTTCATAGACATCAGGGCTGGAAGGGACCCTGCAAGATCACTGGGACCAGCCCCCTGCGCCAGGGGCAGGAAGCATGGACTTTCCGTGTCGTTTCTTTAGGAGCGACGTAGCGTGCCACGATATTCCCACTACATTGTGTCGTGCTACCTTTTACACCCAATCATCTCCCGGGGCACAGCTTCCCTCCACGCCATCGAGCGCTTGATGCCAGGGCGCGAGCCTCTCGCCTCCCCAAACCCTCAAGGCTGGCAAGCAGGGGAGCCAGCTCTCGGCCCAGCCCTGCTTGCTGGAGCGATCCAACTCCCAACTTGGTGCCGGCCAGCGGGGCTCGGCCCGGGGGGCCTCAGGACCGGGCAACTCCCCGAGAAACTTGCAGGGCTGGCGCCTGCTGGCTGCCGCCGTCCCTCCTCTGCCCCGCGCCCCTCGCCCACCTGTAGGACACCTGCTTCCGGAAGGTTAAGTTCCTCAGCTTGTCTTCCAGGGACTCGTCCTTCTGGCTGCCCACCCCCGGCTCCTCCAGGGCTGCGGCGGCGGCTGCCGCGCTTCGCGTGTCCCCGCCGCCCTCGGCTCCCCGGCAGCAGCTGCTGCTGCCCGCAGCCCCCTTGTCCTCGCCCGCGGCCGACGGGGGGTTCATGGCGGGGCCGGGCGCG
>NW_017728931.1:40969656-40984871 GCF_001723895.1 Crocodylus porosus
CATTGTGGGAAACTCCCTGCCGGCCCCCCCCCAGCCCAGCCAATCAGCTCCGGCCCCCGCCCGCTGCTGCTGCTGCTGCTGGTCCCTCCTAGGACGCGAGCAACAGCATCCCCTGAAACTTGCCCGAGGGACCGAGGCGGGGGGCGGCCCTCGGAGCAGCGAGGAGGGCCTTCAGGGCGGAGAGCGGTGGGCATGGGGCGGCTCCAGCACACGGGGAGGCATTTTTAGGGAGGTAAGGTTGGCACTGAAGGGCTTGGGCAGGAATAGGAGCCTGCAGGACCGCAGAGGAGAGAAGCGGGGGGTGCCCCCACTCCACCTGGAAGGGCCTCCTGGACCTTGCAGGAGCATGGGCAGCGGGGCCCTCTTTCAAACAAGGACCCAGAGCTGCCTGGGGCAAGCACAGCCCTGCTGGAAAAAGGGGCAGTGGGATGGGCCTGCTGGGCTGCAGGCATGGGGAAGGGGTGAAAGCAGCCTGGGGAGCAGTGAGGAAGAGGGCATGCAGGTTGAAAGCCTCGCTAGGAGATCCTGTCCTGTCTGTTTCTTTCCGGGGTTTGGAGCCTCTGTTTTTGATTTGTGCTTTCGGCATATAAAAGCGAAAAAAAAAAGGAGTGCTGCACCAGAGGAACTGACTCCCCCAACCCATCAAAAACCAACAAGCAGAAAAATGCCCAGGTAGTGATACAGAGATGTGAAAGGACAGACAGGTTTGAATCTTCTTTCTCAGGTCTCCAATCCAACCTTTCTCCGTGGTCTGTTCCTAGTATTCTGCACAGGCCACTGCTTCTGGTACTGCCAGATCTTGTGAGGTGCACTGTAGTGCTACGGGGCATCTTAGGAGATGATCCATGGTTTGCTTCTCAGTACAAAACACACTGGTTGCTTGCATAGAGGCCCCACATTTTTATGAGGAAATTGCATCTCATGAGGAGGTTTGAATGGACCAGACCTAAGGATGCAGCCAATAAAATTCTAGCAAGATAAGGGATGGAAAAGAAGGTAACAGAGACATGGAAGTTAAAGCAGTAAATAGGCACTTCCAGGACCAAAGAGAAGCAATGTGGGGGAAAACTCTCATCTATAGAGTGTTCCTAAATAGGCAAGGCACATACGATTTACACACTTGTATGTAAGCTGAGAGGCAAAGAACAGGTCATTCCACAGAAACCAATATCTTCAAAAAGACGAACTAAAGAAGATATAAGAATGGTGGCAGCTTCGTAGCCAAGCCACAGCAAAAGGACTTACAAAGCCAACTTATCATTCTGGTTAAAATAAATACAGAATTACATGCACCTCCTTGGCAACTCCAAATGCTTATTGTTGCTCTTCATCCCTTTACCACCTCATTCTTTAACCTACCATTTTCTATCATGCTCCCCATATACAAATAGATTCCACTTTTGCAGGTCTTTATGCACATGAGTAACTTTATGCATCAGATATCAGATTCATCCAAAGAACCTTGTCTAACTTTATGTATGTATCCCAAGGGGTTAATTAAATAAGTAAACCTATGTACATGAGCACATTAGCAGGATCAACCCTTCCACATGTAAACCCCCCGCAGGTAGATACCCTATTTTCCTAGTTGCATAGTGAAGGGTATTTTTTGGGCTTGGGTGTTATGTAAAGAAATCCACCTGTATTGTTTCTTTGCAGTGTCAAACCCTATACCTACCTCACAATCTGCTCATTCACTGCACCCCTTTTTCTTGCATACAAATACTAAAGTATTCTTCACTGATGTTCCAGAAACACTTACCTACACTTGGATAACTGCTATACAAACTAAGCAGTGCCTAGTTTTGAAATCAAAACAAGAATGAAAGATGGTTTTGCCTCTTCCATCAGATCAAGGATTGTTGGATGCTTTTCCTCCTAGCAGAAACCAACACTGTTAGCCACTGAGATGCTCATAGAGTTTCTTCCTCCCAGAAGGAGCTCTGAGTACCACTGTTCTGTACAGTGCTCATGGCACTAGTCTGAAAAATAAGGGGGTAAGCCTGGGCTTTGAAGTCAGATCCCTGCATAACACAGCATTGTGTTAACCCTGCAGTAAAAGGCACATAAACAGTGCTCATGAAAAAAGTAATCAGGCATGCTTCTAATAAGTCCTCTTGATATATGTGCACAAAATAATGGAAGGTGGAGCTTGTGACACTTACTTTGACAGGGCCTCATTTATACCTACAGTCATATAAAAATGCCTTATTAACAGATAGGACAAGTGGCCAAGAGCATCAAATCGTGCTTTAATCATCATATACAGTGTGTTTATGCATTAATCTCTTCTAGTTTTTCCTCAGGCAGTCTCCTTGGCACACTACAGAGACACCTGACTCTGAAGAGTTTGCTTCTTTTTTTTTTTTTTTATTGCAAACTTCATAAAGCCTACTAATAAAGTACACAGCCTTCCCCAACCACTTTACCCTGGAATACCTCCTAATGCTGTCGTCAGAAATCAAAAGGGAGATATAGAGAAAGTCAGTAGGGGAACGTTTGACTTATCAGCAACAATAGAATTAAGTATGAAAATGCTCAGGCTTGAAGCTGTGCAGAAGCCCCGGAAGAAACCCAACGTTTACTTAGTTTTCGGTATCCAAAGCTACACCAAGACAATTAGATCAACAAAAGCCACAAGAGGAAAAAGTGTGACCAACACCATTACCCAACAAGGAATGTTTTAACAGATTTAGGAATACTTGCTGTACGGAAAATCAGTGTGGTAGAGACTACTCAATGAACTCTAGCTGGGGCCATCTTAAAAGGCCATTTGGAAGCTTTACTTTGTGCAAAATGTGGCTGCCCACCTCCTAAGCAGGGCAAACCAGAGAAATCATATTTCAGCTCTACAGCAAGCATGCATACAGGCTACATTGCCTTACTTCTCATTTCTGGGTATATTTCGCTGTGCTCATTATGTTGAACAAAGCTTTAAAGAGTAAAGATCCCAGTTGTCCCAAGGATCATTCTTCCTGCAATACTCCACATTACTTGGAATCAGATGGAATAGAATAGCTATTTATTGGTCCCAGGGGTAGAAATTAAGAGGGCAGGGGCAAGATATTGTAGGGAATTAATGCTGGCATGAGGACTTAGATCAGCCTGTGGACAAAAAGGAACACATTTGGCACCTGCCCTCCACTGGGACTGATATGAGATAAATTACCTCCACCTAGCCTGTCTCCCACCTAGAAATATCAGCTGCATTTCTGCTGCAGAGAATGAGTGAGGAGGCAGCTTAGCACCAGACAAACCAGTCTCTTGCAATGATGAGTTTCACAGAGAACTTTATACTTTCTGTGAGATCCTTTTGCACCAGCATCACGGGCACGGAAGGAACTGGGGCAACAATAACGAGACCCAACACAATCCAAAGGTCCTTGCCACTGGACCACAGAAACACATTCAAAGTCACAGCCTATCCACATTTAGGACACAGTGCAAACTTTTCTTTCATCTAGGCCTAGTAATAATGACCACTGGGTGTGTTGCTTGTCAGTCAAGTTTTCCTTAGGTGTAGAGGAATAAGGCAGGGAAATTAAAAGTGCACCCGTATATTAGATACTCAAGACTTTAATTTTCTTTGCTCCATGTAAGTTACAATGATGCATGTACCAACTATTCACACATGTACCCCACTAGCATTCAGGTCCCAATCCTACACCAAATTCCATGCAGATGTATGTGTACCAGCATGAGGACCTGCTGAACCAACTGGGTCTGCCCATGCAGAACTCATAGCAGGACTGGAGGCTGAGTCTACAGATTTCAGACAATCTTTCAGGGAAATGAGCCAACATTGCAGGTGGCTGGATCCAATTTATAATGAGTTTGAAAGTGATTTGTGTAGAAAGGCATTAAATAATTTTTAGATGGAGCCATCGGATCAGTGCTGACAATAACAAAACTCCTTTTCCAGGGTCTGAAGGGTACAGTATATTCCTCTTTATTAAATCAAAGACGTTTTAAAGAGGAGGGTGTTTCATTGCTTGAAACACCCCCCAAAAAATAACCCCACTGTTCTCTGTCTCTACAAGAAAATGCTGAAATTGAATGTGCAAAAACAGCCCACTGGCAAATTATACCCAGAACATTATTATATGTTGTCTTGCACTTTTGTGTCACTTTAATCTAATATTAAACACACTTAATTTGACCAGAAAAATCAATCCAGGTACTTTAAATGGCCCCATTGCCAAAGTATTCAATAAACCCACAATCTCTAATGCACCTTTTTAGAAATGCTAAAATCCCCATTTTATAGGAGAAGATGAGGCACAGAGACAAATGACCAGATCCACAAATAAATAAATAAATATAATTTTACAACTATTTAAGTTGGTCTAATAAAAGATATGAGTCACCCAAAGAACCTTATTTGCCAGATCCACAAAGGTATTCATTGGTATGAACCAAGCAGCAGACCAAGATAATCTTGTGGGTCACATTCCTTGATGCTAGTTTTGTCACTGTGAATGTTTCTACTACACTAGGGCACCACCTATTTTGCTATTACTGCTCAAATTTGATGACTAATCTGCAGCATGCAGTGCTAAAATCAGCTTCCAACACATCCTGCTTGAAGTTGGCAATGAGGTTGGCAACAGAAACCTGAAGGTTAGAGAAGACGGACCTTGCCAAGTTACATCTGTAGAGTAGCTGTCAGTTTTTTTATATATACACACACTAATAAATTCGATATATAATTTTAAACATAGTAGAAACTTCCTTGAAACATCAGGTATACTCAGACTTCTATACAGAGTACACCACTTGCTGCAGTTGGACTAGTCTGGAATGGATCAGTATGGAAGAACGGAGCCTTATCAGGCTTCAGCAATATCTGGGAATCCTGTGCTAGCAAAAGATGCCAGATTCCTCCCACTACCACCATTTCTCTTCAAAAGTTGGCAGCCATATACAGCCCCTATTCTCAGGCTAGCAGGAATACCAGGCATCACTCTGCAGTGACTCCGCTGGTTGATTTGGGATAGCAATGATCTCCAGCAGGTGTTAGATTAAGACCCTTTTCAGCCAGTAGGCTTACTGCAGCAATGCCTGGCTTGAATAGCAGGACAAATAGTGTGAATGAAACAGGAAATCCACCCAGTGCAGAGCAAAGAATAAGCAATTATTCACTACTTACTCTTCCTTTAAGCCCTATTTTAAAGTCTTACATATACATAGGCCTTATATCTGAAAGTAAATTGTAACTAGAGAGCCACACAAAATCCTTTCTATTCTCTATGAAAAGAAAAAATGTTTTGAAAGAGGTCCAACTGCAGTCTACTTGCTCAGAATGGACATAGCTTTTAAAAAAAAACCTGGCCCAGGCCTCCACTCTGCCTTCCTGATTTAGTCACATAAAACAGAAGACACAGCAGTTGGTCACAGGGCAAAAAATGAGGCTTCATGGTAAGAGCACACACGTTAATGGTTGTGTGTAATAACTGGAAGCTGAACTGCAACAGTTTAGCCCTCGCTGAAAGAGGGGTAAGCTACTGCAGGTACCTTTCAGCTAGTGCTGAGTAAGGTCTTGCATACAGGCAGTTATCAAAAAGCAAATGATAAGAGGAGATGGAGCTTTACTATATAAGTCACGATAGCTAGTTGGTCTGCATATACCCTCTGCTCAGACCAGAACTTCTGCACTGAAGGCTATTACTTCATGTTCAGTGACTTGTTCCAACATCAGTTAATATCACACCGAGACTAGCAGATCTGCCACAGTACTTATGATGGCACTGACAATGGTGAAGTGAGTTATGGATTTCTGTTCCACTAAACTATTCATTTTCTAGGTATCTTATCTCCTGCTGAACCACCCTCATTTCTCTTTCACCCATCTTCTGCATCCTGACCCCTAAACTGTGAGCTCTGATTCTTGTTTGTGTAATGCCCAACACAGTGAGGTACTGCTTCTTGCTTGGAATACATACGCCTCAATGATACCATAACATAAATAATGTAATGAACAATAAATTCCTTGGGGAGGAGTTCTAGGTAATAAAAACAGAGGGAAATATATATAAAAAAGATTTCTTGGGGAAAAAGTCATATCTGCAAGATTAAAACATGAATATTTTTGCCTTGTATGAAACACACGCTTTTAAAAACTAACTTTACATAATAATTTGCTACATACTGAAATATAAAATGAATACTAATAAAAACCATTTTGCAACTTAAATTAATAAAACTTTAAAAAAAGATTGATATCCTCTGCAGTATTTGAAACCCACAGACAACAGCACTAAGAAGCTTAACATTAAAAAGTTTAATTAACCTGACTTTTCAAAATTCAGGATAAGAGGAATGCAGTATATAAACAAAGAACATAATCAATAGCTTTGCAAATGTTTTCATTTCTAATCATGCCTAGCTCTTTTATAGCACTTTTCCCCAGGAGGCAGGTATCATTATCCCCATTTTACATGGAAGCAAAGTGATTGCACCAAAGTCAACAAACAGATCAGTAGCAGAGCTGGAAATGGAAGCCAGTCTCCTGAGTCCCAGTTCAGCAGTGTTCAGTTCACCAGGCCATACCACCATCCAAACAGCCTGGTTCATGACAAAAGATGGATGCATGCGTTCCCAATGCATGAACTTTAAGTTGACACTCCATAATTTTCAAAAAGGATCAGACTACAGTGCACCACTGTAAACTCTAAGCAACTGAGGAAGGATCTCTGCTTCACAATATTTGTGGCAAGACATAACAGCAAAGGATAAGCCTCATAAACCAAACAACTATGTCATTAGTGTTCAAAGCCAAATTCAAACATCTGCCCTCATCAACTTCAGTGGGAGTAATCAGGGAGAAAAGTGCCATTCAGTATGAATACGGCAAGCAGAGACAACAACATGTTTTACAAAGGACAGCTTGTACTGGAAAGTGACAAGGTGTGAACTTAACCTCACTTGCCAGTCAACCTGTGTGGGTATCTGATATAACCACAGACATTTCATAGATTTCATAGACGTTTGGACTGGAAGGGATTTCAAAGATCATCAAGTCCGGCCCCCTGCCCCAGGGGCAGGAAGTCAGCTAGGGTCAAAGGATCCCAGCAAGATAAGCATCCAAACATTTCTTAAGTGAGTCCAGAGTAGGTGCCTGCAGCACTTCTGGAAGGAATCCAGGCCTTGGCAGGGTCGGACAGTAAAGAAGTTTTTCCTTATGTCCAGCTTAAAACAGTCTTGGAGGAATTTATGACCATTGGTCCTTGTTTTTCCTTGGGGTGCTCTGGTGAACAGATGTTCTACCAGATCCTGACGCACACCCCTTATGTACTTATAAGCAGCCACCAGGTTCCCCCTGAGCCTGCGCTTTTCCAGGCTGAAGAGTCCCATGGCTCTCAGCCTTTCTTCATAGGGCCTATTCTCTTGTCCTCTGATCATGTGTGTGGCTCTCCTCTGGACTCTCTCAAGCTTCAACAACATCCTTCTTGAATTGCAGAGCCCAGAATTGGATGCAGTACTCCAGCTGCAGCCTCAAAAAGGCCGAGTACAGTGGGAGGATGACATCCTGAGATTTACTTTAGAAGCATCTATGGATGCAAGCCAGAGTTTTGTTTGCTTTACCAGCTGTGACATCGCATTGGTGGCTCAGGTTCATCTTGTGGTCAATCATGATCCCCAAGTCTCTTTCAGCCATGGTGCTAGCAAGCGTAGCACTGCCAAACCTATAAGCATGCCGAGAGTGTCCCCCCCACCCCGAGGTGGAGTACCTTACATTTATCAGTATTGAACATCATCAGTTTTGTATCCGCCCACTTACTAAGTTTATCCAGATCAGCCTGTATCATTAGCCTGTCCTCCAGTGTGGCAGCTATGCCCCAAAATTTAGTGTCATCGGTAAACTTAGCCAGTGTGCTTCTGACACCAACGTCCACATTGTTGATAAAGATGTTAAAGAGAACTGATCCAAGGACAGAGCCTTGGGGGACGCCACTGGTCATGAAGCACCATGATGATTCACTTTCATCGACTACTACTCTCTGGGACTGACCTCGGAGCCAATTACCCAGCCATTGGACTGTGACAAAGCCAAGGCCACAGTTGGCCAATTTTTCCTGTGAGGAGGTCATGGGACACCAGATCAAAAGCTTTTTTAAAGTCCAGATATATGATGTCAATCTCTTCTCCCTTGTCTAGGTGATAGAGGTATCATGCAATCTTTTACTTCATGCTGTATTAAGTTTAACAATGCCTAACCCATTGCTTAACTCCATATCATTCATCCTCAACTCCTATTTTTATTCTTAATTTTCAGTAGACTTCATAGACATTAGGGGCTGGAAGGGACCTCGTGAAATTGAGACCAGCCTCCCTGCCATCAGCAGGAAGTCTGCTGGGGCCAAATGATTGCAGCAAGATAAGCATCCACATTTTTTTTTGAAAGAGTCCAGAAGTTTGTGGCCGTTAGACCTTGTTATCCCTGGGGGGGCCCTGATGAACTGTTCTCCCAGATCCTGGTGCACCCCCGCTTATGTACTTGAAGGTTGCCACCAAGTCCCCCTTGAGCCTTCTCTTCTCCAGCATGAAGAGTCCCATGTCCCTCAGCCTCTCTTTATAAGGCTTGCTCTCTTGTCCTTTATCATGCGGGTGGCTCTCCTCTAGACTCTTTCAGGCTTGTCCACATCCTTCCTGAAGTGGGGGAACAAAAACTGGACACAGTACTCCAGTTGCAGCCTCACCAAGGCTGAGTAAAGCGAGAGGAAATTCAAGTAGATCAGATCGCAGATTAGATGGGATCATGACACAGAAGATCTTCCTAAGACTTTTGTCTGTGACTTTATGCATGTTACACATGTCTGGGACAAATAGCTTTGGCACCTAAAATGCTCTGTTCAAAGAACAGGTACAGGTGCGACATAGTGAAAAGACAGTGACAGCAACATGCTCTCAGAGAAAAAGAAAGCAAAAGAAAATGGATAAGTCATAGAATCATAGAAAGGATAGGAAGGGACTTCAGGAGGTCATCTAGTCCAACCCCCTGCTCAAAGCAGGACCATCCCCAACTAGATCACCCCAGCCAAATCTTGGTTTAGCCAGGTTTTGAAAACCTCCAAGGATAGAGCTTCCACCACCTCCCTGGGTAACTGTTCTGTTTTACTACCCTCCTAGTGAGAAAATTCTTCCTAATATCTAACCTGAACTTCCCTTGCTGCAACTTGAGACCATTGCTCCTTGTTCTGTCATCTGCCACCACTGAGAAGAGTCCAGCTCCATCCTCTTTCAAACCCCGCTTCAGGTCGCTGAAGGCTGCTATTAAGTCCCCTCTCAGTCTCCTCTTCTTTAAATTAAATTAGCCCAGTTTCCTCGGTCTTTCCTCGGAAGTCACATGCCCCAACCCCCTCACCATTGTTGTTGCTCTCCACTGGGCTCTCTCCAATTTGTCCACATCCTTTCTGTAGTGAAGGCCCCCCATCTTAACTGAATTAATTCTAAGAACTCCGACAAGGACACGCTACAACCCGTTCCTTCCTTCCCAGGGAAGACTAACCAAACTACCATTCAGGTCCACGAGCCAATTAGGCAGACCTACATCCAACTTTTAATTGGGATCTTATAACTCATCTGCTGTCCTGGCAATTGACTGAAAGTTACTTTAGTAAGAGCTCCTTAATCCTCTGCTGCAGCTGCCAGGCTATTCAATGAAGTGCTTCTGGGCAGCAACAACATCCCTGTGCTTCACAATCTGGGGCAATGGAGCAGTTGCTGTCGCAGATCCTTCATCAAGAAATTATTCTGCTACACAATTACATACAAATGGAACATAACTGTAGGGGGAAGGAAAACGTATCAATCAGATTTTGTGCTCCCATTTCATCAGCTAGGGTACCCAATACAAATTGGGACTCAGGAGACCTAGGCTCTATTCCCACTTCTGCCACAGCCTTTTTGCATGACCTTGGGCAGGTCACTTAACCTCGCTAGCCTGGAGAATATTTTCAGAAAGATCTGGTTATTGTAGTTATCCAGCATGACACAGTTTAAGATGTTCTCATTTTCAGGATGTGAAGCTCCTATCATTTAAAAACCAGGTCCCTTTACAGTGTATCATGTTGGGTGTCCATAGGTGACACAATTACCTGTCATGTCAGCTTCTCATCTCTAAAATGGGAATAAATAGTACCTCTAATCTTCTAGCCTCTCTCTTGGCTGTTTAGATTGCACAACGTATGCCGGTATGTACAGCACACTCAGCCCAGTGGGATCCTGACCTTATTTGGCATTAATAAAAACTGCACTAGTGACAAAACAACCTCTGCAAAGATAGCTTCATAACTGAATGATGTTCTTCAGTTTCTAAATACCCTAGACTGCCAACATCATCACAGGGAGGCGAGTGGGACAGAGGACATGGACTTGGCCATGTGCAATGAATGTTCTTGCCCTTCCATCACACTAGAACAACTTACATATCCTGCAGAACAAAAACAAGACAGCTGTAACTTGAAAATGATAGTGAAAATTTTCAAGTGGAGAACCAAAAGGCAGTTCTTCCTGTAAATATCATCTCTGTCAGGAGAGGTTGAATTTGAACTGGGTAGGACTATGGGAAGCAGAATAAAGGTCAAAAGATAGTACCCATGTACACTGACTTACCAGGAATTTCATTCAGTTCTTTTGGAAAAGGATGATGTGGTACATGCCCTGGCCTACAATGGCCCTGTTAAATCAAGAGGTGGAGCATCTTCATCCATCTACTCACTTAATGCAGTATATGTCAAGACAGTGCATAAGCACCAATTGGGAGCCTTCACCCAAAGCACTGAACAAACAAGACAGACCAACAGCAAGTGTGAACTGAATGCATGCCAGTTAAGTTGTGGTCAGCTTACACCACCTGAGGATTTGACCCTCAAAGTTGAGGTACCACATTAGTGGAACCTCCTTTCTATAAATGAACATAGTTTTTATGTAGCTGTATTGCACAACAAAGTTATTAATATTATGAAATGCTACTAACCCCTTCTCTACCCCCACCGTGATCAACAAATGATTCTCCAGTTTCAGTGATCTTAGTAGAAAAAGAGGTAGACAGCTACTGTAACACACATACACATATCATTGCTTTTAATCTCTTCTCTCAGTTGAGTGACATATTAGATAATCAGGTTTTTAAAAAGTCAGATGTATAGAACATGGTCCTGTACTTTCAACATACAAGAGACCAGATTAAAATAAATAGGGAGGCAGAAAGAGGAGATTTAATTTTTTCTAAGGAAAATATTTATTTGCAAGAAATGAGAAGCATAACATACTTCAGTTTTACATAACTACATACATATAATATCTATGAAAGCACAGAATCTATTTTTCATTGTAATAATTGTTTGCTTGATTCTAAAGGTAAACAGGTTCTTTACATGGAGACACATCTGCAATGTAAATGCCTGGAGGTGGGGGGGAAGAGGGGTAAGGGAGGGAAACTTTCTGATGAACAGTGCATGTAGAGAAATTATTTGGGGGTGGGGAGGCGGAGGAGGAATATTCAACACATGGAGTTACACACACATTTAGCAAAGGAACATAGATGGCTCTAAAGCCAAAAAGAGACTGATACAGTTTAGAGAAAGACACTGTAGGTTCTGTTCTTGCCTCATACAGAATAACTGCCACATTTTAATATCCCGTTACTTTATTTAAAACGTGTCTGCGAACCATTTATTTGGTCACTATTTGCACATACATATGCATACCCACATGGGATATTTCACCAAATGCTGAAGGCACAGGTCCTAGAGTGTGATGCTAGGCATTAGTTTGGATAACATTTTCTGGCTCTAGCCAGGTACGCGTTCCATTTCAGAGAAAGGATTCCAGTAATTCACCAAATCCCAATGAGCCTAGGACACACCTACAACTTGAAACATCACTGCCTGGCGCTATTAGGATCAAATACAATTCTATTAACTTATTTCTTATTGAGCCTGACAAGTGATTTAAGTGGGTGACTCTTCCTGAGAAAAGAGGATTCTAATTCATGGACTAGACTATCTAGACAAAATGTGTTTCTTGAATTGTCATTCCCAGACTTCACTGCTTAAAACCATCCAATTTACAGCCTTAAAAAAATGTGTTCGTGGCTACAATTCTATGGAACGAAAGGGACACCCACAGGCTAGCTAGGGTAAAGCCAAGCAGATCTTCCTGCACCTTTCCAGTGCTGTCTATACACAGGGCCAGGCATTTTACTGACAAAGGCTAGAGAAAGACATTACACATAAACCGGTTTAAGCGATCAGAAACTAGTTTAAACCTGTAACAGAACAGATGTTCAGTGCACATAACCCACTTTGAAAATGGCCAAAACCAGTTTGGTTGAATGTAGTATCAAACTTAACTGATTTGGCTCAAAGCAGTTTATGCAAGGTCTGTCCCAGACCCCTTGCTGGTTTCAGATAAACCAGATAGCCCTGAGCAGCCTAGGGAGCATGCCAGGACGCTGGGGGTCTCTGCTCCACAGCAGGGCTGGCCCCTCCCCTCTGCTCCCTGGCTGAAGCTCCGGTAGAGACTGCAGGTACAGCAGGGTCTGCCTGGCTTCCCCCTGCCCTACCTCCCCGCTTACTGCTCACTGCTTAATCAGGAATCCCCTCCCTTCCATGTCCCACAATACAGCATTATGCTTCCTAATGCTGAGAGGTGTCTGTGTGCTTGTCTGTCTCCAATTTCACTGGGACAGGCAGACAGAACAGTGACTGCTTAGGGCTTTTTGGAGCTAATCAATGTGTCAGCTGGTAAGATGTTTAAGAAGAGTTTGAACTAATGGAGAGAAGTATTGTGTTTTGATGATGAAGTGATAATCACTTATCAGCCCCTTGCTGGCTTGCTCACCTGTCAGTTTGCTGCAGACAGAATTAAGAAGCAGGGAGAGGGAGATTGAAAAGCTCTGTATCATCAACAGATTCATGCACTGCACACACCCCTCCTTGCCTCAGAGCGCCAGCCAGAGGCTGGAGTCTGACAACACTCCCACCCCTTGAACAGCCAGGTGGGGAAAGCCTGGGATGATGCAGGCAGACCTCCCTAATCAGAGGTGCTGCCTGGCCCTGGCCATGCCCCCCTCAACTCAGCAATGTGTAAGGGAAGGGAGACCTGCTCTAGCACCACCACCACCCCCCCGCAGCTTCTAGCCTGAGCCACTCCCAGCATATGCCTGGATTTCCTCAGTCCAGAGAGAATGTCTGTCCAGTTACAAACCAGTTCAGCCTAGCCAGGTTAGACTAACCTGCAAAGACTGAATCAATTCCGGCTCAGGCTTTTTTAATGTCTGTCCTTGGCCAAACTCTACAGGTGTTGACAAGACATGTTTCAGATATATGATAGGCATTGCTATGACAATGAGAACAATGCTGATATAAACTGTAATGTTGAACCTGAATGGGTCTCAGACAGAAATTTAGGAATTTTCTGTTGAACTCAATGGAATGTGCACCAGCTAGCCCTTTATTCAGCCCTGCTTTAATATATAAAGAAAACCACCCCCTAAAAGAGAGTCTTTACATCACTTACCATATGCACAGAATTGGGAAGTATATAGCCTAAGGAAACAAGAGAGTCTGCGACTTCAGCATCACTAACAGAATCCAATATGGTCCAAGTCAGAGGCCAACTGACATTTTTAAGAAGAATTTTTAATTGCAACTCCCTCATCTTTGCTTCCTTTCCCCACCTTATTTCCCCCACTGCACTTTACCCTGCAGATCTGAGCTATTAAAGATTAAAAGAACTGTTATACTCATGTAGTATGGGGGAAAATGGAGCAAGATGAAACAGTCATATCTACTGCTCTCCATAAACAGGATGGGGAAGGCAAAAAAGGTAAGATTAGGAGGCAAAGGAGGTGATGACCTACACAAAATTTTTTCATTGCTTGGACAACAGAGGAATGAAAATTTATCTATGATGCTGGAGTCACTCCAGCTGTCCACCCTTCCACCCCAATCCAAGGTGATTTTGACAATCCAATATCCCCTTGGTGCCATCCCTGTATGCAACAAGGGACAGGTTTCAAGAAGGGTACTGAAGGCCAGAGAAGAGACTGGTGGCAGTAATTTAAGACAAAGCCCAAGCATTATTTTAATCTCAGATAAGCATTTCTTGCAAGAACCAAGGCACTCTTTTAGAATACAGAAAGAAAAACCAGGTCTATACCTTAGTAAGGCTATGCAGGTTCCAGGTGATAACCATACAGAGAGAAAAAATGCTCTTACTTCTGGAATTTTCACTAAATCAAGGTAATGTTAACCTGGATCTCATCCACAATCTCAGTCTGAATGGCCATTGTGTATCTGTTGGATTTTAGTTTTTATCAATAGTTAGAAAACTGTGTCATTTTGGTCTACTGACTGAATCCTTACGTAGTATTGATCAATATACAGACATACAACTGTGTGTGGCCAGTGTATCCCTACAATCCTAATAGTCATTTTTCCTCAACATCTGGATAGTAAATTGACTTCAACGCAAAGCTAAAATTCTATGGAAGTGACATTCTAATTAAACAAATATAAAGTAGCACCTCTGAAATATATAGTCTTCTTCCAGTCAAAGCACTGACCTACCACTTCACCTTCAAAACATTCCCTTTCCAATTAATGGCTTCAGAATGAAACATTTAAGTCACAAAGTGTAAAAATACTAAATATACTTCTGTGCATAAATGCACGGATTATATATTATGGCCTCTTGGCACTAGCTAAAATCTGGAGCCCAAATACTCTGTGGAGATCCCTCTCGATGTAGCAAAATTAATATTACTCATTTTCTTGACCTACATTCTAAATGTGTCTAGACAACGTCCATGGCTAAAAGTCAGTTTTCATGAGTTATCATAAAAAGGAAGGGCTGAGGAGGAAGGAGTAAATTTTAATCTTAAATGAATTCCGGCTTTATAATAGAAAAATTAAGAAAAGGCTAGTAGTATGCTAATAATTTGTGCAGATAAAAGATATAGGCCCAGATACCCAGCATCAGCAAATCAGAGCCATATGTCAATGATGTATACAAAAAGCTATGCTATGCTATCTGTTACCATGTAAAATCTTAGCATAGCCTGTATGATAAAAAAATATGGGTGAAAGTAAGTTTTATAGCAAAGAATTATAAATAGCAAAAAACCTCCTACTATCTACATATTAGTAATAGGATTGGAACAGTCACATGCTTTGTGCTTATTTCCATTATTGTGCTTATTTCCATTT
>NW_017728931.1:40984981-41011500 GCF_001723895.1 Crocodylus porosus
GCCCTACATTCCTTCATAGCTTGACTACCTAGATTTAAAGATGTGACAGCTCTGGAAATTTTTGAAAGCAATAAGAGAAAAGCTAAGTTTATTGGTGTATAAAAATCTGGTTCAATACAGAGGTTCCATGTAGCCAGCTCTAAGTCAACACAAGGGCTATATAAAATAGCATAAGCCAGTGGGGACCACTTAGGTCCTCTGGGTTGAAGCAAAACTTAAGCAGTCCATAGAGACTTAAACAGTCTGTAGAGATTTACGTGCTGTATAAGACTTCAGCTCAACTTGTGCAGGGGTGGGGAGGGGGGAGGGGAGAGTAATTTCACCCAAAAGACTATCAATTGCTATAATGTATAAATCGGCAGAGAGATCAGATAGCATGCAACACAGCCAAGTTCTTAAAGCTACCTACATCCTGGATCTTCCTGCTTACTGCATACCAAACCCAGCGTGTAAAGAATTCCTATTAATGAGCTGTTACACTGAACCAGAATTCAGAGAGGTCACTCATGAATCATTGAGCCAACAACAAAGCTGTGGAATGCGTTTTCTCACTTTTGTCCCCATACTGGATACAGGGTATGGGTTCAACTGTCTCTGGGGAAGAGGGGTATGTTTGGGGCATGGGACTTTACAGTAGGCAAGGTTGAGATGCAGAGGGTATGGAAAGAGAACTGCTACTTCATAATCATAGGAATGCAAGCACTTCCCTGGCAGATTGGGCAATCTAATCCTGTAGCCCAACTCAGACAGAGGCCAATATCAAAGAAAGATGTCACACCCCTCAAAATTAGATTAGTATGCCCAATCGGAAAGAATTGCAAAGAGGAAACAAACAGCTTTAATGATGATTAGAACACAAGGTTTTGTGAAATTGTCTTAATAGTCATAAGTGTTTTTAAAAACAAGAATGAATTCAGACAGATAGATAAACTGTTAGCAGCATCCCTTTAATGGCAGCTAACCCACTTGTTCATTAAGTAGAGGAATGGGCACAAGAGAGATTAGACAAATCAGCCTCCACCTGCTGTCCCACATTTCATAAGAGAAACTGATTTGTAAAATAATCCCAAAGAATCAAGAATTTAGGGCCTGATTTGTCAAAATACTAAGCAGTCATATTTTCACTCAAAGCCAAGCAGAGCTGGGGCAGGAACAGGGCTCCGGAAACCAGATCCTCTGTGAATTCTCAAATGACTGACTCATGCCTTCCCAGTTGTCCTTGGGTGTCCTACATCCAGTGCAGTCAGTCTCTGACAAAGGTTTTTTTCCTTCACTTTGCTGACCTCAGGTGGTCAAAATTCAGCCACCATTTGGGTCTCATTCATGCCCCCATTTACACTACTATTTCTTCTCTCCTTTTAATGCTGGTACCTTAAACCACAGTTCCAGCTGTGCATTGATTACTTGTGGATACTAGAGCTACCTAGAAAGCCCAACTGAATGATCATGGCTTAGCCCTTAATAAAGAGTAGATATGCCTCAGAAGCAACACTGACCAACAATGATCAGACAGAATCTACTTAGTAGTTGATTACAACAGTATTTGTGTCTTGTTAACACCAAAGTGAAGAAAGGCACCTGTACAGATAAAATTGGGGTTTAACTGAGAAAGCTTTATGCATCAACTGCATATACAAATCCCAATATCTAGCAACAGAGCTAGGATGTATGGTCCATCCTCACCCATTTGAAACATGGCCCAGTGGGGACTGAGATGGAGCCCAAGTCAACAGGATTCTTTCCTTTAACTTTAATGGGCTTTGGATCAGGCCCATGGGGAAAAGATAGAATAGCAAAGAGAGGACAAAAACCCTAAGAAATGCAAAGAAGGCAGCATTGCAGCTATAATACAAAAACAAGGTGGTTTTTTTTCTGGAAAAAATGTTACATATTAGAAATGTTTACCATACACCATTAAAAAAAAAAAAAAAAAAGCTAGTCTAGGTTTCCCTTATTCATACTGGAAAAGGGTAGGGGGGAGGTTGTTTTGTTTTTAATGTTTTTAGTTATATCTTGTTGGTCAACTGCAAAGTAGCCAAAATAACCTGTTCCATTTGGAGCTCTAGACCAAATCCACACACTTGGCATGTCTACGTAAAGTAAACCCCAGCAGCAATCACTGGGAGAGCTGGCTGTTTCTGAAAGGATGAATGAGAGTGAAAAGGAAACCCCAAACAAAAGCAAAACCAGTGTTGAGGGTTGACCAGTCTAGGCACTGCACGTTAAAGGGAACAATATCGTTGCTTTAGAATCAAGATAGTCGAGTGAAAAGGCACAAGACTGGGAGTCAGATTCGACTGCTATTGCTGCAGCTGCCACTGACTTTGGGCCAGTCACTTCCCCTCCATTTCTGCCCCCTCCTTTTTCTGTCTTGTCTACATAGACTAAACTCTTCAGGACAAGGTCTGTCACACATTATGGGTTGTATTGCGCCTATCACAATAGGCCTGTTCTGACCCAAATTCTGTTGCATTGGGATGACATAATAACCCTGATCTTTGCTTTACCTGGCTGCCGTATGTCCATGCACCCCCACAGAAGGGAAGGAGGAAAAATGGAGTCTCAGTACTTTCTAATCAATATTTCAAGAAAACACAACAGCAGTAATTTTGCATTCTTATGTTCAAAGGCATTTATAGAGGTTGTGGAGCTTGGCTCTCTTCAGCCTGGCTGCCAGAGAAATGTTGGAAAGCTAATAAATACTATTTACAACAGTACTGGGAAGATAGGGGAAAAGGAAGAACATGGAGCAATTTGAGGCTTTGCCTACATGAGAAAATGTAATTGGTGCATCTTAATGCATTTAAAAAACAATTTACTTAAATCTTTGCAACTCCATCATGTCTCATTTTAAGAGAGCCTCACAGCAATTCAGCTTCCATCAAGCGAGGCAAACTGATAAAAATATGCTAGTCTTAAACAGACTTCAAAGCATCCACATGAAGGGGTTGCACAGATCACTCTCTCAAACAACTGTGTTAAAGTGGTGCAATTCTTTCATGTAGTCAGGGGCAGAAAAGGTACAGGAACTAACTGATCTTTACTTGGATCCTTCAAAAGGATGGCACCAGTAGAGAAACTTTATCTACCAAGTGATACAGGGGAGAGGGAGAACAGGAAAAAGGCAGGGAAATCCACATGACCAACATAAAAGCACAGACAGGAAAAGCTGGTAAGTCAAAAGCATCAATATTTCCTGCCTTCAGATGAGGACTGTGGCATCTCTCTGCTCCTTCTCCCCCATAAAGCTCAAGTGCTACTGACTGGTGGGCACACAGCTGCAGCCAAATTCAGAGCAGTGTCATCTTATGCCCACTTATTTCTCTCATCTTCCTTCTCCCAAGTGACCTACCACCCACACATGCCTGTAGGTTACACCTGTTCTACTCCCCTATTCAATATCTCCACCCTCTTCACTAGCGCACACACAAACCAAACACCTGTACATTGTTAACACCAGCTGCCCTTATAATCCAGTCCTTCCCCTTGTGTTCTTAGTCAGGGAGAGGAATAAAAGCAAAAACAGATGTGTGCGTTGTGTTGGGGAGGGGAAGGGAGGGGAGAAGCGGAGGAATAAGGACAATGGTTGCTGACTGAAGTTGCAGTGTCTCCAGCCAGTTCATAAGTCAGCAGACTGCCTCTCTTTTGCCCTTTGGTTCACTGAGGGTGACAAGTCGGGGTACTTTGGTTGGAAAGATGGGGCAGGAAGCAGGGAAAAAGGCCTCTTTTAAGAGGTGGCATTGACTCTTCTGTCAATTTCAATTATTTTCAGTGTTTCATTTGCCTCAAGTTCTGAACTGACCCTGCAGGAAGAAAAAGAAAAATGCATCAGTAAGCAAGCACAAAAAAGCAGCAAACATCCTGCTAAAACTGGTCAATGCTAATAAGCTGCCTGCTATTTACCAGGCACTTTTTGCTTGAAGCTCAGTAACACTGAATTAGTCACCTCTTCAATCACTGATTTAAATTTTGGCTTAAGCCAGAGCGATGTTGGGTAGGGGTAGTATCTCTAACTAGTCCTTGAGAGGGCATACAACCAAATAAAAAGCAGCATGTTTCCATCTCATTTGACAGAATAGGAAAGTGCCGTAGCATTGGACCTGGTCTCAAAGAGCAGGATCGTGGCAGGAAATTCAGAGATACAGTACAGAAAAGGACATTATACCTCAGTTATTCACACCTGTAACAAATTCTCTACCCCCACCCCAGAAATGGACTTGACCTCAGACTTCTCCAGCAGCTAAAGTGCAAACTAAAGGGGACTCTAAAGCATATGCTGGCTGTCTGGGAGAATAAGCAAAAAACCCCCACCCTTCAATAAAAATAGTTTTTGATGATGCACATTTGCTTCAGGTTTCAACAATCAGGCAATGCATGCATCCCACCTAGGTACTGTTTTGCAGTTTTTATTCCTGAAAAACCAGCAGCATATGTATGCTTCCACTTGTGTGTGAATATACATGTGCACCCACACAGAGATGCAAACAGGTGGGCCATACAAAGTTCTGTGAGATGCTACACCATTTTAACACCAGCATCACTGCTAAAACATCCAGTGGGGAGCTCTTAGCAACAATACAGACAGAACAGCAGTCAGAGCAGCATTATGCTACCTCCACTGTCTTGAGAAAGTGAGCAACCTTTAGTGGGTATACAGCAAATGAGCCAACAACAAGCTTCACAGGAATCCCACAACTAATTGCTTCTTCAGCATGTGGCCCACATAACAGTACACAGAATCAGCAGTCAAGAGAGCAGGGAATACCCTAGGCTGTATTCCTTGCTCTGTCACTGAAGCACTGGGCAACCTTGCGCAAAGTGCTTCAACTCTCCAGGTCTTTTCCCCTCCTTCTTTTGTCTTAATGTCTTCAGTACAGAGACATGTCGTGTACAGAGCCCAACAGAAGGGGGGCCAAATTGTGACAGGAGACTCAATGCTCTGCTGTATTAGAAATAATAATGGTCCAGAAATCTATGGCCTGTCTCTGTACTCACCTGTGCTGCTGAAGCCCCAGCAGCACTGATTTCTCTAATCTCGTTTCGTTGGCTATCGTGAACTGCATGATTTCATCTTGCTGTGTCCCTGGCACCGATTCCAGTGACACCGCCGTGTACTTGGAAGCATCTGTGTGCCTGTCCCAGACACTGCTGTGATCTGCTGCAGGGACTGGATTGGAATGCTCCTCCAACTGGTGGGGCTCTTCATAAATTAGCAGACTCCTTGATCGTACTGCAAATACATGGAGGGAGACAGAAGTAGAATGAGACGCAGGTCAACCTGGACACAAGGGCACTGGACACTTCAGGAATTAAAAGACAACCTAAATAGAAAGCGTGGAACTAGCTCAACTGAACGTCATTCCCCCTGGCAACCCAGAGTATTTGCCACCCTAGAGAAGAGATATCCTTGAGGTATCCCCAGGGCAAGGGGTTTTTTCCACAAGTCCAGTCAATGCTCTTGAACTAGAGGGACCACTTCTAGGAGTGAAGGCTTGGATATCATCCTGCTTAGAGCAACAGGCAATTTTTAAAATATGCATCAAACAGCTAAACGCATAATAGTACTTGCTCCTAGGCCTCTCTGTTGACACTTCCAGAGATGCCAACTTGTACCAGTAATGCTGGCAGAGAGGCATTTTTTTCTTTTTACAGTGTAAATACTTGCTCCCTTGCAACTAAACTGAGACTGTTCTTCTCTGTAAAAAAATTAATAAATAAAAAGTGTAAATGTTGAAAAAGAACACCCACAAATAGAACTGTTAAGTAGGCTGGGGACCTATGGCATATCCTAGCCTTTCTCTTCACAATATACTTGACCATTAGCATACCTATCCAAGGTATGTTACTACAGTCTGCAAGGTAGTATGAGGATACCCAGCTTAATTTTACAATAAACTAGCATGGATACCAGAAGCTATCTAGCTGCAGTAGGAAGGAAAGCCACTCTGGCTGATTTATTTGCTACCTGACAGGATAAATCAGTACACACAGAGCACTGTGCTGCTGTGACTTTGCCAAACAGACGTATCCCCAACTATGGTAATTTTTCAGCCTCCTCTATTGCTTGTGTTTCTACAAATGAAAAGCCATGAACTCTTCACAAAAACTACAGGCCAAATGTTAGCATTTTATGCACTCTCAAGTGAAAGAAAAACACTTAATGTAGGAGCCCCTGTTTGCTATCCTCAAAAGGAGTGGGACAGGGAGTGAGAGACAGCAAAATTTCTTGATCGCCAATGATGACCTTTTTGCAGATAATGGATGAAGGTAGACCAAAAGGCTTGGATAAGATAACTATGCAACAAACTTACCAGTGTTACTGAATGACTACTGGCTGGGGAGCAGAAGGGTAACAGGGACTGGCAGTGGCAGAGGAGCTGCTGAAGGCACGGTGGGGGTAAGCGATAAAAGAAAATTACAGTCTTGACTGGGTCTGGCACTTACCAATGGAGGCTGTGTACGACTCTGGAGTGGAATGCTGGCTTGGCAGCACCATCTTTGTGGCAGAGGGATAAGGTCCATAACTCTGAGAGAAGCTGCCAAAAATGACTGCAAAACACAGCACCACCACCTGGCAAAAGGAAGGGAACAGGAAATGAAAGCGCGCTCGCTCTTGGCACACTGATAAGTGCAAATTAATGGCAAGTCACACAACGGCTGTATTTAAGTGCTCATTTCCAGGCTATTTTTAGCAATATATGTTGTGCCTTACTAGAGATACACAAACAACAACAATTCAACTTCCAACAAGACAGACTTCATGATAGAGTCTGTTTTGAAGGTCTACAGCGCTGCCATTTTGCTCCATCCGACTACAGTCTGGAAGCTGGCAAGCTAGGAAACATGACTCAGCTACACTACAAACTGTGATATTCATATATAAAAATCATGCTTTCTAAATTGTATCTGGCACTTCCAAACCCACCCATGCTGTAGGACACAATCTTGCTTCAGAAGTGACACAGGGAGAAGCAACAGCTCCCAGAATCAGAGTGACACTTGTTACCATTTTCCATTCCAGCTACAGCACTAGCATAGAAGTAAAGCCTTTCATTCTGACACACTTTATTATTGTTAAAAAACAAGCTGGAAACAGATTTACAGGCACAGACTTTTTTTTTTTTTAATAAATGGAATTGGTTTTAGACCCAGAAGAAATGAGAAGCAGAGGACATCCATTTCACACCTGCATGAGCATCCTTTGACACTGCTACCAAAAGAGCCCCATTGCTACTTCCCCAATCCTGCAGCATTATTATTTAACGGAGTCAGGATGCAGATATGACCTGGACTTGGTAAAGGCTAAAAATCGACCATTACTGTTTCGTGGTCACCAATTTCGGGTCACTCACCATGAGACAGGTCCCTGTCTGTGTGCTGGCTACTTTACAAGATCGAGACACTTTGCCAGCAACCATAGCTTGAAGTCTCTGCAACTGCTGCAGGAGTGTCCTAGAAAGGCAAGAACGTGGGTACAAAACATTAACCAGTACGCACATACATCAAGACCATTTTCTGATCTCGCAGCTTTCCTCCTGGATTTGTGCATGTTACCAAGAGTAAGCATTTATGAACATGTACACCTAGTTAAAAGTCTCTCCTTGAAAGTTAGAGGGAAGGCAGGATGGTATTAATTGTCCAAGATACATTAGCTCCTTGAAAGTTGTGATTTGCTTTTCCACAACCATGTCATTTCCCTTCCCCACCCCCCAAACACTTCTACCAACAATTTTGCTACCTACAGAAAAGTGGGAGCAGAAATTATTGGAGTTGTGCAAACAACTGAGATTTGCAGACAGTCATTTGCACCCATTGCATGTCCAACCATTGTCACTGCTTTCAAAGTGAGGCGAATCAGGTCTCATTATTTTAGCTGATTGTGTAGCTGTGTGGATACATTTCTAAAAAATCTTAAGGTGAACTGGAGACCATCTGTAAATCAAATGAATGGAAATATCTATCAAATGTATGGACTTCCTCTCCTTAAAACATCGATGCAGAGGAAAATATTTGAATGCTGCTTGCTAAGTCCTTCAAAAACTGATGAAATCACAAACACTGAAGCTGCTATTTATTATTACAGTTCTCAGAGATCCAAAGTGTAACAGAGGTTGTATGGTGCTGGCTTTTGGACAAACACATCCCACTTGGCTCTGTTTAGTTGTACTGCTGCAGAAAGAACAGTCCATTAATTTGAGCGCTGAAAGTTTAAAAGCAAAGGAGGAAATCACTTTCAAAAAAGTATGGTGATGTTCAATTTGAAGCCTGCTCACCCCTGCTCTATTACGCATCCGGAAGCCTTCAAAAAGCCAATTTTGTTTTGATACAGATTTTCCAAGACAGACAGATGGAAATGATTGCCCTGCCTCAAGCACCCAAGCTTTGGAGAAGTCTGTATCTGGAGACTTTGCAGCCTGATCCTATTTCTCCATTTCACTCCTCCTTGAGGAACACTTGAAGTTTCAATGTATACAGGGGCAGCCTGTATAGAATGATCACACCACTGCTCTGAGAGCTGTGATGTCTGGACACATTCAAGTTGCATGTGGATGCTTACCTTGCTGGGGTCATCTGACCCCAGCTGACCTCCTGCCCCTTGGGCGGGGGGCTGGACCCGATCTCATTAGGTCCCCCCCCCAGCCCTAAAGTCTATGAAATCTATTTATCTAAAGTCTATGTCAAAATACTGGAGCAAGAGATAAGGCAGCAGAGTGAACATGTAGGATCACACACACACACAATTACTTTAAAACTGAGTTCCTAAAAGCTGATTGTAGGACAACCCCAGAGGTGCTTTTACAGCTTGGTATACACTCACCCATCTATTATAGCTTTTTTTTTTCCCCTTTCTTTTTTCTTTTTTTAAAATCAGTGAACATTGCTAATTAGGGTTTAATGAATTCAAGGACTTCAGGAGTAGAGTCTAAAGTGCATGCAAGGAATGCTCCCAGCACAGATTTATCTGGGCCAGCAGAGCCTGCCCAACTTATTAAACAAGGACAGTTAATGTGCTCTTAAATATGGTTTATTCCACAGAAGAGTAAAATAAAACAAGAGCTTTCTTTGCTTCAGTTCCTTATTTACCAGAGGCAGTTAAGTGGCAGAAACACTTCAACACAGCTGAAAGAGGCCACTGCGATTACTCAACAGCACTATTACACAGCACAGGACAATACAAGCAGCAGGTAATGTCACACAAGCAACTTTATGTCTATAATAAACATTATGTAGTTGGCGCATAACACTGCACGTGGCTATTCCCATCTTCTAAACTGAATATGCCTGTTTGAAGGTAATGATTTTGGAACCTTGCAATCAATGTACATAAATCACCAGGGGACAAGGGATGTTATTGTCATAGGTGACCTGTACTACCCAGACATTTGCTGAGAGAAGCAGACAGCCAGGTCTGACTGTTTGCATAGGTTCCTGGCTGTATTACAGGACCTTCACCTTATCCAGGAGGTGCACAGCCCCACTAGGGGAGATGCCTTGCTGGACCTGGTCCTGGCCACTGGAGATGACCTGGTGAGGGGACTGCAGGTCTTTGACCACCTGGGCAATAGCGATCATCACCTGCTGGAATTCACCATCCAGCTCAGGGTGTCAAAGGCTTACAGCAAGACTAAAGCCCTTGACTTCAGAAGGGCTAACTTCAATGAGCTTTGGAGATTAGCGGGGGAGGCACTGAGGGCCCAGAAGATAGACAAGATGGGAGTCCATGAGGGATGGTCGTACCTTAAGGGGATGATCCTCCAGGCCCAAAGGGTAACAGTCCCTGAGAGAAGCAAGGGGGGTAAGAGTGCTCAGAAACACCCTTGGACATTCAGGAAGGAAGGAGCTAACACCAAGGAGGACTACTCCTCCTCTGCCCGTGAGTGTAGGAGGGCTATTAGGAAGGCCAAGGTGGGGATGGAGCTCAGGCTAGCATCCAGGATTAAGGACAACAAAAAGTCCTTTTTCAAGTATATTGGGAACAAGAAGCAGGTACCAGGCAACGTAGGGCACCTGCAAGACTCAAATGGAAATCTTGTGGCTACGCCAGACAAGAAAGCAGATATTTTTAACAGTTTCTTTGCCTCTGTTTTCTTGAGCAGGGACCAGGACATCCCTCCTAGCAGAGGTAGAGACAATCTTGGGGATAGCTCTGTCAGGACTTTGATCAGTGCAGATGTAGTTAGGGATCTTCTGGAAGGGTTGGACATTTTTAAATCTGCAGGTCCAGATGCCCTCCACCCAAGGATGTTGAGGGAGCTGGCAGGGGTCATCGCAGAGCCCTTGGCTTGGCTGTATGAGCATTCATGGTCATCTGGCTAGGTGCCAAAGGATTGGAACTGGCTAATGTGGTATCAATTTTCAAGAAAGGGAGGAAGGAAGACCCAAGTAACTATAGGCCCATAAGCCTCACCTCGGTGCTTGGGAAGGTCTTGGAGAGAATCAAGGAGCACATCTGTGGGGGGCCTGCAGGGGAGATCATGCTCAAGGGCAATCAGCATGGGTTCACCAAAAGCAGGTCCTGTCTGATCAACCTGATTGCCTTTTATGACCAAGCAGCTAAATCTTTGGATGATGGTGTTGCTGTGGACAAAGTCTTTCTAGACTTTAAGGCCTTTGACACTGTCTCTCACCCCATTCTCATCAATAAATTAAGGGATTGTGGCATTGATGCCGGTACAGTTGGATGGGTAAAAAATTGGCTCATGGGGCACACCCAGAGAGTAGTGGTGGATGGGTCACACTCAACTTGGCGAGACGTGAGCACTGGGGTCCCCCAAAGCTCAGTCCTCGGGCCCACACTGTTTAACATCATCAGTGACTTGGACTAGGGGATGGAAAGCACATTGTCTAAGTTTGCTGATGACACTAAGATGTGGAGTGAGGTGGACACTCTTGAAGGGACAGAGAGGCTGCAACTAGATTTAGACAGACTACAAAAGTGGGCAGATGAGAATAGGATGGGGTTCAACATAGACAAACGCAGGGGGCTGCACCTTGGGAACAGGAATCCACAGCACACATACAGGCTGGGGAGTTCCCTTCTTGAAAGCACAGAGGCAGGAAGAGATCCTGGAGTCATTATTGACTCCAAGATGAACATGAGCCGCCACTGCCAGAGCACAGCCAGCAAGGCCAGCCATACCTTGTCATGCATTCAAAGATGCACCTCAAGCCAGTCCAGAGAGGTGATACTCCCCCTCTATGCGACTCTGGTCAGGCCACAATTGGAGTACTGCATCCAGTACTGGGCTCTGCACTTTAAAAAGGATGTGGCCAGCCTGGAGAGGGTTCAGAGGAGGGCCACCTGCTTGGTGAGAAGGCAGCAGGACACGCCCTATGAGGAGAGACTGAGGGACCTGAACCTATTCAGCATCGGCAAGAGGAGGCTGAGGGGGGACCTGGTGGTTGCCTCATCAGGGAAGATCAGCAGCAAATAGGAGGAGTCCTTTTTTCCCCAGCACCACCTGGGGTGATGAGGAACAATGGTAATAAGCTGATGAAGAATAGGTTTAGGTTAGAGATCAGAAGGCAATATTTTACAGCTAGGGTGGCCAGAATCTGGAACCAACTTCCCAGGGAAGTGGTCCTCGCCCCTACCTTGGGCAAATTCAAAAAGAGGTTAGATGATCACCTGTCTGGGGTCTTGTGAACCCAGCATTCATTCCCACCTGTGGCAGGGGGTCAGGCTAGGTGATCTGTTCAGGTCCCTCCTGACCCTAGCTACTATGAAACTAATGACAGAAGGAATCCACAAGCAGTTGAGGTAAGAAAAAAGGAGCAGAAGCAGCCTTGAGATAGCTAGAGCTTGCTGCTCTTCAGAGGGATGGGATGCTGGGGAGGCAAATCCACTAGTTTTGCTTAGCTTTGCTTTACCCTGTCCAGTACTGAAATCCAGCTTTGCAAGCTGGAATCCCCCAAATACCTGGAATCCAAGAAGGTGAGATTCCTCAGTTTGTCTTCTCTCACACATACCATGCAGGGGAATCACAGTAGTTCCACTTCCCATCTTGAAATGGATTTAAGCTGGGCCTCATTGACACCAATGAAAGCAATGGGCAACCTCCCTGATGGTAATGAAATTTCTGCCAGAGTTACCTTCACATGCACAGGGCCTCTCAGAGGTAAAATAACTTGGTGTCAGGGGTCAAAATGCTTCCATTGCCCTTCAAATCAACAGCCAGGAACTAAGGCAAGAGAAGGCCAGTTTGTCTGGGGGGGACCATATGACAATGGACTCATCATTTCCCACCCAATGGAAGAGTCTTTTTTTATTATTATTCTATGGTTTGATCCAACAGGCTGAGACAGAGTTCAAGTCTCAAAAAAGTTATTCTCCCCCAGAAAGATTACTTTCTTGTTATTAGGCCATAGCTGAGATGAGATTACTTTAAGAAAGGAGGGAAAAGGAGTCTTGTCCCCTTCAAAAACAAAGGCACATTAGTCCAAGAGACAAACCACTGAATATTTGGAGGAAGGTCAAGGCTACTTTCAATGAAAAATATTGCCTACAGCTGAATTTTAACAGGAAAAAACCGAAATCCTGAGGCAGTGCAGATAAGGGGGTTGCACCTTAGGGGATTATTCTCGTTATGTCTGACACATTTCCCAGTGATATTCAATTAGAGGGTCACCTCCTAGTAGGAGGTGCGAATGTGCTTTCACGCTTCTACTGCCAATGGAAGCTCCTCACAGTCAAGCTGTAAAGCAGCTGAGGACTCCCTCTCCTTCCAAGTCTTGCCAGAAAATCCAATCCAGTCTGTGATGTCTTATTTTTGGGCATGTCTACATATATTTGGAAGGACTCCTTTGACTGCTGAGGTTGGTTGCAATCCAAGGCTCCCCCCCTCTGTCCCTCTTCTCTGGAATGAAAATTGTAGTAGGGTGCAAGCACAAAATGTGTGACATTACAGGGAAGCTTTCAGCAACAAAGTATTACATTTAAAAGCTAGTAATAGCCAAAACAGGTTGCACTTTTTATAGGGGGCAGAAAGGAAAACAGGCTGTTTGCTTTGTTCAAGATTCTCCGTGGAATTTCTGCCTGTTGACAAAGCAAAAAAAAAAAGTTTATCTTTTCAAAACTCAAAAAACGGTTTCTCCATTTTCATCCATTCCCTCATTCTCCTTTCCTTTATTCCTTAGGGATAAAGAAAATCCCCAAACAACATTTAGTTTCCCAGCTTTTAATTGCAACCCAGAAAAGCTCCACCCAAAGAAAGAGAGATTTCCTACAAAGTTTTCATGACAAAGCTTTTTTTAAATACAAAAATTTTGACCAGCTCCCAAAAACAAGCAGTTGCTCCAGGGCTGACAAACTTAATTCTAATGAAGGCAGTTTTAAAATAAAGGAATGCAATTTTAAAATGTTTCTTTGCAACATGCTGTCAAATTCCCAGATCACCCAGGAAAGCTTAGTAAAATGGCCTCATCAACGTCAAATGAAGGAATAGCCTCGTTCTTCAACAAGACTTAACAACTCTGTTGCTGTTTCACCTAGTGCAATACCATTGTCTCTTATGATGGCTTGTTTGCAAGCTTGTGCTTCCCACTTACAGCAAGTGGGAACAGGAACAGGGCCTCAGTGGAGCATTCTTAGACTTCAGTGGAAGAACATCCAGATTTTACCTTATAAAACCATTACTTTTAGAACTGATCTTTGGCAAGTTGGAAAGCAATACAGCTGGCTTTCTGCTGTCATCATCTCTGGTGCTCTTATTCCTGATCTCAGATACTACAGTGACCAGCTTGTGTACTTTCACAGTTTGCACACACAGCATAAGGGTATTCACACCACAGGTGATGTATATGCAAGGCAGGATCCAATTTCTATTACCTCTCTGGGGAAATAGGTAGCAACAAACAACATCAGTTCCATCTAATGCTTGGATATCCCAATTTTCTAATATACTCTTTAATCCCTGATCTTCATGACTGCTATCCATCAGCCAGGCTGTTGTACAAGAGGCACACATGGCCTAGCTGAAAGGGGATTGGTTGGCACGCAGTAAACCTGCACTCTCTTCCTGGGTCCACCAGTGAATACCTGGGTGACTGAACAAAATCTCTTCCTCTCCCACTTCTCCTAATTTTCTATTTAAGATTTAAGTCATGGGAGACTTTAACTACCCAGATATCTCATGGGAGGAGCGCTCGCCCAAATCCAAGCGGTCACAAAACTCTCTCTCATGTGTGGACGACCTCTATCTGATGCAGGAAGTCCACGGGCCGACAAAAGGTAAAGCGCTACTTGACCTCGTACTGGCAACTAAGGGTGACCCAACTGGCAACCTAACAATCAAAGGGAAGCTGGGTGACAGTGACTGTGAACTGATCACCTGCACCATCTGCCGTAAAGCTGGCAAGTCAGTCAGTTGTACAGAAGTCCTCGACTTCAGGACTTTGACAAGCTAAGGAGGCTTGTTGGAGAGGCTCTAAAAGGTGACAACCCAATGGAGAGGGGAGTTCAGGACACATGGATGCTCCCTCAAGGGAGCAATCTTGGATGCGCAAGCAAAGTCCATCCCGTCTCGAAGGAAAGGCAGCAGGAGAGCACAGCAGCCCCATTGGCTCTCCAGGGAACTGGTGGACCTCCTGCATCTTAAAAGGAGGACTGGAACTGCCACCAAGGAGGAATACTCTGCATTAGTCTGGACTTGCAGAGAGCAAATCAGGAAAGCCAAGGCTGTGACTGAACTCCAGCTAGCTACAAATATCAAGGAAAATAAAAAGTCCTTGTTAAGATATGTGGGGAGCTGGAGGAGAAGCAAGGGCAACATTGGACACCTGCTAAACCAGATGGGACAACTGACAACTGATGCCCAGGAAAAAGCTAACTTGCTAAATGGATACTTCGCATCAGTTTTCCATCAGCCCCATGGGGAGGCCCGGGTGAGGGAGATTCCTTGCCCTCCATCAAAGCTGACCTCATGAAGGAACACCTCCACAGGCTGGATACCCTCAAGTCAGCCAACTCTGATGGGTTACACCCAAGGGTACTCAGGGAGCTGGCGAGCATCATAGCTTAGACCCTAGCATGGATCTTTGAGAGCTCTTGGCGCTCTGGTCAAGTGCCCGATAACTGGAAGAGGGCCATTGTCATGCCTATCTTCACAAAAGGGAGGAAAGTAGATCTGGCAAACTACAGGCCCATCAGCCTGACCTCTATCCTGGGGGAGGTCTTGGAAAAGATTATTAAGGAGGCCAACCTTAACAGGGTAGCTGAAGGCAATATCCTGAGGGATACCCGGCATGGGTTTGTTGCAGGTAGGTTTTGCATGACCAATCTCATTTCCTTTTAGGACCAGGTGACACATCACCTGGAGAAAGGGGAAGAGATGGATGTCATATACCTCGACTTTAAAAAAAGCTTTCGATCTGGTATCCCACGATCACCTCTTGGTTAAACTAGCTAACTGTTGCCTTGACATCACCATGATCTGCTGGCTGGGGAACTGGCTCTGCGGTAGGACCCAGAGGGTGGTGGTCGATGGGAGCCAATTGTCTTGGTGGGCTGTGACCAGTGGGGTCCCACAAGGCTCTGTCCTGGGCCCTATACTGTTTAACATCTTCAACAATGATGTGGACATTGGTGTCAGAAAAGGACTGGCCAGTTTGCTGCCACCAAACTCTGGGGTAAAGCATCCACACCTGAGGACAGGAGGGTGATCCAGGCAGATCTGGACAGACTCATGAAATCGGTGGACAAGAACCTGATGGTGTTCAACACCGAAAAATGCAAGGTTCTCCACCTTGGGAGGAAAAACCTGCACCATGCATATAGGCTCGGAAGTGCTACACTGGTTAGCACTACAAATGAAAGGGATTGGGGGTCATGGTTGACCACAAGATGAACATGAGCCTTCAGTGTGATGCTGCAGCTAGTAAAGCGAGCAAAACGCTGGCTTGCATCCATAGATGCTTCTCAAGCAGATCTGGGACATCATTCTCCCACTGTACTTGGCCTTGGTGAGGCCACAGGTGGAGTACTGCGTCCATTTTTGGGCTCTGCAATTCAAAAAGGATGTGGAGAAGCTTGAGAGGGTGCAGAACAGAGCCACGCGCATGATCAGAGGTCACGAAAACAGACCTTATGATGGAGAAGCTGAGAGCAATGGGGCTATTCAGGCTGGAACAGCACAGGCTCAGGGGTGATCTGGTGGCCACCTATAAGCTTATCAGGATCTGGGGGAATATCTGTTCACCAGAGCCCCCCAAGGGATGACAAGATCAAACGGTCACAAACTCCACTGTGACCGGTTCAGGCTGGACATAAGAAAGAACTTCTTCACTGTCCGAGCCCCCAAGGTTTGGAACAGACTGCCACTGGAGGCAGTTCAAGCACCTACTTCAAATGCCTTCAAGACACATTTGGATGCTTATCTTGGTGGGATCCTATGATCCCTGCTGACTTCCTGCCCCTGGGACAGGGGGCTGGATTCAATGATCCCCTGGGGTCCCTTCCAGCCCAAATGTCTATGAACTCTAAGACGACTTATGAAGCAGGGACTTTCTCCTATTATGAGTCTGGAGAGTAGACAGCACCATGGGGTCCTGGTCTCAGTTGGTACTGCTGGGCACTAGTTACACAAATAATACACTTCCTTAATTTTAAGAAAGCTGCCTAGAAAGGGCCTTGGATGGGTTTTACTGACAAGGTTGAGTCATAAATTATGAAGGGAAGCATATGCTGCTGTTCTAGCAGTAAGAGTGCCAAAAAAATTCACAGCAGTCACCCACTCATATCAGTGAAAATGTAGGAGATGAGAGAACAGCTCGCCAGCATCTCAATCCCCAGCTTCTTTCTTTGCCTGCTGAGATGTGTGGATGTTCACGGGCCTGGTTTCAGCTGTGTGCATCTTGGCCACACTTAAAACATTTTGGCTGAAATTTTCCAAGTTAAATGTTGACCACAGATTAGCATTTGGGGGATGGAGGGAGTTGCTCCAAGGATTCCGACATATCGCAGGATAAGGGAAAAAAAGGTGATTTCATCTATGTTGTATAGTTCTTACAACCAATTCATTGAGAAGCCCAAGTGCCCTTGTGCTTTGCAGCTGGGACCTGAAATTTGGCAAGGGAATAACATCAGAGATGGACAAATTTTCATGGGGATGAAAAAGATGCAACATCTCCAAAAACGTAGGCTCTGAAACTCTCTGTTAATACACACTTAGTGGAGGTTATGTAGAGTTTGGCAACTAAATTCTCTGAAGAGCTCAACTGAGCATGCTCCATCAGATCACTGCCCCTCCCTGTCATCCACCACACTTGGCAAGTGACATCCCAAAAAACAACCGAGTAGGACTTTCTCCTGTAATTACCTCACCTAACATTAAAGGCTACTGCTGTATTGGACACTAGAAATCTGAGTGGAAGCCAGTACTCCCAGGCTCTCAGATCTAGCTCACCTGGCATCCAGTGACACAAGGCCCCTGCCCTGAATCTTGGGACTACGGTGGAAGCCCCTGCCTTGGAAAGTGGGAAGGGGCAAGAAATGGGATGATGGTAAAGAAGAGCTGAGGGGCAGGCATGGGATGGAGGATACAGTACCTAAGGATGGGACTGATAGGAGAGGGTGAAAGAGAGGTTAACATTACAGGAGTAAAAAATTTTATTATATGTACACATAGGTAGGTGTGGGTATGTAACGATTGCTTTATTTGTGGATCTGAAGATGACTGACTAGGCAAACCCAGGACCGAAAGATTTTGTTGCAACTCGGGCACATGTTTCTGTGCAGGGTGGGTTGGCTCTGGATTCTCGATTCAGTCTGCAGCACACCATTTCGTCTACTCTCACTTTTCCATCTCCTGTTGTCATTGTAAGGTTTCAAAGTACTGAGATTATTGCAGCATACTCTTCTTTCATTTGAGGGGACCCTGGGAGATAGTCTTCCATGAGCTGATGTTGATGTTGCATTTTTTGTTTCAAGCTAGCCTCGAGGAAGTCCTTGAAGCGCTTTCTCTGCCCTCCCCTCGAGAGTACACCTTGACTGAGCTGGGAGAATAAAACTTGCTTTCAGTCTGGAGTCAGACATCCAGATGATATAGCTGGCCCAGCGAAGTTGATGTTGGATGATCATCACCTCGATGCTCACAGCATTTGCTTGTGAGAGGATGTTAATATTAGTGGATCCATCTTCCCATTGGATTCAAAGGCTCTTGTGCAGGCAGTGTTGACGATATTTCTCCATTGACTTGAAGCATCTCCTGTGTACTGTCCACATCTCAGCTGTCTCAGCTCCATACAGTAAGGCGAGGATCTCAACTGCCTAATAAACCATGAGCCTGGTTTTGGATCTGATATTGTGAGTTTTGAACACTCACACATTCCTCACCCATCTGAAGTCTGCACTTGCACTTTTAAAGTGATGTTGGATTTCTTCATTGATATCAGCCTTCTGCAAGAGATGGTTTCTGAGGTATGAGAACATTCAAGGTTCCCCAGAGTCTCACCATAAGTCTGAATTATCAGACAGGCTAAGGTTACAGAAGCAGAAAAGTTTGTAACTACTAAAGGACACTCCCCCCACAACCTGTAACTATATTCAGTAGCATCAAATCTCTGCTTCCCTCTGGCATTAGCAAATAGCCATGATACTGTTGGCAAAGCATAAGTCTCATTCTCCTCTACTGACCGGTCCACACAGAAGAAATGCCCTGCTACTACTGCTACTTCCAGTTATTCAGATGGCAGAATTCTGTTCTATAAATCTAAAAGTCCAAATCTCACTGATGACCCAACTTGGGGGTGGAGAAAAGAGCATCAGCATGGTTTGAGATCATGGAATTTTAGTCTTTTAGTTTAATTTTGCTAAAACAACAAACAACATACAACACTTTAAAAGTCATTAAAAATGCAATGTCACGCCCTCAAAAATTAGGAAACAACAGGATTAAAGGCACCCTCATAACCATGATTTGACCTCCCTGGTGCGCGTGCCTTGACATGAATGCCTTAATTACATGATCACATACTTTTTTCTCCCTAGGACTTCTGCCTCATTCAGAGACCTGGACTTGCTGTGGGAGTAAATCAAGGATGTTTACTGAAGTAGGCTGCATCAAGTGAGCCAGGGAGCCTACTCATGATAGAGGGAAGAATATACAGAATAAACAAGAGAAAGAAACATCCTATGGTCGATCGTCACACCAGAGAACAAATACTGCTATACTTGCTCTGCCACCGAACTCTTAAGTGATGAAAAACAAGTAATTGGAACAGTCATTTTTCACAGTTGGCTACCAAACAGTATACGTTCCTCATATGCTACTATCGTGAGATGCCTGGGGTCAAATCTAAAGAAGTGCTTAACACTCCCACGTAGTTGCAGAGGCCTGGAGCTCTGCTTGGAAAAAATAAAAAAGGCAAAACAAGTGCTAAATACTTTGAGCACCCAAGTTTAAGGCCAAAATCATCACCAGTCTCTACTACTTTCTCTATGCCTCCGATCTACCAACTTGCCTCATAAGGTTTGCGAAGCATGTTCATAAATTTTAGAGAAGCACTTGGGTACTGCAGTGAGACACCATAAATGTCAATGAAGAACTTGATAATTTTGCCTTCATGGTGGAGTCTGGATAGCATGCATTAAATAAGTCCTTCTCAACCAGGGGACCATGGCACTCTGTGCAGTCATGATTCACAAGATGAAGCCAGAGGTCTCAAATAGGAATCTATAGTTAGGGACCTACCGAACTCATGATTTCACAGTTTTCACAAAAAACGTGAGATCAGGTGTTTTCTGCAAAAAACAGCAGGCTCCATGGTTTTGGTGGGCTTGCTGCAGGGTTGGGGGAGGGGCAACATACTCGCAAGCAGAGAAAAGGCTGGGAAGCCCTGTAGTCTTGAAACAATGGGGGTGAAGGGGGTGGAGAAAATGAAAGGCTGAGCCTGTGACAGACTCAGTACAGACACCTGTCTGGGGTCAGTCAGGGAAGCGGCAGAGTTTTAGCACCATCTTTAAAGCAGCTGGAGGCATGTTGGTGCAGCATGCTTCATCCCAAGGAGGACTGAGCAGGGATGAGCAGTGATAAGAAATCCTCCAAGAACACCAAATATGTTTCAGCTCTGGACCGTATTAGGCAGTATGCTGCAGGGACTTTAAACAGATGGAGGCAAATGGTTCTGCACCACCTGCAACACAACTCTGGACGTGTTGAGGAAAACTAGTATAGATCAACACTTACGAGTCCAAGGTGCACACGAAGCGAAAGGCAGAGGCTGAAGGTCAGAGCAAGAAACAAGCGACCACATCCTGTCTTACAAAAACCCTGGAAAGCAGCTTGACAAGGTGAGTGATGGCATTTTCCCTCATGAAGGCTTTTGCAGTGGCGAACATCCCGTTGGAGAAACCTGATCACCCTAAGGAACTAGCTGAACCAAAGTGTGCCAAATGCTGCCAAGTGTCTGTGGGTGAACAAGTTTTGCCAAGACTATCTCCCTACAGTAACTGCTTCACACGTACAGTCCATAACGTCTGCATTGGAAGAGTATGAATCCTTCTCCATTGTGGCCAAGGAAGCTACTGACCCTCAAGATAACAGTGTTACACAACTTATTTGTATCTGGGAGCTGGACAAACCAGGACCTGACTGTTTTTCAAACAGAGCTAGTCCACACCTCACGTCTGTCAATTTTTCTACTGCGACTCAGGCTGCAGTGAAGGCAATGGTCAACTATGGCTTAGACTTTAACAAGATCTCAGCATTTCTGTCCGACAATGCCATCCATGTACATGCACTCAAAGGAATGCTGCCCAATGCAGTTCACATCACCTACAATAAACACATTTTGTCTTTAGTAAGTGACATCTGGTGTACACAGTTCCCCAATACTGATAGCCTGGTGTTCACCTTCAAGAAAGCCTTCAAGCACTGTCCAGGCCGCAAGCTCCAGTACAGTGAATCCCTCACTAGTCAAAGGAAGGCCTCACAGGAAGCTGTGTTGCTGCTACCAGAGCCTGTGCTCACAAGGTAGAATTCATGGTTTGGTGTGATTCATTACCACTACCAGCGTATGCAGTACTACCAGACACACGGTGCATGCTTAAGCTTTTCAGTCTCCTGGAACAGATAGATGCTCAAGATCAAGTGAAGTTAGTGGCAGAAAATGCCAAGAGGTTCATGGAGCTTCTAATGTTATTTGAAAGCTAGCAGGCTGTGATCCACCACATACACAAACTGATGGATTTGGTAAGTTGAGTCAAAGACATGGCATTATAAAAACTGTCAAGCTTTCATCATGAAAACCAGTGGACAAGGGACCTGTTCCAGGCAATAGCTGTAAAGCTGAACCAATACTACAGGTACTGTCACCAGGGTTTAGATAATCTCCTTCCTTGCTGCTGTTTGCATTTTGGATCCCAACCAGGTGCCTGTTCCAAGTTGTAAACCTCAGCTACTGAGATCAGTCCCCAGATGCCAGAAAGAGCATGACAAGGAAAGTGCTGTTTACATGAACTTTGTCAAAGAGTGCCAAGTGCCTGTATCTGTGTTTTGGGACTCTATTTGTGACTGGTTTCCACATCTGTACACCCTTGCAAAATATGGCCTCACCGTTCCAACCAACTCAGTGGATGCTTAGTGTGCCATCTCAGTATACAGACAAGTGTTCACCCCAGAGACAGAGATTGTCAGTAGCAACTGCTATTGAATGCTGCATGCTAGAGTTTAACAGCTAGCATGAACTGCCTGTCTCAAAGTTGGCATCAATTAAACTGCTTTTTACAATGTGATTTAATAAAAGTATAGTGATGGTATTAGTTACAATTCATATTGTGCATAGCTTTAAATTTCATAAGACATTTCAGTTTACAGTTTAATTCAATGCTTGGATTTGCTTAATGTTTCCATTAATGGCTTCTGTGGGTTTAATCATGGTAATTAAGCCATGGTTTGGGGCCATCTACCAATCTGTGGTAAGGGGTGAGACTGCCAGGGCCCCTTGGCCAATCAGAGGTGTGGGGGAGGGCAGGGCAGGGACAAGAGCCGCTGCCATATGCCCATGAACATGGTGGCCAGCCCCGCGATCTGGCTGCAAAAGCAGCCACCTGCATCCTTGATTTGGGTATGTCCCTATCTATAGTTCCCAGAACGTTTTGCACTGTTCTGGTCTTTGAGGTTTTGCAACGGAAGAGTTGCTCAGTTTTTCTATAGTCAAGAAAATGAGTGAAAACAAAGAGCTGGTATTTTCCAAGGACTGCCCTGAGTCTAACAAGGGGTGGCTTAAGGCTAAGAAGGTTGAGGACTGTTGCATTAAAAGTCTGGGCCATACTGAAGGAGGAAGATGATGTATATCTTGTATTGCTATCTATTCATTAAATATATATATTCATACATCTCTCTCATATTGCTAACTATTCATTGAATGAGGCAGTGATCATTGAAGACCAATTTAGTACTGGGACGTAAAACTTACTTTGCAAAAGGAAGTGGAACAAATGAGAAAAAACATTAAGACCAACACCCAAAGGCAAGCCTGATGAAAGAAAACTACAAAACTAATTCTACGTATATGACATGTAAAATATTTAGAGATAACACCTCATAGTAGGCTAGTATAGAAAAGCATCAGAGAAGGAAGACATTAAAATTTCCTCCTTACAGGTTTATTCAACATAATGTCACTTTTCATTACTACACAAAACACCAGGAGTGGGAGAAAGATTACAAGTCTTTTTTGCGTGGGGTGGGAGGTAAGGCACGAGTAAGAGTAAATTCATGTAAACCACGGTTGTCAGTGCAGACGAGGGCTATGAAGCAAGATTATTTTCAGTGTGTTGCTATTGGTAGGTTAGTCCAGAACTGCTCACTTGATTGTTTTTACCGTAGCTGGACCTAGCCTGATCCTATGCAGCAATTCCTACTGACATACAAGGCAGAGCAGGGCGACAGGCAAAGGAGTGGGAGAAATGGCCTGGTTCTCTTCATACAAGCAGCAGATGTCTGTATGCACAAGTGGTGTGTGGGAGATGTTCTCCAGCAAATTACAGTGATACAGGGACTGTTTCCATGAAATTAGAGATTGGATCCAGAGATTAGAAACAGCACGTGCCACTCAACTAGCAATACTCTGGCTGCCAGACAAATCCGACGCCTGTGTCAAGTTCTTGGTCCTTATCTTTAAACCCCAGCTACTGCAGCAAAAGCCACTTTTCATGCTTCAATGACATGGCTGCATTCCACAGCAACACCACAGGGACATAGCTACGTAGGTATTTGTATCAGGCTCATCTAGGACAAGTTCAAAAGGGACATGCAAGTTCAGAGGAATTTGCCACCATCAAAAAAAAAAAAAAAAAACAAACAAACCGTGAGAAGCTCAAGTCTGTAACCCTTGGATCATGAAGGAACAGTCATCTCTTTCACCTGGCCTCCCACTCAGAGCTCAACTGTGAAATGGTTGCCCTTTGAGAAAGCTGCATTTGATTCACCTACTTTAAAATCAAGTACTTAGTGGGGGGAAGAGGTAAAAAACTGTTTCTCTCTGAAAGAAAACTGCATGTCTAAACTGATGCAAGTTCTCTGATGATGCAGGGCACCAGTTCTAATGATAAACAGTAATCCCAGAAGAATGAGGAAGGGCTCCTGACCTGGGGCCTCAGAGCTCCTCTGCAGGTTTATGTTCCAGAGTAGGACCTCTCCTCTAAGAGCAGAAAGGGCCTTGAGACTTCTTCTGTCACTGACGGAGTTACTGAAAACTGACACAAAGCAATCCCAACTCACAACAGCCTGGAAGGAGAACCTGGCCTGAAGCATCACATCCAGACATATTTAATACTGAACAGGAAGTCACCGCATGGAGTTTTGCTTCCTCTTTCTTTTTTTTTTTTTTTGTCAATAACCAAATCACCCAGCTGTCATCCAAAGCTCTGTTTGGTCCCTTATTTTCCAGATTTCCCACCTTTCCTTTGGAAAATACTCCAGTGGTTTTTCTTTCTTCCCCTTACCTGTTTGTGCTCTCTAGGACTTCCACTTTCTTACGCAGCTCACTGTTTTCATTGGAACAGGACTCAACCCTGGGGAAGACACAAGGAGAGGGAAAAAAAACAAAACTTAGACAGTTCGATGAAGGGCTGAACATGTTCCAACTTGATTTTCCTGGATAACTCTATGGACCTGTCTATATTAGGGGAAAAAGCACTGTTACAAACTTCCGTTTCGATGTTTTGACTTCACACCAGATGTAAAACACCTTGTAATAGGTTACACCTGACATTTAGCAACTAAAGGCTGCACCAGCCTGGACTAAGCTTTTGAGGTCAGCACAGCTCAATCCACGTCAGTTGCACTAATTCTTTCTTGGCAGAGACAGAACATCAGACAATCTGTTCAGATGAACTTCCTAGGTCCATCCCACCATGTAGTCTCATGACTAAAAGTTACCCAGAAAAATCTCTTTTTGCAATGAAAAATTGGATAATGGGTACTAAAATAAGCTACGGATCATACTAAAAAATATACCTCTCAAGTGTAGGGTGTAGTCTTCTTTGGCACAGGGTGCAAGGAAGAAATAAGAAGAGAGTTTTGGCACTTCAGCACAGTAATTTTGTGGGCCAAATTCACTAGAAGAATGTGTATCATCCTTTTTTGAAGAAGACTGACTATTCCCATGCTCTTTCTCCACCTCCTCCTCACTCCCCCAAGCAGTCCTCAACTCCTTTTACCTCTCATCTGCTCATCATACCACTTGAAGACAAGGAAGTTGCTCATGAGGAGGCCAGCTTCCCCAGTCTGCTTACTGAACAAGAAAATCCTGCAATGTAGCCATGTAGAATACAAATGCTGGAAAATGCCAGTGTTAAAGTGGCAAGACACTGGGAGTGCCCTTGTCTCCCCTGCTTTAAGCTATGGCACATTAGAGGGTGTCCTTGGTGTTTTGGGTAAGTGCCTTGTAGTTATGCATGAGGGTTTCAAGTGATGCTTTTGAGGATTCTTTGGGTTAATGACTGTCTGCAAATCCAGGGCAGTGGACTTGATGCCCCAGGAAAGCTTTTCCAGTGCTATGTTCAAGATACTCCATAGGGCACAAGGATACTATCCCCAGTGAAACCAAGAACAGCCAATCAACCTCAGGTCTGTGGAACAAGCTACACTCAGGAATTGCCACCACCTTATATTCTGCTTCAATGCTACTGTAAACTGAGAAGAGTTGGCGCAATGCGCCGAGTCTTGACATATAAATATTTGTCTCACAAATATGTTTTTATCTGAAGAACTAAAAAAAACCACCTGTTTCCTTTCCTGGACAAGAGCTTTCTTTTTAAACTACCACTAGGTGGCATATGAAACACATTCTACACAAACTCAACAGCTGGCTAGGATACCCTGCCATTTCAGCAACTGGTATCATTGGTTAGTTTGAAAGGGAAGCTGGCTTACTTTTTTTCCAGACTGTCCATGTATTCTTTCTTCTTTCTTCTACTTTCCTGGGCAGAGATCTAAGAGGGAAGGAAAAGCACCATACAAACATTTTTATAGTGAAAGGACCAACCTTCCAGCTTTACTTGGTTCCAGGACAGGCATCAGAAGGACACTTATCAAGGGATGATCCTGCCTCAGGCTGGGGGTTGGACCAGATGACCTTGAGAGTTCCCTTCCCGGCTTACTTCTTTATGATTCTAATATGTGCCAAGCCACATGTGTACACTGCAACGACAACTCCCATTTTTACTTGCGCACTCAGGCGCCCTATCTGCCACAGAGGCGACTGTGTACCTCAGTGCCCAAGGATGTGCAAGATTATGCACAGATAACCAGGATGGTCAATTTTAAAGACCATCCCTTCCCTAGGCTGAAAGAATAGCTAGGCACTTGGGACATTCCAGCTTTCTAGCTTCAGAATCTCAGGGAATAAAGAGCAGGGCACTGTGATACACAGGAGAATTTAGAAGCACAAAACAAGTGGAAGTTTCATCACTGAGTAAAAAGGACACAGAAGCTTTTTCTAGACAAGGAAGAGAAATAAGTTTTCTTCTAAAAAGCTGGCCAATGTGATTTGATGTACTAGTTAGCATCCAGCCTAGACACAGACTAGCACCTTTATGGCCCCATTACCTTAAATGGTGCCCAGACAGGAAGACACAGTGATCTGTGCCAAGTATGTACCTGGGTGCAGAGAGATGCTGTCTCTGATGGGTAATTTTAGGAGTGTATTGAAGGAAAGCTATCTTCATGTAACAAAACAATACAGTATCTGAGATACTGTACATCATTACAGACCACTATTGTAGAACTACTGTAGCATTTCTGCATGAGGGAATCATTTAGCAAAGCCACAGGGTTAAAAAAAGTTACCTTGTTTTTTATTTTCCTGCGAATTTTCTTCAGTGCTTTTTCCTCTGCTTTTGTCAAGGGTAGCTTTGTAGGAATAGGATACCCCTCTGCTATCAGAGTCCTCTTCTCCTCCTCTGTCAAGATCAATGGACCTGTCCCCTGAAGCTTCTGCATGCACCAGTGATGAAGGGTAAGGAAAGGCAGAGAAATAGTAAGATCATCCAAGAATCAGTAGATCTTGGAGAATGG
>NW_017728931.1:41011600-41062534 GCF_001723895.1 Crocodylus porosus
GGAGGAGGCTGCAGGTTAGGGCTCCCTGGCTTCACAGATCTCCTTTTGCCTATTCTCAGTTTCATCCACCCACAAATGGGGGGTGGGGAGGAGAAAAATGCCCAAAGAAATTCAACTTCTAAAAACACTCAGCATTCTGAGTCCACTGAAGTCATTGGTAAAACTCGCACCGACCTGAATGGGATACAAGTTAAATTAGTGAGGAGGACAGGACTGACAACAGTGATAGAATTAATTACCTAACCCCCAAGACAGTGTCAGGCAATCCACTGACGCATGGGCTGCCTGGATCTTTATCAATTGGAGCACCTTTAATGACAAATAAACAGTATGTGCCATGTGAGAAATGGCATCACCATTTTACTTCAAGCTCACATGACACTGGTGGGAACACCAAAGCCTGACAACTAGATTTGGAGACTCACTCAAAAGAAATTTTGTTTGTCTCTGAAAAAGGGGTAACAAATTGGCACATACAAGGTAACAAAACAAGAGGAGGTGCCCCCCAACTTACATGTGGTGCTGTCAGGAGGGGGGAATTGGAGAGGGATGAAGCTGCACGTGAGGTCGCTTTAGCTGTGGCTTGTAGTTGGATTGGACTTGATGGAGGAAGGGATCTGGTTGGACTCTGCCCACCCTCAGAGTCACTGCCATGGCTGCTGGGAGGGGTTGGAGGCAAGTGCAAATTCACTGCTGAATGGGAAAGAAGAAACAAAAACAAAGACTTTCATCATAAAAGGCCAAGTCAGGTGTTCTCAGTAAACTACCACCAGCTTTAAAAAACTAGGGGCAAGTCAAGACTGAGGGCCATTTGTTAACAAGCTGACAGCTGAGAAGTGGAACCTTTGAATGTGCAGGGTCCCCAAGCAGAGACTTGTCAATGCAGAGGCACCCCCGGCCTTTCAGAGAGGCTGTAAATAGTCATGGTCCTGAAACATTTAGTCTAGCAGCAGACGGTTATTTGGAGGGTTAAGCAGTTTTGTTCTGTTGGGGTGTATCAAATGGATAACCCTTGTTACTGCAGAAAGAACTTTCCCCATTCCCTGCCAGCTAGTTCTGTGTGGGAGCCCAGTTTGAGCCCATGGCACCTCTGCTGATATTGCTAACCTGGGTATTACTTAGTGTCAAATTCATAGGAAGATCTCTTATGTGGATACCTGTCCAGAAAAAAGCAGGGCAAACTCACTCATTTATTTTTCATAGGCCACCTAGCAGATGCCCATAGTGGCACTGACTTAGAGTTGCTGTTGACCTGGGCCAAATTTTAAATGACCGCAAGTGAGAAGGAAAGCTGAGGGTTCAACTTACCATTCCATTCATACTATGTAAATTGAAGCTTAAAATGTAAAGCAGGTAGTGTGGGAGAGAAGAATGAAATCAGGAAAGCTGATTGTCTAGACTGGTCCTTTAATCATCTACTGTCACTACCATCAAGTGGCCAGTACCTGACACACACAAGATAGAAATCCCCTTAATGCAACCAGCCACTGGTGTAATGCTATATATTTAGGGTGACAATATGTCCTGTTTTAGCCAGGACAGTTCCGGATTTCAGAGGCTGGTTTTGGCCAGCTGTTGGGAATTAATAGGCATCCTGCAAAAACAGGGGCACAGGGCACAGTCTGCAGTATGTGACAGAGTGCCTTGAAGCGGGGCAGGCAGGCTGGCATGCAGCCCCACCCCCCCAATCTCGTGAGAGCATGGAGGGGTAGAGGTAGGGGCAGTGTCTGATATTTCCCCAGTTATGTCCCAGATTTCTATATGGTCAGCCTACTTATATTAGGCTAAGTACTGGCTGACCCCTACCTACCACCAAGCCAATTACTGCACTCCCTGCAGCAGTTTTGCTCGGCCTTATCTGACACAACAGTCAGAAAATTATCTACTCACAAATACAGCCAGATCCCTTGACATTTTGTGGCAAATGATTCCACAAGCTACCTGACTTCCTGTTGCACAAAGTTGTATGTTATCTTTGGGTACAGGTCTTTTTGGTCTATGTTTGTACAGCACAGAGTACAATGAGATCCTGACTTAGTGAGGACATCCAAGACACTACAATCATTTGTGCACCTGAACTGACTTCCTGCTTACTTTGTCACCTCATCCCTTTATCTCTGTGCCATCTGACAAAGTAAAAAAAGGACACTCAGGTTCCACTTTTCTGAACGTCTCAGTCACATCTAGTCAAAATACATCTGTTTTCTATGCTAAATAAATTCTATACCTTCAGGATTTGAGTTCTCTGAAAACTGTCCAATCAGTTACATGATAAAGATAGAGTAGATTCATATTCTTTAGACCCTTATGTTTTTTTTGGAAGCCGGAATCTGTTCCCTAGAAGGTGTCCCAACTTTGTCTGGAGACAAAACAGCTGGCTTTCCAGTTCTCGTGGCTAAACAGGTTCAGCTTTATTCATACCACATTCTGGCCATCAGTACAGTAGCTTGGGCTAGTAATTAACAAACCTTCCTTAGAAGAGAGGTTCAGGAATTGATCCACTTCATGTGGCTCCAGTTTAATCTCTGGAAGAACTTTCTGGCTCAATGGTTTACTCTAAAGGAGAAAGCATGGGGTAGGGGGCACAAAGTTAAAATGCAAGAAGGACAGAGTCAGTTTTTCCATAAACAGACAGGCTTCACTCGCCTCCCCATCTGCATCAGAGAGCTTTTTATTGCTTCCCTGTAACTTATTAACCCAGGTAAGTGAGACTATTGCCCTGCAACTATTTGCTGGGCCCTCCATTACTACTATATTTACTTAAATAAAAGATCACTTCTCAGGATGACATTTCAGACTGAAAGGCACACTCCAATTACTTTACTTGATAACAGCGCTGCCACTAGGATTTGCCTGACAACTACAGAAGATTCTGAAGATAGAAAGCACTTTTCTTTTGCGGGAAAAGTCTGACAGCCTGGATAGGTCAGGGCACTCGGCAGTACCAGGGCAGTATCAGGGGAGCTATCATCCGGGAGCAAGATCAGGGTGTTTATCAGTAAGAGTCAGGATATTGGACCCAAGTTCGTTTTGCAAGTGAAGGAGCAGGGGGGAAAGAGAGTAGGTAAAGGCAGACCAACCAACAAAAGTTACAGGCCTATGCTGGAAGGGGATGCAGTCAGGCCAAGGACATAGTGTTGCTGCACACGATTGTACCCGGCGGTTCTTTGTAATCCAGTAATTCCCAACCCAAGCAAATCAGCCCTGCTTATCATGGCACCCAGTATAATCAGAAGCGTCACTGGGTAATTTGTAGGACCACAACAAAAGGATGCCTATACACATGCCTTGAGGCTGTACACACATATAAATACCCTTTAATCATCTATATATGATTTATTGGGTCTGCTGGAGCATGCTGCAGCACCATGTGCATCAGCGTCTCAGCGCTTTAAACTGGTGGCAGGGGCACTTTAACTATAGCTTGAACCATAACCCCCCACCACCTTTTATTAGCACGGGGACCCTGATGCATGTGATGCTCCAGGCACTTTAATAAAAGCGCCCCTTGCCCCCGAGCACATGTATAAAACACCCAAAGAGTAAAAGTTAATCAAGTAACCCATCAGTACAGGCAAGCAGACAGGTGCCTAGGACCACCAAAGTAACCAAAGAAAGAGGTTACTCTGCTTACGATAACATGACATCTCAACTATAACAGGACCGTATACTGCAGATGGTGCATTCAGATTTACAAAAATTTCAGATTACAAAGTGAGGCCTGCCACTCCTACCTGCCTGGGAAGTGAATTAATTTGTATGCAATATTTCTGATACACAACCAAGAATGTTCATTTTTAACAGGGCCTGTTGCCTAATCTCTCCGCAGTGCAAATGCTGGATATGACCAGCCCCTTCACCATTGCAGCTGGGCTAGGGGGAGAGCAAAAGGTAGGAATTCAATCAACTTAGCTGGTTGGAGCATTCAAAGCTAAACCTTGGTCATTGCTTGAAGGCTGTTGAATCTGTGGTCACAAATGCATCTGGAACACTCCTTATTAGGCCAATTGGACTGGGAGCAACAGCAACTTGACAGGATCGCTGAACACTGAATACAAAAACTAAGGGACCTAGCAAACCTGCACTGATGTAGCTCTAGAGACTGCAAAGTGTGGTACAGAAGTTCTTACTACAGTTTTTGGCTACTCAATCTTAAAGCGAGTTTTAACAGCTTTGGAGGCAAGTCATTATGGGTGATGGGGGGTGTGTAGCTTGCCACAAATTCAACAACAGGACTAACAGATTAGCAATTCTAGGAAGAACTGGTTCACCAGAGATTGAGTGAGCATCTGTAAAAAGGCATGAACTGCAGGCTATTATCCTGCCAAGGCACAGCCAACAGCAGTAGAAAACACCAGTTAATAAACAAATACCTGCAGTATTTGGTTGGCAACACCAAACCATAATGTATAGCATGGCTGAGTTCACAAACCTGGATATCAAAAATGCTATGCTGATATACGAAGCATTGTGGGAACCTGCACTAAAACTAGAGATGCAGGAAAATATAAAACCAAGTACCGTGTCATCTGTCTGGTCATCTTCACCTTCCAGTGACGCGGGTATGACATTGAGGCTGACTGAAGGCGTAAGGCCTGAGGCCTCACCCAATATCGGTTCGGTCTTTATGGATGATGAAGTCAACTCTGCACTCAGACACCATTCCTCATTTTCCAGATCAGCTGCCAAGGAGAAAGAGTTTATGGGAGAGTTAAAACAAACACAAAACCAGAGTGCCTCTGCTGTGATGAAGAGCAACCAAGAAATTTTCACCACTAATCAGTGGAACCCCACTAGGGTTACCATATTTCCAGTTTCAAAAAAGAGGACACCTGTTGAGGTTGGGGATTGGAGGCAATACGATTGTGGGGGGACAGTGATATGCCAGTGTCCTGCCCCTGCCCCTCAATCCCAAGCCACAGCTCCCCCCCAGCCCTGCTGCCGCCCCTCATTCCTGACCCACAGTACCCCAGCCCCAGACCATGCTGGTGCCCCTCAATCCCAACCCACAGCCCCCTGGCACCACGCTACTGACCCATGATTCCCCATCCCTTAGTGCCCCTCACTCCCAACCAACAGCTCCCTGCAGGGTCTCCTGAATGCCCTGCCCCTGTGAGCACATGTACCGGCCCTGCTGGCTGGGCCACGCAGCTCTGCTGCTCCCAGAAGGGTCCCTATGCCCTCTTTCCCTACTGGTGGGGCAGGTGCCTCCCCCACCTCCCCTGCCCTGCTGCAGTCCTAGCATCCAGACAGCTTCCCCCAGGTACCCACCCTCCACTCACACACCCACACAGCCTCCCCAGACAGTCCCCAAGCCCTGGCCCTTCAACCACTTCCCCCCCATAGACTTACCTGCATGCAGCTGCTCCCACCACCCTGCCTGGCTGCATGCTGGCCATGTGCATGTGCACACAGATGCACATGGCGTCCCCTGCCTCCAATTGCCTTCCCTCACTCCCCCCAGCCCCAAGCGACTCCTTGCTAGGACAAGGCAGAAAGCACTGGGGGGGAAAAAAAAAAAAGCTTTGATCCCGAGCAGAGCACAAGCCCAAACATTTGCTGATATTTTAAAAAACTGCCTAGACGGAGATGGGAGGACCCAAAAAGAGGACATATCCAGGAAAACCCGGACGTATGGTAACCCCACACGTAACTACCAAACTACTTCACACCTAGTCAACCACACCATTTCATAATTGTAAATCTCATTTTAGCCCCAGGACACAGGGAGGAGAGGGAGACAGAACTAATCCCTTTCAACTGCCAACAGCTGCTAACAGACAACAGAGCAGGATTAAACATGCCATTGGAGAAAGCAGCCAGGGAGTCATCTTCGTCACAGGCCAATACCTGCTGAGCCAGTTTTGTTCCTACCAGCATCTGGACAGCCTTTTGCTCTTTCCACAGCCTGCAGTAGTTTCATAGTTGCTGAGATTGCATTATGCTTTTCAAGAAGCAAGAGGTTTTCACTTGTGCAAAAAATCAGGATTTTCTCCCCAGGGTTTCATTTAATAAGTGTAAAAGAGGGTAATGGCTTTCGTGATTACACAGGAGCTTTGGTGCCATAGTGATTATGTTAATTTTCTCCCCGGAGCAGCCGGGAGTCACAACAGAAGATGTGTATTTTGACTAGAAGCAATGAAATGTGCATCGTGTACTGGCAAAACCCATTAACAGAAAGCTCAGAGATCAAGTGCAGCATTTTGCCGGACAAAACTAGATTCCTCACATTCTGGGCCAGGATTTGGCATGACTGAAAAGTTATGGGGGGAAAGGCGGACGACAAATAATTGCAGAGCTTCCAGTGACACCTGTGGTCAATGAAATTTGTGAATGACAGACAGCCTGTGGAGGGAGCCATAGTTGCTTGCCTTGTCCCAAAAAAAGAAAGTTACCATGGTTAGGCCCATGGGAATAGAAAGGTAACAACTCAAGCTTTAAACACAGAAAATCCCTGCCATTACACACACAAATGAATTCTAACCACTACATTCTGCTTAAACACTTTATTGCTGTAGTTCAGTTCTAAAAACTATTCATCCCTCTTGCTTCAGAGTGGCTGCATTTCAGCAGCGGGTAAAGCTGCCTTAACAGTGTTTGGAAGAAACATGCTATAGCAATCAGTTAAAAATTGAGTCACGTAGCATAAATGTATAGGGAGGCGAGAGTTTTTATTCTTTCTGCTGCTTCTCCATTCTGCCTCCACACACAGTACTTACTGCATATATAGATTCGAAACAAAGCAGAAACCTTTGCATGCGTGTACATATTATGTCAAACATATACTCCACATATGTGTGTGTGTAAATGCTAAAATCCTAAACTCTTCTGTGTATCATGAATATCTATATAAAATATAGATAATATAATAATAATATAATATAATATAAATATATAAAAGCAGAACCTAGTAGTTAAGAGTGTGCGTGTGCATTTGAATGGCAGGGATTTTCTGTTTTTAAAAGTCCGAGTTGTTACCTTTCTATTCATACATACGCATATATACATATATACACATATACATACATACACACACACACACACACACATGCATGTGTGTGTATTCATAATACACAAACAAGTATAATTGATTTATCAACAGCATGCCACTCAAATATGCTCAGAGCTGCACACTACACTTCATCCAACACTGAAACGCAACCACTATGAGCCAAAAACACCGCATACAATAGTGAAATTCCTTACACACTTGGGCAGAATGAAATTCCTGAGAGTTCAACTGCAAACAGGCAATGAAACCAGAACAAATGAGCAGTCTCTAATGTTTCTGCAGCCCACTGATACAAGCACTGCATGCTGTGTTGCTGGCAGCTGAGTGCCCGGAAAGAGAGAGACACAACATGCAGCTCTGATGCTAGCAATTACTTTGTGGTGTAACGCAACCTATATTGCTGGCAAGGGAAGGTGTAATTTGAATAAAGACACACCAAGGAATTAAAAATGAAAATATATATCCTGTAATCAGAAACTTGAAACAGTAATCCCAATTCTGCCAGGAAAAGTAACTGATGGCTCTTAGCCTTTGCTATACATATTTAAAATGCCTATGCCTGAATTTTTCAAGGCAGCTTAAAAAGAAAATATTTAAATATTTACAGGAAAAGGCAATCTTATCCAAATATCAACTCATACAAAGGATACCACATGCTCGCAATTTTACCGTTACGATAGAAATCGTAGAGAAGTAGGGCTGGAAGGGACGTGTAGTCCAACCCCCTTATCCCTATCCAAACCATCCTATACAAACCATAATCGAAACTCTACATTAACTACCAATCAACCCTGACAACGCAGACCTAGCATCCTAACCTGCCACACATAAAAGAGGGGAACCATGGCAGGCAACATCCTCCATACACCTCCTTCCCCCACTACAGGGGCTATACCTATTCTACCAAACAGCTTTCCCTTCAGTTTACTGCATGGACCATTCATATGAGACCTCCAAAATCCTTGTCCAGACCCAAAAAATCCTGTAGTACACTTGATTAAAAAAGTGTTAATTTTGGTGGACTCAGCCTAAGTATCCCGTCCCTTTAATTGTACTGTGGTGTCCTATGCATCAGTTTGTTTTCTTCTCTCCTCACCAAAAGATGCTGCTTCTTGGAAGTCATTCATTAATTGTCATTTGTAAGCAACTTTTGGGAAAACAGGCATGGTATTCTGCACAAGCAGGCCTCAGTGCCTTCCAAGATATGCATGGCAGGACAGAAATGCAGCCCTGAGCTCCTGGGGGAAAGAGGCCATTCCCTCTGGTCTCTGCTGTGTGACTTTCTAATCTGATTTCACTTTCAGAAAGGCTTGGCTGCCACAATAGAGGCAATATGTAATCATTCTTAATCACTTTGCTCCCCTGGAATCTGATCCTGCTCATAACTCTGAGGCCCTTAGGAAAAGCCACTTATTCTGCAGAAACAGTTTGAGAGAGATTCTAGACACGAAAAGCCAGTTTAACCAGTAAGATACTCATCAGGGCATGAAAAGTTTAGCAGTAAGTGACATGCTATATTTAACATGGACATCACTATGGAGGAACCTTATCTAGTTCTTTTCTTGACATCAGCTCAAAGAGTGACACTGAGAACTAGACCCACCTAACCATCCTCTGCCTCCCTCCCCCACATCACTGTTACACTAACCACCATGCTGGTGTTGAGCCAGCCTTACCTTTTCTTTACCTCCAGATCTTTAAAGGCACCTGGGAGCTCTCATCATATCAAAGAAAGCTCCAGATATTTCCCTCCACTCCCCTCCTCACCCATTCCACAGACCTGGAACAGAGTGGATCAATATAGCTGATGATCTTTTTACAAGAACCATATTATAATAAAATTCCCATGGGACTGGGAGAAAGTCTACTAGGAGGTGTTCGCTATAATAAGGTTAGTCAATCTGCTGCACCCCAAAACTGGTTCCTTCTGTTAGGACTGTAAAAAAGCTGGATTTTGTTATAATAAAGTTTCATCATAGTATTGAGGAGTCGTAGTCACATATTACAACCCAGAACTGCTATACTTCACTTATAAGTTTTTGGGTCTAAGACAAAAACAAGAGACAGAGGATAGATGGATCTGGGCAGATGGGGAAAATGCAATGAAATAACATGACAAAGGTTGATCAGCACAGTAGAGAGTGGTCTTGGCAGCGCATTCCTCATTGCATTTCTTTGTCGACATCATGGTTGAGGCGGGACTTACAAAGACATTTGAAGAACAATGAAATGACTTTGTGGGTGCCTACAGCAAGGCATGTCCAATTGTGAGGAGCAAGACAAGGGAAAGTCGTAAGCAATGGAGACAGTATAGCCCAACTGGAGGTGGGAATCAACTTTTCAAAACGGAATTAGAAGTGATCAGTAGGGAGGGAACAAGCCCATGGAGGGCTCTGAAAGCAAACAGAAGCAGCTGCTGCTGGATAGCATAAAGTAAGGAGGGGGTGGCCAATAGAATGACGCAAATGGCAACAAAATATTGTAGTCAAAGCAACACTGAGGAAGACAAACTGCAGCAGCAGCAGTCTGAATAGACATGACCAAGGCAAGATTGCATCTGTCAAGGCCAGAGAGAAGAACGTTGTGGCAAATAAGATGTGAGATGACAAGCTCTTGGGCAAAGAGTTGTAGCAATATGGATGGACAGGAAAAGCCATAACCAAGTCTTCTGAAATCTGACTCCAAACACCAGAGTTTCTATAGGAGGTAACTCCTTCTCCAATGATTTCTAGAGTTCCCATGAGCTCACAGTGTTCTTTGACATGCCAGAGTTCTACTACATATCTACATTTCAGATGATACTTACCTACCTAGGAGCAGATCCAAATTGCTCCCACAGGATTTAAGCAGAATCAAGTACCCCACACACACACATCCTAGCCCCACCTCCAATGTCACTACAGTGGCTGCAAAACGAATTTTGCACGTCAATTCATTATGCACCGCTACTTTTGCAGATTCCTAGACACCTAGGCTTGGACTTACGATCATACTCAGAAGCAACTAGGTGTCTAACTCCCATCTAAAACTTAGCTACAAACCAGATTAGGCACCTCCCCTAAATCCAGTGTTAGGTTACTATTGGGTCCACCTAAGGCCAAGGCTACAGACTCCAGTGGCAGTCATAGTAGTAGTAGTACGATGAGGGTGCCCTCATCTTGCACAAAAACCTCGCAGTTGGAACACTAGCCCAGGAAATGGGTGACCCAGCTTCTAGGCCCTCTTCCCCATTGCTACTTCCCAGGAAAGTGCCTTAACTAGCATGCTATAGATAGGCTGAATAGGGGCACTCTCCATCCTTCTTTTTGATGCTGGGCTACCAAAACCATGAATGCAAAAATCATGGGGCCATAAAGAAAACAAGCGAGAACCTGCCTCTGCATTCCCAGTGCTAAAAAAGTGTTTCACTAGGAGAGGGGGAGCCCCATGTTTCTGTCTCAATTGCCAGGGATTTTTCTGTTTCTTAGCCAATGACAAAGTGGTCCCACATACAGAGACTAGAGCTCAGGACTCCTCCTTCCTAGAGCTGTAGCTCAACCATGGAAGTGAGGGTACTAATCTGTAAGGAACTATGTGGAGATAAAACTGGAGTTACCAGGTAAATACAAGATATAAAAGTGCCCTAGGTATTTACAGCATGCTTTATCACCAGGCTATTTGAGGACTGCACAAGGTTTAGAAGTACAGCAAGAGCTATCCTGGTGACACTAAGTCTGCTTCTCTGTCCTCAGTGTAATCCAGGCCTCTGGGTCAGATCACAGTTTGTTTTCCATCCCACACCAGGTTCAATCCTTTAGTGTTATGATGGAGCACGTAGACGGGTTTCATGCAGGACAGCACAGCTGAACAGTCCTTATTTGAACTCCTCGTAATTACTATGCCCAATAGAGTGGGGGAAGGGGAGAAGACGTGTCTGGAGGAGGAAAAAATAATAGCAATTTTGTGCACATCTAAAATCCAGGGCTGAAATTTCCAAGTGACTAAGGATTCAGTCACACTATTCTCGTTTCCTCTTGACTGTATGTGCCCAATGGAAAACTAAATTCCCCTGTGGGCTTTACACGTCTCAACCCAACTCTCTCTCCACAAAACACAAATCAAATGATGATGTTACATTAGAATTCGCCATAAAATAGGATGTGGGTACCTAACTGCCATACACTCCTTTAAAAATCCCAGCTATAGCAACCTTGCCTACATGAGGTTTCTTGAAAGCCTGCATTCAACTGACAGCTGTAACTGACAGGCACTAAAAAGTCCTCATTGTGGATTATTTGCTAAGAATCCTTGTAAAAGAAATGAAGTTGGAGGGGAAAAAAATGGCAGTTGGGATTTGAAGGCTTTGCTTACAAATTTCTTTTTGTTCATCCACCCCCCATATCTGCGGAAACCGGAGAGAAAAGTCTCCCTTGTAGCTAGCAGCCAAGCGTGGAAGTAAAAACCTCTCCACTTCCTTTTTCCCCTTGAAGCAACTCCAGAGCTTTGAAAGTAATGGGGAGAAATGGACTTTAAGAGTATTATTAAAAATACAGACTTAAAAAAAAAAATGCCTCTGTGGCATTAACTTACAATGTATGCATATTTGTCTCAACGAACATGCATTTCTGCATTTTAGAAAAGCAACCTCCACACAACACGATGCGTGGATTTATTTGATAAAGATAACCCACACTTCTCAGGATGATGACAACGTTTTTCCTCCTACCTTGTTCTGTACAGAGCACGTATGGTATGGGGGTGTCTAGCAATGCTTACCTAACCTCTAACAAAATCTGAGGTTTATTTAGTAACAGAGCTCCAAATGCATTTAAAAAAAAAGTCAAAGCTAATCCTTCAATCCTTCCCACCCTGTACACGCACCACATACTGTCTCTGCTTCACATAACTTAGAAAGTTTGGAGCATCACTTTGCTTTCTTTGTTTCCTCTATTACTGATACACAGAGAAGATAAGGAATACTCACGACTGTCAACCCCCTTACCCCAGGCAAGCACTGTTCAATAGTGGAATTTAGCCAACTCCAACAGTCCATTTACAGCACTAGCATGCCCAATGACACGAGCATGCCTACAATCCCTTTTTGCTGGATAAGTCCCAAGTAAAAGGTATGCAGGCTCCCACATGGACAAGTTGATCTATTCATTTATTTCCTTGTCACAAAGGATGTGGATAGATAGCTACTGCTGGAAAAATAAAGCTTTACTAGACGAACTTGCCCAGAAGTGCTAAAAACTGAAAAAAATATCCCAAAGTAGAAGGCGAGATAGTCTGCCTGAAGTCAGACAGAAGGGCAGGGCGTCACCTTAGGATAAAAGCCAGACATTATTTTAGCCTTGATGTGGCCTTGGTTAGGCTGGGATATGACCTGCATCAAAACAGAGCAGCCCAGCCATCTACATACTAGGCTTAAATGCCAATTAATTCAAATTAGCCTGGATTGTTCTGAAGCAAACTGTTAATCTGAATAATTCACAGGTACTTAATGTGGGACAACAGGGCTTGTCAGCTTGTAAGGTCTGGAGTTTGCTGCAAGACAAGCCACTCAAAGCTGAACACTTTTATCTGTTTTTAACCTTAGAAAGTAATTGGTTCAGAGAGGCAGGAGCTTCCTTAGGCAACAACCTACTTCATCTGATGCCATGAGAGGATGGATAGAAAATAAAAGCTTTTCTGTAGGAGAGGAAGGGAAGCTGTTAATGGAGGTAATAAGTGGGTCAATTAGATCAGCTGAGATAAACATAGTTAACACCTAATGGAGGAAACAGAATAAGAAACCATGATCCCTGTTGAGAGCATCCTCTCAACAGTCAGGTTAACAGTCAAGTTAGTTTTTTAAAGGGTTTTTTTTGTGGGGGGTTTAAAAACAGTTACTCTGAGGTCACCTGGTGCATGACACTAAATGCTGAAAGCTGCAAGGGAAGGGGGACAAGGGATAGATCAGTTTGGATAGGCCCTGCATGAATACTCTCTCTCTTAGCATCTTCTCTCTGCCACTGTCAAATACAGAATACTGAGCTAGATGGACCTGCGATCTGACCCAATATAGCATCTCTATGGAAAAAAGCATCAGGAAAAACTTCTTACCTATTAAAACAGTGAGAATACTGCCTAGAAAAGTTGTGGATTCTCTGTTGCTAGACATGTTCAAGAAGAGGTTGGACAGTCACTGGTTGGGGATGATCTAGGAATAACTATGCCCATGTTCTACTTGGGTCTTTTCCATGCTTCCAGGCTTTGCTGGTTCCCACATGGGGCTGGGAAGGAAATCTTTCCTCCTGACTTCCCCCTCCCGCTACACAGGTCAGGGTTTTTATATGCTTTCCTCAGAGACGCTGGGTATTGACTGCAGCCAAAGCTGGGGATTGTGACTGGGATGTGTCAATATTCCTACCAGGACTCAAAACCAGAGTGTGTAGATCAGTGGTCTCCAACCTTTTTAAGTAGGTCACCTTTGGCATTTAAAAGCAACTCAAGATCTACTGTGCACCACTGCCACCCTCCCTCAGCAGGTAAGTCTGTGAGGAGGGAAGTGGGGGACAGATCAAGGCAGAGGGAGAAAAAATTTGGGGGTGCACCTGCCCAGCAAGTAAGTCCCACCCAGCCAGGGCCCCACTCAAATTTACCACTGCTCCTGCTGCTCCTGCCTCTGCGGCACTGTCCCTTACCGCAGAGGCCTCCCTCTAGTCCCGCCCCTTGCCTCCCCCATGAACTGACCTGCTGCGCTAGGATGTGCGTGCATGCACACGGGCACTTAGCCCCCCATCCCAGCCTTGGATCAACTCCAAGATCTACCACAAGATGCTCCAAGATCTACTGGTAGATCGAGATCCACTGGTTGGTGACCACTGGTCTAGATGGAGGGTCTTGCCCCTCTACTCAGATCAGACCAATCACTGTATTTGGGGTCAGGAAGTAATTTTACTCCATGATCAGATTGGTATAGACTGCGTGGGTTTTCCCTCTCTGCAGCAGAGGCCATGGCCCTCTTCCTGGGATCTCCTGAGCATACATTAACAACCTTTACAGCAACAGGATGTTGGCCACTATGCTCCCCTGCTTTACCTGTGCCAGGTTAGGGTGTTGTGTTGTGTCACAGTTGACTGTGTAGTTCTGCTAAGAGGTTAGACACTGAATTTGCACAGGATGCTTTGGACAGGGATGATCCTGCCTCAGGCAGGGGACTGGGTTAGATGACCTATGGAGGTCCGTTCCAGCTTCACTTCTCTAGGATTCCATGATTCTATGAATAACAGAGACAGCACTACAAAAATTATTAACACATTTGAAGAGCTATATGAAGAAAGTTTGTTCATTATTTTCCTGACTTTCTCCACCCCTTACAGTAAAAGGCACAGCCCCTTAAAAAAAAAAAAAAAAAAAAAAAAAAGTAATAGTGGAAGTTGGTGACATTTGACAGCAGGTACACAACACTGCCAAGAAAAGCTGCAGACCAAAGGTCTACATTACAAAAGGGATATAACTTGTCCCATTGTAGATTCAAAAGTCTATGGGCAAAATGCCTATCCTTGATCTTAAAGAGAATCCACCCAGCTGTAAACCAGTAAATTCCCTGCAGAGATCCTGCCCATTTAAAAAGCCCTGTGCATGCTGCTGGAGGTATCACTCATTGCAGAGTACAACATTCCCACTCAGAGCCTGACTTGCACTCTATCCCAGCCTCCAGAAAGTTAGTGCATCCCTTCTGTAGGAATAACTGTTTCCTTGTCCTCTCTGTCCCTCCCCGACCTTACAATCCAGTCTCTCATCAATCCCCCCTGCTGCTCCCTGCTCCCCCCACGGCAAGTCCCCATCCAGACAGTAGCCTCATTTGTGACTGTAACATTAGACACCCATGCCACCACCCTATCCCACCCCCACCAGGTGAGAGGCTGCATTCATCTACAAATAGTTTCTTTGACAGATTTCCAGATGGCATTTTTCTCCCCTCTCACACACTCCCACTGCTACCACCACAGATAATGAAACTGAAGTCGTTCAAGCAGGCCTGACAAAGAAGCCCCTGTTTGACTACCAAGCACCGGAGGCTTTTTTCAAACTGGCAGAAAAGGGAAATCAAATAGAAAAGGAGAGAGAAGGCAAGAGGAATGAGTGACAGGGATAGAGAATGAGCCCATATGACAGAACTGTTTTCTCTTTTGAGAGTTATTACCAGTTGTGCTGGTATTTCCTATTCTAAAAATAGGGAATCCCTTTCCACCCTAGTGTAGGCAGGGCAGACAGGGTAGCACCTTAGGAGACTAAATTGACTAGAGAGGAGCAGCTTTCATAGTTGACAGCTTACTTTGTCAGATGCCATGAATGGACTTGCAGAGAGCAAGGGTACCTAACAGAAAAGAATCCATTCGTTTAAATGAATGGTGCCCTCCTCCATTTTTCCCATTCTCTTTTTTTTTCATGAGAAGAAAACAAAAAGAAAGAGAAGAAAGGATACAGATGTCCCGTGTTTGGAAACGCAAGCTACAAAAATCAGCTTTTTACAGTGAGTGTAATTAGTCACTGGACCAGCTTGCAATGGCCTCTAGTATAATATCTCTTACTTGAAGTCTTAAATCCAGATTGGATTACTTCCTCAAAAAGGAAGCTCAAAACAGGAGTTACAGGTTCGACGCAGAGATAACTAAGGCTATAAATGGATTTTGTCCTTGGAGAGGAATCAACAAGGTCAGGATGGGTCCTAACACAGCAGATCTATTTTACTCGGCAATGTCTTTGTCACCCGATGTTTTGCAGTCAAGCCTCTACCCTTCCTAGGGCTTCAGGGACCTGCCCCTGCTGGACAACTTACAAACAAGGAAAAATGGGGTACTCCCTTTTGTGAGGCACATCTAGAGAATCCCCTGGCAGGAGACTCCCTAGGCCCACAAATATTGTGCTGCCACCCTTCCCTTCAGGGGAATTCCTGGGGCCTCCAAGCTCTTGGCTGCTTTGTTATTCAGATGGTCCCTTTAGATATTAAGGGCTATGAATTGTGAACTAACACAACTGTATATTGTAGCATAGACAAGGAATCCATATTTATTGCAGTCAGGGCCTCTCATCTATAAATCTCTCGCCACACTCATAATAAAAGGTCTCTGCACAGGGCAGAGGAGGTCTCCTGCACAGGGAGCAGCCAGGATGAGGGCCTTGGTTTCCTGTTCTAGGACTCCATGTGCTGGAAAGGCAAGCAATAGGAATGCCAATTTGGGAGAGGAGATGGTAACTGAAAGGAAATAATGAGCTAAAGAGAGGAAGCCTGTTAGAAATACTGTAACCTTGGCAAAAGTGGGTTAGATCAGTGGTCCCCAACTGGTCGATTGTGGAGCCTCTTTTGGTCGATCTTGGGCTGAGCGTACATGTATACACACATGCACCTCTCCCCAGCCCAGCAGGCCAGTCTCTGGGGGAGGGAAGGAATAGGGGCCAGATCAAGGCCCCTGCAGTGAGGGATGGAGGGTTCAGCCCAGTCAGAAGCAGGGGAAGGTGACTGGGGCCCCAGCCTGGCCAGGTGGAAGGAGCCCAGGGGACTCATCCAAGGATGCGGGGGAGCTCCCGCTGCTGGGCACACCACAGCAGAGGTCCTGGGGGGTATGTGCCCCCCACTCTGCTTGGGGTGGAGGCAGCTGCTTCTGCCCACTGTACCTCAAGCCCTGTTGCAGCTGACCACGTGCAGGCACAGCTCAGCGTAGCAGCAGGACTCATGCTGGGTGGGGCCAGGCCCGGCCAGGTCTGGGACTATCCGCTGGTCCAGGGGAATGGGGGTGGTTCTTGCTGCTGGATGCACCTTGGCGGAGGCCTGAGAGGCCTGTGCCCCCCCGCCCCCTCCCACTACTTGGGGCAGAGGCAGCTGCTGCTGTGGGCTGTCCACTATGTCCTGAGCACAGGTGGAGAGGCATGGGTCCCCCAGGGCCTCCACCAGGATGCATCCAGCAACAGAAGCCCCTCCCCCCACCATGCGCCCCTGAACCAGCAGATAGCCCTAGACCCAGCTGGGCCAGGGCCCGACCCCATGGTCCCCCAGGGCCTGTGCTGGGGTGCACCTAGCAGTGGGCATCTCCCTGCATACTTGGATAAGCCACTTGGGCTCCGATCCTCCCACTCACCCCTGCCTCTGCCCCACTCCCTCCCTCACCATGGATGCTTGACCTGTTCAGTTTGGAGACAATTAGGTTAGATTTTGGGGCTGAACTGACCCCTGCATACTGTTCCCCTGAATACTGGTTTTCCAGCAAATGCCTAGTTTATTCAGCCAAGGCAAGTTCAAAGGCAGGGCAACCAAGGCAAAATTCAAGTCTCAAAATATCCCTGGGAGGAAGGCAGATCAGGCTAAGGACAGTGTCAGGAAAAGAGGCCTCTGAGGTTCAGAGGAAATAATGTTCTCAGCCACCTGGATCATAAGGTGAAAGGTACCGATTTAAATTGATCGCTTTATGGAATATTCAATTTAAGAAGGCAAGAGGTGAAGCAGCAAAAAGACCCCACAAGTGAAGCAGTTTCCTGCAAAAAAGAAAATCAGAAGGTAAATAATAATAATAAATCACATAGCAAGTCAGTAACAGTCAGGAATAGAACAACTCTCTCCTGATCTATGCTACCTATCTACTATAGAGGAGCAAGGGAGAAGGCTCCCCTGTCCTCCTGTTACAGTGGTAAGCAACATTTTTAGGCCAGAGTGCCAAAAGCACCCGCAACCTTGACTTGGAAGATTTTGCGGTGCCAGGGGCAGATGGCAGTGGAACCACAAGAGACCTAATCTTTTTTGTGGCAGTGCAGCCCCGGCCCCTTCCCCACCATCCACCTGGAGGTGTGCATACCAAGCAAAACGCCTTCATGCGTCACACTCTGGCACCCAGGCTGGGTGTCGCCTACCCCGGTCCTATTATAATAGTAAATAAGGTTTTTTTCCTTGTAGTTTAAAACTCTCCAAAGAGAATCTAGGTTCCTTAAGTGACAAGGGCTCTTGTTCCCATCTCTCACAGAAATGTCTTCTGCTTAATAAATTATTCAGAATACTACCCTCACAGGAACTCTCTACACCTGCATCCCAGATCTGGGGCTCAAGACTCGGGGGTTAAACAAACTGCAGTGTAAGACAACACTACTGTGATGTGGATGCAGATCAAATGCTAAATTCATCCTATTATCTTAAAATCCCTGTCCCCTTTCCCTTCCCCCACACTTCACACAGAAGTGTGGACTAGGTGGAATACAGCCACAGTTTAGATAAGCAACAGAATATGGTCAGCAAAGTGCAAACAGATAGTTTACAGATCTATATCTATATATATCTAGATATCTAGATATATTGTTTTGTTTTGTTTTTTACAAGTTCTTCCTGAAGATGCCTAATTTAGCAATGCAAGAACAGACTGAACATGCAACCAGATACCAAGCATCTCTTATCTGTAGGGTTCAAAATACCCAAGCTTTGCAATGCACCCATATGCTAGATCTTTTTTGGGTTGATGCTTTCAGAAAATAAGGAACATTGTAGTCAACTTGCAAAACACACAGAAAAGTTGCTCTTCAAGAAATGAACAGAAGTCTTTGTAAGCCGGAAACATTTAAAGAATTAAGAAATATAAAAAGCCAGTATGAAGGTCCAGTCCTTTAACATGCATTTGTGTGGGACTGGATATGATAGCCCAGGAAGTTCCTCCAGTCTTATGCACTCTGTTCTACTCACATCTAAGTAATAGGATTATTTCTATGAGCAAGGTTAAATATTTGCCTAAATAGTGACCAGCTTGGAGTATAAACCTGTCAGCTCTTCAGAGCCTTATAAAAAATCCTTTCATTTTTAGGGCTGAGGAAATACTTTTTGAAATAGCTCTGATAACAAACTGTTTCATCTCAGGTGTGCATCGCCTACTTTCTGCTGTGAGACTTACCAAGTAATTGCCCCAATACAGTAATATTTTACTTGGATAAATAAGCATTAAAATCCTTCTTAGTAGTAGAATAATTAAAAAGAAAGTTTGATGCAATTGTTCCAAATCAAAGATTCTTTAAGGCTTGGCTCAAAGCAAAATAGAAGGAAGCACCTCAATATTTTCTGAAGGTAAATTTGGAACACTTTCAACCAAATAAAAATATTCCAACTTTCCTCAGCTTCCCTTCATCTTCATTGTGGCCTAACAGGCACCATATCGAACCAGAACTCCAGCAACGTGGGTTCTATGTTGCTGATCTGCCTGGGCAACTCAATTTATCTGTTCCTTCAATTTTCCCCATCCACAAAATAAGGGCGGTGCCACAGAACTCCTTTGTAATGCAATGAGATACCTTTGCAACACAGCAAGATTGTATACAATGGTTAAAATCTGTTACGCAGAAGAGGTGAATATTCCATCATTACTACTCCCCAAGATGAAGGGTTTTTAAACCTGAAAGCTTACTATGGAAATTTTTTCCAACTATTTAAGTTGGTCTAATAAAAGAGATCAGATTCACCCAAAGAACCTTGTCTGCCTATGTCCTTAGACCAACACAGCTATAACCTACACCCCTACTCCCCGTGAGACATTTTTTCATAGACATTAGGGCTGGAAGGGACCTCGGGAGATCATCGAGTCCAGCCCCCTGCCCAAAGGCAAGGAAGTCAGCTGGGGTCATGTGTCCTTTTTTTCTGATTAATTTGTACCTCAAATAAACATTTGTGAATTCAGGATGGGGAAATTAGTTCTATAAAGCAACACAAATTACAGTCAAGTTTGACTCTATCACCACATGATCAGAGGCAAACCCAATGGTTCTGAACAAATATGGAGAACGAAGAAATCACTCTCTCAGCTCCCTTCCTATTTGCTTGGGCAGGCAGCCTGCCTCAAACCGGAAAAGGGGGAGGAAGGTCAACATAGTCCACAGTGCTAGCCACAGCTAGCACTCTAGATAGGATGACTAAAAGATTCCCTCCCACAGAAATGCACCAAGAACTCCACGGCCTCCTGACCAGAATCCCACTAGATACTGCGGGTGGAGAGAGCCACCTCCATCCTCCTCGCATGATCTTGGGTCACTTGCAGCTACGACAACACAATTTTCTGGGAAACTGAATTAGAATAGGTTACTACGGAAACAAGCTCCAATTCCTAAGGATATTAAAATGGGCAATGTTATCCTTTAGAAAATTGGATCCGTGGGGGTTGGAGGGGGTGCTCTACATTACTGCTTAGCCTCTCCAGCTCCACCGCCCCCACCTTGCCTTTTATGCAGGTGTCCTCCTTTGGAGCAGATGTATTATGTTTCGTGATTCATCACAACCATGATTCACCATAAGGCCGGGGGCCTCCAGCTACAGTTTCAGCAGTCAGCTGCCCACTCCCAGTACATAAGTGGCAACAGAATGCTAAGTAGCACGTTAGGTAGTGTTACATAACAAAAATACACCACATTAGAAGCAATGAGATAAAAGTAACACAGGAAGTTAGTCCACTACTAAATATACACTAGAGTATTTCATTTAATAAACACTGTTGGCAATATAACTGTTCCAGGGCAGGTGTTAATAAAATTACTACATGCATGAGAATTCTGGCAAAGACTGTAAGATGATCATTACTACTGCCCTATGTATGTAGGTTATCCTCACTCTGCTACTGGGAATAAGGGTCCTGTCAAAGAAAATTCCTAATACCTTGCTACCTCCCAGAGACTTCTGGAGGAGTGAAGGGATCCTTCACCTCGCAGACCCTACAAGTTCATTGCTAGGTCAGAAAATTAAAAGCAAAACACACCCATGTTAAATTATTGGCTTCTACTGCAAAATAAAACACTTAATTCAGTGCAAGGCAAATTAAGGGCCCAGTTCCACAGGAAGAGACCTTCCAATTCTGTTTAAATCTATTCCTCACCACTTCTGCACATGCATGCACATTGGGAATCAGCTAGCCTACTAAACATCTCATTTTCCTCCTGTGGGATCACAAATCATTGCCAGAGAATGCCAAGCAAATATGTAGTGGAAAGTGAGCTGTTTAGAAGATCAGTTTCTTGATGCTAAGAAACCCATCCCACCTTATCACTTGATTTTTCTCTTCACATTACCAACGTCTAATCCTATCTTCCTACAAAACCAGAGTTATTGATGCTAGTTCTGTTATTTTCCAAGGGTTTAGGGAGTATGGTAGTAAGCTCTCCTCAAGTGTTCTCTCATCTGTATTGTGTACCCCACAGTTGAGATTTTAAAAGAGCTCTTATGGGAATCTCCTTTAGAACGGAACAGAAGATTGAAAGCTGTCTACATGAATTTCTGTTTTTAAAACCAACCTACTGAATTCAATTACCTTTAGAGCCCTATTTCATTCCTACTGGTTCCTTCTCTATTAAATATCATACAACTTTTCTTTAAGCTTTCAACTTGAAGTCTAAAATTAGCCTCTTCTCCTGCCAAACAAAACAAGAAACCACCCCCTCCCTTCCCAAATCCATAAGTTGTATGCATGTTCTCCATTCCCTCCTTGGCATACAGATTTTAAAGAGAATTAAGTAAAAATAGCCTAGGGATACGAGTAAAATACTGAAGGGTTTGTTTGGGGTGAATTAGGCTTTTAAATCTCCCCCTCAAAAAAACAAAAAAAAAATTCATCTTCAAACTGTTCTTTAATTTCATGCATTTGTCCTCCAAGAGAACTGGTGCCTTCAGTGGCCATGTGTAGGGGTGTATGTGCACCCCCCCCCCGAGAGCGCTGGTGCACCCCCTGACTGGCTGCACTCCCCACTTAGGCATTGGGGGGGCAGGCAGAAGTGCCAGTGCACCCCTTGCAAGTGCTGGCTGGGGACTGCGAGCACCGGACATAGGCCGTGGACACTTCTGGAAGTGCCATGGCCACTTCCAGGAGCAGCACGGCCACTCACTCTTCAGACCCCCGCCCCACCCCAAAGTCAGTGAAATTGGCTGCAGGGAGGAGGGGGAGGCACTGCCCCCCTGGTGACCAAGATTTGCCACAGGGGACCCCCCCGCCCCCGCCAGCTGCTGACTGCTTGCTGGGGGGGTTCCAGTCGCCCATGGGTGACTTTGAGCAGTTTTGGAGATTCAGCTGGGTTATTTTCAAGTTAATGACTACAAAACATGCAACCTCTGGAAACTCAGCTGGGTTTTGGTGGATCCTTATAAACTGCTTAGCCTGTTAATACTACTTATGCACCAACCACATTTAGTTTAAAAAAAAGGCTTACAATTCAGGTGCTTTTCATTGCAAAGGTAACTAAGAAAAAGTAAACTGATTATTAGGAGTCAATGTCAAATGTCAGTCATGACAATTGTTCCTAGTAATCAACAGTTATTCTTGGTCCTATACTCTGCCCGACCCCTGGGTGCCAGAGTTTTTATCTGGAACTCAAGTTCCTGCTTGCTGGTATCTTTACACCAGAACAGGAAGGATGAAGCTGAAATTTCCTTCATCCCGTCACACCCTTATGCTTTCTTCACACTCCCTCCCAGCTCTTTATTTGAATGGCTGCACCACCTAATACTCAAGAAAAGTTGCTGCCATTCATCATTTCTTACTCATAAATGCTGTAGAGTTCTACTTAGTGCAACCAAAACCATCTAGATACCTTCAGTTGTCTATAACTCTTGCCTACGTTTTGCTCTGTAAAAAATCAATTTCTTGTAGACATTCAGTTGCTCCACGACTACAGAATTGTCAGGCCTGACCCTCAGCTGGCAGAAATATGACTAAAGAGGTTAATTTGTTTATTAAAAGACTTGCATCTTCTCCAGTATTTTACCCGCTCCCCAGTAAAAGTCCTCCTTACTAGGGGTGTGCAAATCGGGCCCTATTAAATTCAGATTTGACCCCAATCAGGGACAGCGATTCAATTGATTGATTCTGATCACTGTCCCCAATTCGATTTGGCCAAATCCAAATCTGAAGATTCGATGCCAATTTGGAGAATGAGCAATTCGGACATAGGCACAGCTTTAAAAGATTTTTCTACATACCCTGAGGTTGCAGATGCGGCTCATGATCGCTGCAATGCTGGGGTACATGGAGCATGCTACAGGAATGCAGGGGGAGCCCTCCACATGCTTGGCAGTTAACCTGGAAGTAGACCAGAAATACTTCAGGTCCACTTATGGGTCTGCCAGGGAGCATGCTGGGTGCCCCACCCCGTTCCCGTGTCTACCCAGCTTGGCAATCAGTCGTGGCGGGGGACCCCGGGTGCCCCACCCGGCAGACCTGGAAGTGGACCAGAACTGCTTCTGGTCCACTTCCGGGTCTGCTGCTGAGCACGCTGGGGAGCCCCCCACACTTGTGGGACACTCTCTGCGCCCCAGCATCGCAGCACTCATGAGCCCCTGCTACCTAGAGGTATGTAGAAAAAACATTTAAAAGCTGTCTCCATGTCCAAATCTCCAAATCTTTCCAAATCAATTCAGAGGGTTCTGATTTGATTTGGAGAGATTAAAGGGTCTTCTGATTTTATCTGGATTTGGAACAGAAGCTTCCCACAGCCCTACTCCTTACTCATCTCAGCTTCCTTCCAGCATTAACCCATTTTGCTTTAACACTGCCATCATCAATGCACATCCAGCTAGAGCCTTGTTTATTTCCTAAATTCCCGGAGAAGTTCTTTTTTTATTCTCACATCTCTCAGTAGCCCACCAAGAACCTACTCTGCATACTTCATTAGCCTCTATGTATTTTTTATATTTCCTCTTTTCCAATGTATGTTAAATTTTAAATTAGTGACCCAGTTTTTCCAGACTTCAGCATATTTAGGTTCCTAAATAAGTGGCCAGGTTCAGTGCTACCAAGCATCTGAAAGTTTGCAGTGCTCAGTATTGGATAAGAGTCTTGCTTTGGACACCTCCGGAAATTTTGACTTGATGAGATTTAAAATCTACACTTAGAAATGTGAAGACTCCCTCCCAATGGGACACGTTCACCTATTATTCTACTTCCAAACTCTTTTCATAAACCTGCTGCATAAAACTGAATTCTAGTAACCACAGGTAACAAGAACTCCCCCACTTGGTAAAAATTTCTGAGTTTTTCTGCAGAGTTCTAACTCCAAAGATTTATCCTTCTTTCCAAGTTATCGGTAGCCAGTCTCATTTCCTGCAAACAACACATGAACATGTGTTCATAAAGTATTTCCATATTTTGCTTCAAGCTATGTTATTGCAACTCAGGACAACCGTAGGCTTGTTTTTCACAAGGGCCAACATCAATTCGTGCACATCAAAATTACCTTCATTGAAGTTGTCATCAGTTGATATGTGGGTCAGGGGTGACTGGGGGCGAGAGTCTCCACACAAGGAGTAACTGTGTTCTGCCTGGATGAGAGGAGCTGGGGAAGCCGGGGAGAGCTCCACCTCCATCATCTCATTTTTCTCAGACAAGAAGGGGTCATTCAAAAGGTGGCCTAGGACATCCTGTGAAAACTCATCCAGGAACTCTGTGAAGTGCTGTGGAGACAAAAAGAAAAAGAGCTTTTATCTAACAAGGTCTCATACATTCATGCTGACACTGGAAACGCAGAGCAAAATCATTACAATATTTGAACTATGGGTCTGTGCCAATCAGTAAGAAAATGAAGCACTCCCACCTCCCTACCACTAATAGGTCTCATCACTATCTTCTCAAGTCCATTTACTTTACCACATTGAAAAGCTATAGCTAGAACAAAAAAGAGTTCTCCTAGACACAAACAGTAAAATAGACTTGTATCAAAGGTCACTTCCCTATTTATGGATTGCTTGAGGAGAGAGATGATCATATCCACAGGAGCTGATCCCCAGCTGTAAAATAGTACACATCTGTCTCAAGGTACACAGGTTAAGCACATGGCCCTTTGAAAGTGCTTAGATACTGTGGCGATTGTCTCCCTTTAAAAGCCTAAGACAAACAGAGAAAAGTCCACAGTCAACTCATGCTGCGTGCATTCTCCTTTGTTCCCAGGATATTTTTTGGAGTGTAGCAGTGTTAATGAGAATGCATCTCGCATTCAACCATGCAGTGAAAAATCTTGAAGGATTTACAAGTCAAAACTTATCCTTTGTATGAGGAATGAAACACAAAAAAGACTTGCATGCTCCTTGAGGCATGGAGAAAAGATGGTAAGGAAGAAGGATGATCAAATATTACAGTCAGACATGCTAGTTCCTGTGGTGTGACACTTTCATCACCCTATGCTCTTGGCAAAGGGTCAGGAACCAGAGGAGTCAAACTCTGGTACAGACAGTTTGGTTTAGAAGTGGCATGTGGGCTGAATGGCTGGTTTTTGCCCTGAGGCTAACGTTCGTGTCACAGATTCACAGAAGTTTAGGGCTGGAAGGGACCTTGTGAGATCATCAGGTCCAGCCCCGTTGCTCTGGGCAGGAAAGACTGCTGGGGTCAAATAACCCCAGCAAGGTGTGCCCCAGTCTCCTTCTGAAGATCTTCAAGGTAGATGCATGCACCACCCCTGCTGGGAGTCTATTCCTGAGTCTGGTCACACAAACCATGAAGAAGTTTTTCCTTGTATCCAGTCTGAAACTTTCTTCTAGGAGCTTATGACCATTGGTCCTGGTTGTGTCCATGTTCTCAACCCTGCAGTCAGAGGGATCCTAATAAATCAACACCAATGAAGATTTCCCTAGCACTTTGGAAGAGTTGTTTTTACTGTTCACACCTGTTCTTGAGGGCTTTATTTGTTTCTTTTTAGATCTGACCTGAAACAATTTGTTCAATCCAATTATCTACAAACACTGCATCGCTTCTGGATGCTACCTGAACTTTGAAGCTCTTGTTCTATTTCCATCGAACATTAGGAGGCCTTGTCTCTTCTTATTTAGTAATAAACTGTATTTCTTGAAACCATTCCAGACATAATGGCATGGCACACAGGCAGGGCACAATGCAGTTTCTCCAAGTCACACCCACACAGGGGTTTCTCTTCTTACACGCTTCAAGAAGCAAGCTTAACAAATACAGAGTGATAACCTCTTCCACATACTCTAGCATCCTGCCAGGGATAGAGATGGTGACAGGGCAAAGTGACACATTATAAACTAATTACCGTATTTTCTGACATGCATTGTTCACATTTTTTCCCAAAAAAACCCAAAAACAACAACAAAAAACTCCCCAGAAGACATAAATTGGAGGAGGGGTGCATTATAAGCAAGGAAACATGGTAAGAGTGGTTTCTGCTGTGGGAAAACAAAAGTAACTGCACACAATCCAAGATCTACAGGGAGAAAAAACCATGAACGGGCTCAACTCCTTACCAGCTGCTACTTAGTTTCCTACAACAAGGAAAAAGTTATTCTCTCTCCTTCATTCTGCCTTTCAAAAACAAGGTGCATCCTGCAGCACTCAACGTGCAAAAAAATATGGTAATTCAGAAAGGTAAAACTTCTATAAGCAACAGCTGACCTCATCAGCAGGGATCCAGGTTTTGCGTTTCCACAGCAAAACAGAGTAAACTGTGGATTTTACCCTTTGGTAGAGGCAAACGTAGATTTCTCATTTTACCAGAAAAACCCACGGATTTTGTAACAAGCCATCTGCAGGCTGGCACACTTCCAGCCTGCAGGGGGCTGGGGGAATGGAAGGAGGGCGGCCAGGCAGGGGGTGCCACGTGCATGTACATGCACACGGCCCCAGGCAGCTGGAGAGCAGCTGCTGCAGGTAAGTGGGGGGGGGAGTTGAGGCCCCCATAGGGAGGAAGAGAAGGAGGGAGTTGAGCGGGGCTGCTGCCCAGCTGGGCAGTGCCTGGGGCTTGGGGTGGGCAGGCACGGGACACCTTGTCAGGGCAGCATGGAGCCTGCAGTGGCAAGCAGCTTTCCAGTGTGGCACCACTGTTCTTTACAGTGCCAGGTTGCACACACTAGGCTGCAAAGGCCCAGGGACAGGACCACAGGGCGGGAGCCCAACCCTGAAACAGGCAGTGTGCAGCCCCTGCCCTGCACACAGACGTGGAGGGGACGGATCCCCTGCCCCTTGGGAGCGTGCGCCACAGTGAGGAGCAGCCTCCCCCGCCAGCCCAAGCCTACAGCCTTTTTTTTTTTAAATCAGAGAATGCCAGGATCCCTGCTCATCAGATACTATGAGAAAGCATGTAACAAAATAAATGGATTCTTAAGAAAGCTTATGCCTGTCTGAATTAGTTTAAAGGTGCAAATCTATGCTGTCCTTCTGCCTGACTGGAGGCTAACACAGTTAAACTACTAGTCAGGTACAGAGAAGTCATTGTTAATTAGCATCTTGCAAGTAGAAAGCAAATTCCTGGTTCATTTGCTTTGTTTTTGGCAGGCAGTGTGGACTTTGGCTCTCATATTTGCCCTCTCCCACACAAACAGACACAGATTCTAGATTAGGTTCCCTGTAGCCTAAATAAAGTGTTGAACTAGTCAGCGTAGTGCAATCGATAATGGAAACAGCATGGCTACATGCTCATTTTACAGCTCTGCGACAAAACTTGCAACCTAAACTACAAAATACCATGTACTTTGCTGCCATAGGAAGTAATTGGAAGTGTGAGGCATATAAGACCTTTAGGGGACACTTAGCAACTTGTAGGCCAGAGCCTTATACCATTACCAACAGACTCCGGCCACCTCTACCAGCCACTGAGAACAAAAAAGATTTTTTTAGGCTAAAAGGAAGAGAAAACAAAATTAGATCATTATGTTAAAAGACAGCAAGCTAGCTGCTGGCCATTTTTATAAGCCTTGACAATCATATGCCAACCATGATAATCTTACCACTCTTGGCACATGACTATTAAACAAAACACCATCCTGGCTGACCTAGCAAAGAGGGTCATGACCACCTTAGGCCAATTGCCTAAATTTGCAAGTCCGAGGGCTCCCTAACCATGCCAGGTTGTTTCTCAGTATGTTGAATAAGAGGTAATGCATAACAACTCTATTGTGGGAAAGGGATCAGGAAAGGTTGACCTGATTACTGCCCTAACTTATTTTGGTCAAAAGCAGTGCATCTTTTATGATGTGACAAAGCATTCATGGAAATGCGTGATAGAAGACAGAAAAGTGACTCTCAACCGAGCGTGTAGCATAAGCACAGGTATTCCATGAAAAACAGCACTATTTTTGGAGAAAGATTTTCCCCACAGTCTACATGCTCTGTTCCCTCCATGCTTATGGTCAGCATCAACCACGCTTGTTAGCCTTTTTCTAGGTCAGGCTAGGAACATCTCTCTCTAAAATACTTGTGCACACAGACTCGCCACTGACCAACTGCTGAGAAACACCACTTTGGCCTTCAGTCAAAATGCCAAACCAACATCTTTGCCAGAGCATCCTGGAGACCGACCCTCGCCCGTTTCTGACCCCCATGCAGGAAACTCATTTAATCACATTATCAAGCAATGATATGATCTGCTACTTTAACCTGGCATCCAACCTACATCTAAGGATCATTTAACCAGCCTCTGAAATGCAGTCACCATGCACACAAACGTCTAAGGTAACACTTCATACCAAAAGGCAGAAAAAGGTTATTGTATCCTACAGCACAAGAAGAATTTAAGCAGAACAATTTGTCAGAATGGAATCAAAAGCAAAGAACCAAATTTTTTGCAAAGAGCTATGACAGCAAATCAGCCAGAATTTCTGGTTCACATCTCATCTGAGAGACCAGCCTGGTGACACCTTCTATACAATGCTGGCATGAGAGAAGAGGGAAGCACCTGCTGAATGAACCCACCACCTGAAACTGGTTTAAGATAAACCTGGCTGAATGTAGTATCAGACTTAACTGACTGAGCACAAACCGGTTTACGGAACTTCTGTCCCAGAGCCCTTCCTGGTTTAAGTTAAACCAGAGTCCCCCAGCATCTCAGCATGCTCAGCAGCCCTGGCTAGGGCTGTGCTCTCTGCTCCAAGCAGGGCTGGCCCCACCCCTCTGCTCCCTATCCAGAGCACAGGCAGGCAGGCATAGGTGAGGACATGGCCAAATGCTGACCCCTCCCCACCAAGGCAAAGGCAGCAGGGGAGAAGTTTATTCCCCCACCCCCACCCCTCCCTCCACTGTCCCACCAGCAGGGACCTGCCAGGCATTTTGGAAGTGAACCAGCCAGGGAGGGAGTTTAATTCCCCACTCCCTGTCCCACCCACATGGACCTGAGCCAGGATCTGCCTGGCAGCAAGAGCGGCATGGGGTGCAGCCAGTGGCTGGCCAGCATGGGCTCCTGAGGCAGAGGGGGCTGGAAGGGGGGTTATTCCCTCTGTGCCCCCCCCGACCACCGCCACTCACTTCTTGCACAGGGTGAGCAGCAGGATAAGACCTCTCCCTGTCCCCTCTGCCAGATGCTGGGGGAAAGGGGAAATAACTCCCTTCCCTGCCCCCTTGACTAAGGAGGCCATGCTGGAGCGGCAGGGGGGAGCGACTTTGATGGGGACTGCAGCCCCATCTCATGGTTTACAGAAGCATGAGCTTCTTCCTGGTGGGGAGGCTGCACTGCAAGTGGAGCACAGCAGGCAGAGCTGTTGCAGACTGTGCAGGACAAGCAGTGGCAGTGCTAAGAGGGGCTTGGGGGGCTTCAGCCACCCTTCCGAGCAGGTGCAGCAATGCAGTCAGAGGCCAGCCAGCATAGCCATCTTAGACAAAGGGGCCGGGGGGGGCGTTATTTTCCTGCCTCCTTCCAGCATCTGGCAGATGGGGAAGGAGGGGGCTTATCCCACTGCTCGCCCTGCGCAGGGAACAAGCGGCAGCTGCGGCTGGCAGACCTCAGCTATGGTCCCCCAAGGGCAAAGAGGGCAAAAGGGGGAAATAAACCCCCTTCCTGACCCCTTTGCCTCAGGGGACCGTGGCCCCACCTGTGCTGCTACAACACTGGGGGGCACCAGGCAGACCCTGGTTGGGGTACATGGGATGGGGAGGAGGGAATTAAACACCCTCCCTGGCCAATTCACTTGGAGCTACTGCTGGGGCTAGCAACACCCCCCAGCACAGCTTCCCTGCAGCCAAGGGCTGCTCTAGCGCCCCCCAGTGCCTTGCCTGAGCAGCTGCAGGCATGTGCCTGCATTTTCTCAGTCCAGAGCGAAATGTTTGTTCACTTGCAAATTGGTTCAATCTGGGCAGGTTAAACTAACCTGCAAAGATTGAATCAATTCAGGCTCCTGCTTTTTGAATGTCTGTCCCTAGCCTAAATGATTACCCAGCTCCCAAAATCGGAACAAGCCTATTGGTCTTCTTCAGCAAGAGACTTTGTTAGCATCATAGCAGTTACAAAGATTGGTATTTGGCTTCCTCTATTTGCTTTGTTTGACGTTTTTTGTTTCCGTTATTTTGAATAGGGAATTTTCCTAAACCGCTTAGAAGAAATGGAAGCAGCAAGAACCATATTTCACTTCCAAAACCCGAGAGAAAGAGGACCTCACAATGGAAGGGTATTAAGCTTTCATTAAAAAAAAAAAAAAAAAAAACTGGGGGGGATGGGGATGGGATGGTTCACTTTCACTAGTAGCTGGAGTATAAATAAATCAGCAACACTAAAACTAAAAAAGAAGCAATTCTGTTTTTTTTAGTCTTGTTGAAACATTAACCATAAAAATATATTTATTGACTTACTATTTTAAAAGTAGTCCTGCAAGTTTTCTTGCTATTTTATTACTTTTGTAATCTTGTTCTTGTACAATATAAACTAAGAACTCTGGTCAGCTGTGAAGCCTCAGGTCAGGCAGCTGCAACAGGTTTAGTCACATATCAGACTTCAGACAAAGACAATTTTAGGATTCAGGGTCTCTCCTCCTTTGGGCTGAGCCATTGCAGAAGTGTTCCAGCTCAAATTACAGGGCTCAGATACCTCTGGTGCATTTAAAAAATGCATCACTGCAACAGCGAACATCTGCTCCAGGCAATTCTCTTAAGACAGACAAGAATCTCTTCAATACCTGATGCATTCTTACAGAATTAAAACTAAAGATACTTGGAAAACAGATATAGGAGAGACTTTCAAAAGGCAGAAAGCACAGTTGAGTGTCCAGTTTCCAGTGACTCCCCCTACAACAGAGGCAGGGTAATAGGACAGGTACAGGTATGCCAAACTTCTGTTATGATTATAGGTACCCATTTCCAATCACCTATACCAGTAAAAGTAAAATGTTTGTACCTGGCCATAGATTAACTAAATCAGAGATACACAAGCCTTCATAAGCACTAGATTATTTCATCAGAAGCAATCCCCCTGTAATGCCTCTCAGAAAAATAGAGCTGGAAAAGACCTCAAGAGGCCTTTAGCTAACCTCCTGTTCAAGACAGTTTCTTCCATGACCCAAGTCAGTGATCTCAGTTCAGTTCCAAATAAAAAAGGTTATTGCATCACAAAAGACAAGTCCATACTGGGCACATCTGCATGTGCAATGAAGGCAAAGGAATAAACTCCACTGCTTATTGCTCCAGAGTTTATTGCTCCCAGGCCCAACATTTACAGTGTGCCTGGGACCCCAGTCCCAGCTGCTGGGGAGCCTGGGGGGAACAGTCTGCCAGCCCAGGGCTGCTCCAACCCAGCTCAACATGCTGTGGAAGGGCTGGCTGGGGCATGAAGGTGCTCCAATGTGGGGCTAGCCAGCAGGCAGCCCCTACACTGAAGCATCGTCATGCCCCAGCCAGCCATGTCAGCACCTACATATTCAGTGCTGTGTATTTAAAAACTTTGCAACAGGATGGTACTTGTATTTACAAGTACTACCCTGCTGCAGAGTTTTAGTTTCTTGCAGCCTAATAGGGGCACATGTGTAGATGCAAGACATTTGCTGTGGAGCTAATTAGTCTACTCCGCAGTAAACCTCTCATGTAGACATGCCCACTATTGATACCACAGTAAGAGTCCAAGTGGGGTGGTCAAGGACAGAAAATACTCACCCCTGGGCTAAGGACCCAAGAGAAGCAGCACAGAATCCCACACTGCTAAAACTCCGATTTATATATGTTCTTTTAGCCTGGTGTACATCTTTCACCAGTACCGCACTCTTTAAAAAAAAGCAAACACTGAATTACCACTGAATTTTTTGGACACCTCTGCAACCAAGCTCTCTTGCTATTCCCAATTTCCTGCCACACACTTGAGCCCATGATAACTGCACTGGCAAAACCAATCCCAGCTCCAGACAGGCACTAGAACAGTGAGTCCACTTGCACGACTAACATTTCCAAAATGGAGAGGAAAAAGTTCTGATCCTGCTGGCTTTGTCCTCATTCTGTTTAAGAACATTTATTTTGACCTGCATTTGCTTATACCCCAGTGCTTTTGGGGAACACAGGACTCCTAGAGATTTCACACTGCAGAAAGCAAACAGAAAAAGGAATCCCCAGTCCAAGAATGCACATAGCTTCAGGTAACAACTAGAAAGTAGAATTTGGCAGTGGACTAGCAGGAGCTCCAGGCAGCAGCTCTCTCTCCCATCTGACTGCCTTTGCCAGACAAAGCTCCTTTTCTCTAGATCTGTCCCAGTGATAGGATTTTTCTCTTCTATTCAAATTAATCTCTCCAAACTAAAACAGACCTGATTTTTGTTAACATTGTGGGAGTAGTGACTTCTCCGTGTAAAATTTCAAAGCTAAGTCAGAACAGCACAACTTAGGTTAAGATGACACAGCACCAATAGCAGCAACAATTGTAAAAAGTGGGCTCAACATTTTAAAAGAAAGGAGAAGAAAACAAGTATATAAAATACTGGTAACGTAACCCTGACCTACTTTATCCAGCCCAGCCAACTGTTATAAGACTAAGGCTCTCACATAGCCAAGATCTCCAGCTCCACAGGTTAGGAGTGCACTGTAAAGAACAATGAAGTTTCTGACAAGGGAATCTCTCCAAGAACAAATTAATTACAATAGGCTGGATTCACTCCTGCTACCAGACACCAGTCGGGGGGGGGTGTGCCAACCAGGGGAAATCAACCAAAAGAAACATTCCTGAAGCACAAGCAACTTACAACTCTTGCTTTCCAAGAGGTCCAAAGCAACTCGAAAAACACACAGTTTGAGGAGAGAACCATACCAGAACATCTAAGATGTACTTGTTGAACACATCAAGAGTAAATTGGATGCTTATCTTGCTGGGATCCTGCCCTTTGGGCAGGGGGCTGGACTCAATGATCTCCCGAGGTCCCTTCCAGCCCTAATGTCTATGAAATCTATGAAATCTTCCAGCTGGAATGTAATGGTTTCCTCCGGACTAGATCTCTGACCAAAGATGGCATTGCAGAATACCTGCCATCACAAGGGTAAATTCCCCCACAGAAGCAATTAGCCACATAAGAACAGGAGCACCGTTGATTCTCACCCTGCATTTGAGGAGTGGGGTAAAGAAAGCTCATTTTACCTCTAGAAAATAAATGGTAAACTTCAATCCCCATTTGCTGGAAGGGATGCAATAGAACAGGGGCACGCAAGATCCAGCCCATTATATCTGGTCCGCTTAGCACCCTAAAAAATTTAGAAAATTAATATTTATCTGCTCCTGGATGCCTGTCAAAGATGACAGGAGCCAGAGGCAGTAGGACCCAGGGGAAGCCAGCAGGACTCAGCAGCCCAGAAGCAAGGCCTGTCTGGCCCTGCCCTACCCCCAGCCCCCCCCCACCCCTGCCCCCTACCTGGAAGCCCCGTGCTTAGCAGAGCCCTCTGACCTGGGCCCCTGGGGTTGTTCCTGCCTCCCTGTGCCCAAGAGGGAAATTCAAATAAGAAGTAGGGAGGGGAAGGCTGCAGGCGATTGCTTCAATCCTTGGGGCCAGGCAGGACCGGGCCAGCTCCTGCTGAGTCCCACAGTACAGCCATGCAGCTGGGAACCACATGGTGCTGGAGCAGCCGCAGCAGGAAAGTAGGGAAATGGCAGTTGCAGGTGTGGGGGAGTGGGAACTGGGCAGGAGCATGCAGCCTGCAGCAGCGTGGCCCAGAGCAGGGCAGCAGTAGCACAGGATCTGGCACCAGCTGTGCTGGAGGGGGTTACAGCTCTTGCCACCCCAATCTGGGCCCCACCAGCGCTGGCCCTGGGACACTGGCACAAGCCCCCTGCTCCCACCCGGCTGTTGCTGTGCTCCCATGCACCGCTCCCTTTGCCCCTTCCCCAGCTTGTAGGGGGGTGTGCGCACACATGTGTGCACACGTGTGCTCATAGGGTGAGTCCCACACACCTCCACCATACACTCACACTACCATACACACAGACACCTACAACCCATCACTCACCCAGCCACCCTCACCCCTCACATAGCCTCCCACAAACCCCATACACCCACATGCTCCCTCACCCCACACCCACACACCTATCCTGCCCACAAACCCCCCCATACATACCCACACCCTCCCCCACAAACCTATACCTCCCCCCACAATATACAAGAGTAAGACTTCATTGTAAGCTATTATATACAATCACCTCCATGTGCACTACACAAATGCATGTAAATTAGGACAAAAAATATTTTTTGAAATCAAATTAATGAGTGTTGTAGATGTTCACTTTTTAGAATATAATTTGGTATTTTTCTGGTTCCAAGATGGCAAAACCCCCTGAAAAGAGTACTTGCAAGGGCAAGGGGAGGGGCTTATAGTGGCAAAGGTCAGGGGGCAGGACTTCTGGTCAAAAGGTGGTGACCAGGGAGCAGGGTACCTGTCAAGAGGCAGGGCTACCCATGTGGCTCTCAACAGCTTGCCAAAACTCCACCCAAAATAAATGCCCACACCTGAAAAAGAAGGAATCACACCCCCTTACAAAAAGGTCCAAATTTGGTCCCCAAGTTATAATGTGAAAGTCCTTTCTGAATAATCAAAGCAGAAAGAAAAGGAAAAAAGGAAGAATTCCTGGGGGACTACTGTATGCATCACAAAAGTGATCAGCACCTCTGGCGAGTAGTATTAAGAGAGGCACAGAAGTAAATGACTGTGGAGACTCAGCTCTCTTCTCACTCTTAGGCAAGACAGTGCTATACTATCCCACCTAGGCAGGAGAGCACCATTACCTCAGATGACCTGTAAGACTTTTCCTAACACTCAAAAAAGGAGACGGAGTAGATTCGCACCTTTTAGATCTACCCTACCTGACTTCATACTAACATGGCTAGCTACCTCTCAGAAACTAGAGAGGTAGGCCCCTACAGAAGCATCCCATCGCCCCCATCTCCCAGGTCAGGTTTAAAGTACTATGGAGGGACAGAGGGAAGCTTGTATTGCCATTGATTATATACCTGTTCTGGAGATTTTCAGTCTGAGTCTAGCAATACCAACTGCACCCAGTCTATGCAACAGTGTAAAAAGCAAAATAATCATCCAAGATTACAATTTACTTCATCATAAAATCATTTACCTGCTGATTTTTTAGGTTAACTTGAAATGTCCTTCTTTGCAGACCTGACAAAGAACACCTTGCAGTTGATAGCTTGTCTAACTGTATCCCAACTACATAGGTTGATTTTTGTTGGATCACCTAAGACAGGGATGGGCAATTATTTTGGGCAGAAAGCCACTTACTGAGTTTTGACAAGCCGTCGAGGGCCACATGACAGGCAGCCAGAGGCAGATGAATATTAATTTTCTAAATTTTTTTTAGGGGTCCCGCAGACTGGATAGAATGGCCAGGCGGGCTGCATGCGGCCCATGGGCCGCATTTTGCCTACCCCGACCCAAGAAATCCTTGCCTCTCTTCTTTGCAGGGGTTTATCAAGTATAACAATGTGGTATTTGCAACTGTAAGTAACAGATGGTCTCACGTATTCTTTAACCAGGCCTGATAATCCTAGGCTTCAATAGCAGCAGGTTCAACATCACACCATGCAATCAGAAAGAAGAGAAAAAAACCACTAAGTGAACAACATTTGGATGGTGTCATCACCAATAAATCAGTGCCAGGAAATTCAGACCTAATGTATTCACGCAGTAATTAAATCTACACATTTTCCCAACTCTCAGGTTACATGGGTAGAAATGTCAAAGTTCATGCTGGGTAAATCTCATAATCCACCCCTTTGATGCACACGCACTCTTCTATGGACAATACTAAAAAAGCGTTCCTAAACCCCCATTTACCATCTACCGCTAGAAATGAAGTAAAAATAAATAAATGAATACAGGGGATTAAGTTAGCATATTGATCCATAATGCAAAAAAGGGAAGGACCTGGACTTGCACTTTTCCCAGTCTCAGACCTTGATGGTCATTTCTAAGATTCAGGCTTTTTTTTAAACCCATAACCATTCAAGGTTTAGAAAGGATGACCAGCGAGAGCCCTTGAAAGCATTTAATCCAACTCATGTACAGCACCTCCTGGGACTCTCCAATATAGTGGAAGAATGGATCCCTTAACAGAAGGCAGCCACAACTCTGGAGGCCACTTTGTGGGGCAGCAGAGAGAAAGGGATTCCCAGCTTATCCTCACACACTCTGGGAAAGGTAATGTTGCTGTCTGCACTAAGTTCACTGAGTCTCTAGAACAAGCAAAGGAGAGACGTGATGCAGCCAGTGCCCATATTCAGCAGGGACCCAGGGCCCAGATTCTGTGGAAGGCCAGGCCCCCAAATTCCCTGACATACCAGTAGCCCAGCAAGCCAAGAGTGACTCTGTGGGCCAGATGTGGTCCATGAGCTGTATGTCTGACACCCCTGCCATAAAGTGTTACACCCACAGGTCCTGGGGAAGAAACTTAAGAGTTGACCTTTATTCAACCAAATGCTTTCCAAAGAGCTGCTTCTGGCTAAAGCTTGATGAACAGTTTAATGGAGTTTTTACAAGCTGAAATCCCTATAAAGACATTTTGTGGCTTGCTAGAGTTCCTTTAATAGCTTATCTCCTGTCCCTCAAAGCTGGTAGAAACAAGTATTTGGTAGCTGTACCACTGGTTTCAGTCATTGCACCTGAAAGAACTGGATTATTTTGGTTTCCTCCTCTACCTATGCATGCAAATTTTAGTGCTACGGAAATGGAACAAGATGCGCACATTCATCATTTGCTTTTCCAAATTACCCCCAAGGTACAGATAGTGTTGCCTTTAATATAACATGGCATGTCATTGGTATGAAGGCACAAAAAAATGCTTTGCAAACAGTGACTGAGCCTGTGCCATTTTTGTGTAGAAAGTATTATACTCATTTTAAAACATAAGGGTTGAGTCCTCTAACCTTCCTCCAACTTCACAGAAATAAAGACAGCCTTGGGAACCTAGGAATCACCCTCCTAGTCCAGCATTCTATTGCCACCAATGGCCAGCACAGCATGCTTCAGAGGATGTTGGGAGAAATCCAAAATAGACCACCCTGGGGCAAACTTTGCCTACATGGAAAGTTTTGTCCAAATCCCTAAAGGCCATCTTAAGCCTCCTCTCCCATACCACATGTTCTGCCTGGACATGAAGGCATGCAAAAGGGAATATCTTGCTGCAGGATGAGCTAAGAATCCTGCTTTCTGTTCCTAGCACTGATACTTCTGCAATGGGCAACCTCAGGTAAGTCGCATCTTTTCCTACTCAGCTTCCCCACTTGTGAAAGAGGTTTACTATCAACACTTTCCCCAACGAAAGGACCAGATTAAGACTCTCCCGATTCTTTAAGATGCTGAATTATGTAGCTAGAAAGCCCCATTTAATATTAAACCATCAGCACAGAGTATACAGTGCTGCTTGCTGGCCTGATGTGATATTTAAAAGTCATTAATAATGTAATTATTTTTCTTAAGAATTAAACCTTTACATGGTTGATGTGTCAACACTGAAATAAGAAAGCTGTAAATTTTTCTAAGAGCCATAGTTTCATCTGTCTTTTTGGCAATTTTAGCTGCAACTACAGACCCTCCATGTAAGAGCAGCCCCATAATTTAGATGGTTGGGTATTCTAAAAAGTAAGCAATATATTTTTGAGCTAAACCATTAAAGGAGAGCAATTTAATTTCACAGTGCCAAGTATTTGCTTTGCAGATATATTTCTTTTCTGGTTTTAAAAGTGAAAATATTACAGATGAGATTTTGAAAAATGTGGATGTCCAGAATTAGGCTCTTAAACCTTTACTTTAGGTGCCTTGCATTTTTGCAAGAGTCAGGCCATTAAATTGAATTCACATAGACCAAACTAAATCTTTAGGAGCTCATCAATTAAAAACTGCCTTGCAATGTGAAATGCTTATCCCTGTGCACATTAGCTAAGTCAACTGAAGTGAAACAAGACAACCTTCCCTCCTCCCCCAAAATTAACAAATCACACACACTCTGAACAATCCCCCCGGCACAACCTTCAAATTCATTTAAAATCACCTAATCAAAGGTGACAGGGTTGAGGAGAAAGAAAGACAGAAAAGAGGTTCAGAGGAAAAAAAAAAGTGAAATAATCCATAGGTCAGAACACGTTTTGTAAATCAGTCTACATCATAGCTCAAGGATCAAATAGTATCTGAATGATCTCTTCAGACACATGTTTTACACCCTGCCCTGTGCAAGATGCTGTCCTTTGTCAGGCACATATCCATTATCTAAGTGCAAAGGAGAAAGAAAGTTGACAGGACCTCCGCCTGTGCGTTCAATGTTCCAAATACCAAGATGGGCATTGCACATTAAATGATGTTGCGCTCAAGGGCAGAGGTGATTTTTGGATCACCCTGTCACATGTTTTAAAGATAGTGACAAGAAACCACATCCAAGAACGCTCTGTTCATAAACGACTTGTTTATGCTGCCTGCCTACTTTGCTCCCAACACAAAGGTTGATATTATTTGTAATATGACAGAAGTTGTCCATCTTGCATTCATCACAGCTACCTAATCCAGCATTTGCGTAGCTATTGGCCCAATCTATACATAACAAAAGGCATTACCAAACTTTCCCTCAAACTTTGAAATACTTCGAGATTGCAATTTTGCTTGAGGCTTTGGGCACAACCTGCAGCTGGCCCAAGAACCATGCTCACAAATACCTGCCACTGTACTAGTTGGTGGCAGGACCTACACAAATATCTGATTCACCCACCCTCTCTCCAGCACAGGCAGAAAGTCACACAGCTCTGCATGTGTAGAACCACAGAGTTGGAAGTGACCTCCAGTGTTAATGCAGTCCATTTACCCTTCCCAGAGATCAGGAGTGGGGAATTATTTTGGGCGAAGGGCTGCCTAACCCAGTTTTGGCAGGCTTTTGAGAGCTGCATGGGTAGCCCCCTTGACAGATGCCCCGCCCCCTGATCACCATCTTTGGACCAAATGTCCCAGGGCCAGCACCAGTGGGGCGCAGGCTGGCAGGGATCTGCAAAGCCAGGCTGGGCTGCACCAGTAAGGAGATATGGGAACTGGCCTGGCTCCATAGAGCCCTTGCCAGCCAGGACCCTGTATCTCTGCCGCCCTGCTCTGGGCCCTGCCAGCACTGGCCCCGGGACACCGGTGCGGGCCCTGTGCGCATTCCCTGTGCCCCCCCAGCCCTGTGGTACAGGTGGCGGGTAGTGCACAGCCCTGACCCCCTGCTTGCTGGCAGGGAAGAAGCTGGTGCTGGGAAAAGTGGCCTCATGCCCACCACTCCCTGCTGCAGCCGCTCATAACCCGCACGGGGCTGTCTGGAGCAGGCACAGGCAGCCCCACACGGGCTACAAGCTGCTGCAGCGCAGGGCACTGAGCATCGGGTGGGTGAGGGGCGTTTTCCCCCACCCCCCCACCCACGCTCAGCACGAGCTTGTAACCCGGCCCCACTGTCAGCATAGACCCCATACTGGCTCTGGGCTCGCCCATCTGGGCTGTGTGCAGTGACAGCAGCTGCAGCCCCCCCCCCGCTTGCCACACCAGGCAGTGGTGGCTGCTGCTGCCCACCCAGAGCTCGCTTGTGCACTGGGCAGAATAGAGGCAGTGGTGGCAAACACTGCTCGGCACTGCAGCCACTTGCAGCCTGTGTGGGGCTGCCTGTGCCTGCTCCAGACAGCCCCATGCAGGATGCAAGGGGCTGCAGCAGGGAGCGCTGGCCACGGGGCAGGGAAGGGCTGTTTTCCTGCGCACTGGGACGGAGCAGGGAAGGAGCCTAGGGAAAAACTGAGCAAGGCGGGGGGGGAGGGGGGAAGGAAAGCAGCCCTCCCCATTGCTGGTGCTCCCTGCTGCAGCCGCTCACAGCCCATAGAGCTGTCCAGAGCAAGCACAGGCAGTCCCACACAGGCTGCAAGCAGCTGCAGCACAGGGTGCTGGCCATGGGGCAGGCAAGGGGCCACTTCCCCTCCCTGTGCTCAGCTTTTCCCCAGGCCACATTTTCCTGGACTCCTTCTTTGCCCTCCCCGCACCCCCACTTTCCTGTGGTTCTGACAGGGTGCAGCCATGTGGTCCCAGGCCAGAAGCCTCCGCTGGGAGCCCACTGGGCTTCCACTGGGTCCTACTGCCCTTGTTTCTTGTCATTTTTGACTGGAACCAAGGGCAGAGAAATATTAATTTTCTAAATTTTTTTTAGGGGCCCCACAGGCCAAATAAAATGGCCTCATGGGCCAGATCTGCCCCGCGGGCCATATTTTGCCCACACCTGCCATAGATGCACTCCTAAAACTACCCCTGAAGAACATCTATCCAACATCTTCTTAAAAACCTCCAGTGAAGGAGAGTGCACAGTTTCCCTAAACAACTTGTTCCATTCTCCCACTCACAGTTAGGAAGCTTTTTCCTCAAGATTTAATCTAAATATGCTATACTACAGTTTAAACCCCTTGCCTAGTGCCCTATCCTCTATGACAAGGGGAAAAAAAAACCTGTTCTCCCACTTAAGTTATTTTCAAGTTTTTAAAAACTGTCATGTCCTACTTCAACTCTCCTTTTCTCCACATTAAACATACCCAGTTTTCTTGACCTTTACATTTCAAGCCATTTATCGTCTCTGTTGCTTGCCCTGGATCCTCTCTCTTTTCTTCTTAAAGCACTGTGCACAGACCTACACACGGTGCTCCAGTTAATACAGCCCATATTGGCTTTCCATGCAAAAGCATCCCACTGCTGACTTCTCTTCAGTTTGTGAACTAGCATAGCCCCCCAGATCAGGGGTGGGCAAAATACGGCCCATGGGCTGGATCTAGCCCACCAACTGATTTCATCTGGCCTGCAAGGCTGGGCTAGGGAGTGTGTGCATGTGCAGTCCCCATCTAGGGTAGTCACTAATGCATCCCCAGAATACAGAACATCCCACTGGTGGGGGGCAAAGAGGGAGGGAACCATAGCCCCCCTTGGCCCCTACAAAAAGGCCACCTCCCCCCTTCCATGGCTGGCTCAGAACCCTGCTCCTCCTGGCTGTGAACCACCCTACCTTTAGGCACAGCCAACAGAATCATGAGGACAAATGATTGACATGTATTTCCACCACTTAAATGAAAAATAGGACTTTTTGCAGTCTGCTCCTCATTTATGTAACAGCTGCAAAGGCTTGCTTGGCTGAGAGCTGAGTGGGTGAGCTGTGCCTAAGTACTTCTCAAGAATTGTGGCAAAAAGTTTGCAGAGGGTGCAATAGCTTTTCCCAATGGAGGGCATGCTGTGGACAATGTATGCTTTTAAGCCGATTCCCCAACCAGGGTCAGAGCTGTGCAACTAGGAACACAGGTACCCAGAGAAAGAAAGAGAGTGGGAAGGGTTGGTAAGCAAGCTGGGAGCTGCTCCCTGGTCAGGGACCTCCAGAGAGAAGTCCTCTGTTTGAAATGAAAAGGCTTATATTGCAGGGACAGAGGCCTGCAGAGGGAATCCCCTACCTGCATGTGGAGGTGCTGGGGGAGAGAGACAGCCCAGAGAGGGAGGGGGATGTAAGAATCCAAAACTGCATGGGTATGTGAGGGGACACTTGACCCCTAGTATTTGCAGGTGGTGTATTTTTCAGAAGGAAACTAAAGGAAAGAAGCCTATTACCTGCACTGGCTGATTGAAGACTTTTTTTTTTTTCCGCTTTCTCCTTTAGCAAAGGTACATTTTACATTTCCCTTGAGGGGAAAGAATAAGTTACTGAATGGAAGTGGTATTCATTTTATCTAGAAGTACCTTGTTTCCGAACTTACACTAAAATTACAAATTCAAAGCAGGTAGAAACCAGCTTTATAGTTACTGAAGTGTGGTAAAACAGGTATTATATAAGGCAGATGCACAAAGAAAAGCATGTGTAACATTTGCCCAAGTTCACTATACTGCAGAGACTGTATTCCAGTTTTCAGGAACTAAGGGGAAACTACAATGCCAGGAACAACTTGTTTAGTCAAATTCAACATAAAGGAGAGGTTAATAAGCCAAAAGGCCCAGGCTTCAGAATAACAGCCATTCATTTCAAGGGAGGAAAGGGCAGATAGGAATCTCTATATCACCAATTTGAGGCAGTAGCACACATCTTTGGAGAGCCCTCCTCACTTCCAAAGATGATACAGCCTGACCTGCTTGCAGAGCAGATGCAAGAGAAGCCCAAGTTACTCATCTGAATTCAGGACTCAAGGGACACTAAGAGAGAGACGCTGTAGGACATTTAGTTTCATGTTCGGTTCAGTTCCCAGTTCTTTGGAAAAGTATGTGGGAGCAGACCTGGCACTGTGAGAGGAGTCCAGAAGGCAAGGGTGAGCAGCAAGAGCACCCCTGACAGTGACCACCGCTTGGAGGGGGAAAAAAAAAAAATAAAGATGCACAGCATACAGACTGTGCACAGTACCCATTATATATTTTTGCTACATATAAAAGTGACTTGCGTCTTCTAATTAAACCCACTTATTGTGGAGTCATAGTTTACTGCAACTTTAACCATGCTGTTGCTACAGACTTTTCATAGGAACACAGGACTGAAAGGAACATCCAAGTCATCAGGTCCAGTTCTCTGAGATCACAGGAAACCAGGCAATACACACTCATGCAAAAGGATCCACAGAAATAGCTGCCTCGGCCCCACCTCCCCTGCACTTACACACTATAGCAAGAAAGCCCTGGATAAGATAAATAAGAAGTTCACCTAACACCTATCATGGGGACATTCTTTCTAGCTCATTTTTAAACCCATCTTACTGTCCAGAAAGGAGTTTGCGGGAAGAAATGAATTAAAGTTTGTCTGTACCAATAAACACTTCCCAATTAGCTCTTTATTGCTGACCAAATGACTCAGCTCACATTCTTCCAGCTACATTTTCTTCATTGGGACAGGAAAGGGTGGACGAGACAGAGGAAAAGGAAAAGGCTTTGTTTGTTTATTTATAAGACAGTTTCTCTTCTCCTCTTCCTTTATTTCCACCCCATCTCCAACTAAAGACCACAGACTGGAGCAATGAACAAACAGTTGGCAACTCCAATGACTTTTGAACATTAATATACTAAAGAACTGAGTTTAAACACAAACACAAAAACATCCTCTCAGGTCTGGTAGCAGTCAAAGAAATAATTTTGTGAGGAACCTTCTTAGAACCACATTATCTTGACAAAAATCTCAAGAAAGAAGAAGATCACACTGGTTTAAAGAAAGGGGGAAAAATGAAGGCATCTATAAAAAGTAATATCAAGAGATAGAAGAAAAGGAAGGAAAATGATGATAATATTAGTTGAAAAGAACCAGAGACTAGGACATGGAGAAAATTGGTAAGGGAACAAGGCATAAGAGTTTGTAATAATCCAGCAGACTTCTAGACAAGGAAGGGCATTTTGAAATTCAGTCCAGTCCTAAAAATAGCATGGGTCCATTATTAGATGGAGTGGTAAAATTGTCAACAGTAATTAAAAAAAGCAGGAATATTCAGTAAAATAGTTTTGTTCTGCCTGGGGAAGAAATGCATTTAGTTCTCTCAAAAGATTATAAAATAATTGCCATTCCACCAATAACTCAGGAAGATGCTAACCAGTGGCTACTGAAGTTAGATATTAAAAAAAAAAAAAAAAAAATCCAATAGGTCCCGTTAACTTGCATCCAAAGTTTGAAAATAATTTTTGAAAAGGCCTCTTGGCAGTCAAATTTTAATAGGTTTTGCAACACCTCGAAAGTACCAGAAGACAACTAACGTGACAATATTTAAAATAGGACAACCCAAACATCTCTAGGACAAAGACGGCAGAATGGTGGATACAGAACTCAAAGAAATAAAGACGGGGAGAGTGTCAGTGAAGTGAATCATGAAAAAATTCTCTAACTTGACTTCTTTGCAAGTTTGGCAGATAAATACTTCCAATTTGATCTGCTTAGGCTTTTATCCACCTTAGTATCGTGCAGTGTTTTGAATAAGAAGGTAGTGTGATACAAAGTTAGCCCGATACACAGAATGGATTGAAAAACTGGCAAGCCTCAAATTGTGAAGGTAAGCAGGAAAATGCTGAGCAGGCGAGTTGCTAGGGGATTCCATAGGGATTTGTGGTTCTTGGCTGTAGGCAATGTAGCATTTTAAAAATCAATAACCTGGAAAAAAACAGAATCATTACTACTAAAATTTGCAGATGACAACGCTTGCTGGAGTAGTAAACAACAAAGAGGTCAGGTTACTGATGTAGCATGACCTGGCTTACTTGATAAGCACAATTAAGGTGTTTCAAGACAGCCAAGTGTAAGATCAGCTATCTAGGAATAAAAAAATGCCATGCTGACAGAACAGGAGGTTTGGTAGCAGGGGACAAGAATGAGTCTGAAAAGGAACTGAGAATAGATAATCATGAAAGATAACCAGCTGAACATGAGTTCCCAGTAACAATGCACAAAAGGGCTAATGCAATCACTGGATGTGTTAACAATGGAACCAGTAGCAATAGGGAGATGACCAGTTGCTACTGGTGAGACTTACTACAACCTGGTGCCCAGTGCTGATATCCAGAGCTTGAAATAATAGATTGATAATGGATTTGTCAAGCTAGCAGACAAAGCATAACAAGACCTAGGGGGCTGGCAGTTTCAGGGAGATAAATCACAGTAGGGCAATCTAAGGTTAGAAGGGGCAGCTTTCTTTTCTTTAAAAAAGAAAGAAAAGAAAGAAAAGAGGCTAGTTAACTGCTGGAGCAACTTAAACTATGGTGGATTCTCCACCAGTACCTATTTAAAAGAAAAAAAAAATTAAAAAAGTTTGGAGTTATTTTCCTACAGACACACGATCAAATACAGTAAGGAATTTCCACTAGAGAAGCTCTATAGCCTGTAATGCGCAAGAGGCTAGAAAGCACCCAAGTAGCCTCCTCTTACACATTATATAATATGTAAGAGGAGGCTACTTGGGGGGAGGGGGGGTGCATGTGTGTAAATAAATAAAATCTCTCTCTCTAAAATATATATACTTGAGAGGAGAGAGCGAGTGAGAGAGAGAGAGTGCGAGCTCATGCAACAGAGTGGCTGCCTATATCATCAGCAATATATTTTGGAAATTCCTATAGAAACCAGAAATGGGGAATCTGCTCATGCTATTTTTCATTCCTAGGCTTCAGATTATTTCATATCCTTATCAGAAATCCCAAGTACAGAATGTTGTTCAAGAATCAAGGTTTAAGACCAAGGATTACTCATAGTACACTTATCACCCCTCTAGACTCTGAATAGCAGACCTGATAACTAAGCAAGCACGCCAGCAAAATCTGTGGCAGGAGTGAGCACGTCCTACAGGAATCAATCTTTATAAATGCTCTCAATTTTGTTTAAATGACTGGGCTACTATTAGCCTGTTTATTAGAGCTATGTACTTTCATTTCCACTCTCTTTACCCAGCCTGGCAAAGGCCAACAATGCCATGGAAATACAGCCTCAGGAGAGATAAGCTCTCGCAAGTGCCAGGTGGGAGTGTTCACAGACGGTAAGAGAACAGTGCAGCACAGACTCCTCTCCCCCAGGATCCATTTGGCTGGTGGTGACTCAAACAGCTGGAAGAGGTTGGAGGAGAAAGTCCTGTGCAAGTCCCTATAAGCCATGTCTGAAATTCACAGGGACTCTTACCAAGGAATAAAAAGGAACCATGAACACGAAACTCCTCTCTTCCTTTTTTGATATTCTTCATTTCCTTGCTAGGCAACAAAGAGGAATTGCAGCTATGCAAAAGCCCCAAATATGCACGTATGACAGGGAGCTCAGTCAGAACACAGAGAAGGTGTTTGTGCCCATCTTCAGATTCTGTATTTAGTTTCTAAATAAAACACACATTACGGATGCTAATTTTGATTGAAAAGAGACTCCCCACTTGTTCTGGGGTCTAAGAGAGGACAGAGGGGGGAAAAAAAAAAGAAAAAAAAAGAAAGAAAAATCAAGAGACTTTAATAAAAAGGGACTGCTTCTAAATAAAGGGCCTATTTACCAGTCATATGTTTCAGACTCTTTCTTGCTGGGTTTGCCAGTTACCAAAGATTCCCCCACAGCTCACTGTCCCCTCTACCAGTGAAGTCATGGCGCTGAATTTGCATCAGCAAAAAGAGCAAAGATCATAAGATAAAGCTACTTCATTCCTGGTTTAAGTGCAAGAAAAAGAGCAGATATTTATGTGCCCGTATTAAGGCAGGTACATGCTCAGAACAGTGACTACCAAAAGTTTATTTTATTAAAGTCCCTTCTCTCTGCAGAGCCACAGCTCCTCTTATTTTCATCCAGTGGAGTGAAGTTGTCAAAGCAAGCAATGGTATTCAAGGAGTTCAATAACAAAAGACAGGAAGTGTAAGGAAAAGACAATGAAGTCTGGCCTAGAACTAATTTTGCAATAAACCTGCATCACTGAAATAGCAGACCTGCACTCCAGAATCTCTCCCTCAGCCCCAACATACACATGCACAGGGTGAAATATAGATCTTTCTACCTTAGCAAATTAGATTATTTTAACAAAGTTGTAAGTGTTAAGTGGGGGCCAAGGGGTTCTGGATGGCTTGGTGGTGAGAGAAGGGGCAGGGGAGAACTCCTAGACGCTGCATAAGTACATTCACACAACTCATTTGAATCCCCTCAGCCAAAGAAAACCCCAAATGAGAAAGCCACAGTCCAAGTCTGCTGATGTTCTTATGTTATTTAGAAGCAATTCAGTACCTAATAGATGATGCTTTGGGGAGGACATGCAACCTTCCTCACTAATACCCTCACAGAGCAATTGCTGCAAACTGAGTCCAAGTCTGCTGCTGCCATAATCAGACATGCCTTAATCAGAAGTAAGAAATTATTCTAACTTGTATCATCAACCTGCCAGAACTCTTTCTTTAAGCCATGCTTTTCCCCCCAATTCCGTGAAATAGGCCCCAAATTGTTAAGCATAAGTATGCTGTAGTGGTTAACATGCCAGCCTGAAACGCAGGACACTCAGGTTCAATTCAGTGTATCGGCTACTTGAGTTATCCCGGACAAGCCACTTGAGATGAGATTTGCAGAAAAAGTGTCTAAGTCAGGGGTAGGCAACCCCTGGCATGCTTCAGAGCAGATGGTGGGGAAAGGGCCAGGGCTGCATTGCTACAACAAGGATCAGGGCCCCTCGTGGCTTCCACCCTCATCTCTCAAGTCAAGGTTGCAGTTGTTTTTGGCACCGCGCTCAAAAATGTTGCTGACCCCAGTCTAAATTAAGATGCAGGTGTCTAAATTCTTCTCGCATCCAAGGATGATTCACAGAAACCCTGCATAGCCCACTTCGGCACACAAGGCCTGTTAGGCACCTTATTTTTCTGGTGAAGAGTTGGGCACTTGCATTTCAGCAACTGGGCATGTCCAGCGATTCCACCAGCTGACCATGTAGGTCATGATGTCCCACCTAAAGTCCACTCAAGCTAGGTCCTCTTACCCAAGTCTTCCAATGGCTCCAGCTTAGCAAAAATGCTCTGAACGTTAGTTAACAACACTTCATTCACCAAGTTCACGAAAGCTGGTACTTTATATATAGTTAGTCTATAGGGTGCTTATCTATTTTGCCTTCTGCCTGACAACACTGCACCATCCATAGCCACCCTCACATAATATATTTCATGATATCCAGTGGTTAGAGCACTTGCCCAGGACAGTGGGTCCTCCTCAGACCGACTAGATTCAAACTGACAGTTCCCACTTCTCCCAGGGAAAGTAAAAGCTGGTCTAGGTGCTAGGCTGAAAATACTGTCCACCCATCTTGCTAAAATTGGGCCACTATGTAGGAAGGAATGTAAGAATCATGGGGCTGAGAGAAAGCAAGCAAGACAGACTGACTCTGTAGCCTAATGAGAAGGGCACTCCTTTGAGAAGAAGAGTCACAGATCCTAGTCCCTGCTCCTGAAGTTATAAATAAAAATGCATTAAGAAAACTGGGAGCAGAAAAGCTAGAACAGCCCACCAGTTTTACAGACTGTTACAAGCAAATATCAGAGGAAGTCGGAGGAACATCTAATAAAGAAAAGATAACAAGCTTACCTATCTGGCCAGACAGAAGTGCCTAGCGCAAGGGGAAAAAAATGTTTCTAGAACTTGAATATTGAAGACTGAATGAGATTAAGTAGTTAATAGCCACCTTATCCCCAAGTGTGCAGGAAAGGGTTACAGTACATTGCCAGGAGAACACAGGGAAATCTTATAGTACCATTATATCTGTACTGTATAAATTTGTCCAGTCACTTGGAAACTAGATCAGTTTATTTTTTTATGGAATCACTGGTGGCAGAAGTGTTAGTGGGCATCTGCTACAGACCATCTGGACCAAAAAAGAACAACAGTGAAATATTACAGGACTCTTAATATACTTGAAACTCACAAAAGACTTTTCATAGAAAACAGTTGCATAAGGTACAAGAGACAACCGTGTGCTATCAAAATGATTCTTTCAAACAAACAAACCAACAAAAATATCATCATTCAAAATTTTTTAAAAAATCCAAGCAGAAAGCAATGGATTTTAAAACTGCTACTTAGTGATGGATCTGAAACTAGCTGAAATCAGAAAAGATTTTCTAAAACCAGAAGAAATTGGTACCACTAACCACAAACCACTGCAAGTCAGCACAGCAAAAAAAAGTATATGAAGAGTGCCGCACTATGTATAATATTAGAAAAATATAACTTTGGACTAGGATTTTCCATAGGATCTTAACAGAGTTTTGTGTCCATCTGCTATTGAAACTCAATGGGGTTGGACACCTAACTTTAAGCTTATTTTTTAATTTAATAGAAAAAGCAGGCTAACAAAACCAAAAGGCACTAGTTGACACGAGTCCTACAATTAAATGGGATCCCACTGGCTGAAAGGCCTCTTATATACATGAGGGGTTATCATTAGTTTGCTCATTTCAAATGCATCCTTTGTAGAGAAATGACACGATTTTGTAAGCTATGACGTGCCTTATCTTCCATCAACAACATACAGGTAACTCTCTTGGATGCCTTCAGCCTGATTTTCAAAGGTGTTCAGCATTTGTTATTCCCACTGACAAGATGAAGTTGTAAGAAGCTCTGAAAAAGTCAAGTCAGTCCCAAACTAAAGCAGAACATTTCTTGGAGTTTTGGGACCCCAGCTCTGCCTGTGCAACTCACTGACAGACTGGGAATGCAAGTGCCTGAGGTTTGGAGAGTAAAGAACATTTTCTTCTTTGGAAACATTTGCAGTGGGCTTCCCTACATCACTGATTACATTTAAGTATCCCACTTTTGTTACAAAAAAATCTAAATTACATCAATGCAATTTGCAATTCAGTTTTACGGAGGGATTTTACACAATCCTCCTCCATTCCAAGCTTTACAGGACATCTAGTGCATCTTTTAATTGCTCAACAGATATTAACAACAAAGATTTAAACAGATCTCATAATATATTAACTTTACACGGTATTTTCTAGCTGCCACTGAGGTGGAATGGGGAGGGAAGAGATCTCAGGTAACTCCCTCCCTAGACTGTTTCAGTCTCTGGTTTGTGATGCATATATGTAAAGCATTAAAGTTATGCCTGCATCTCATTATGACTTCAGATTTTCCTTACGGTCTCCTACAAAGGGGAAGAGGCCTGGATGGTACCCGGAACATCAGTTCAGATGGGAAGTCCCTTCCCTATTACTGTCATTCAAATTGGTTTCCCTATTTTAAAAGAAAAATTAAAAGAAAAAAGGGACAGTAACCAAATATGGCTTTAAAGCTCCATTGTTCCAGACTATTTGTAAGTAGATTACTGGTCCAGCCTGAAAGTAATTATTTTCCTCTCATAAAAGCATCTTAAGAAAGAGAAATACGAGAAAAGTAACATTTTTGCCTGTGCAGGAACCTATATTTGAGACTTTTTTTTTTTCTTTTTTTCTTTTTTTTTTTTTTTTAAATAAAAGCGGACACTGAGGACATCACATGGAGTTTTTGCTGTGGGAACGCAACCCAACGGGACTTTTAATATAGTCTACTCAATGGCTCCATTGTAGATAAAATGTCCTATTTTTAGTCGGCACTGACATCATACACCCTAATGATTTTCACCACAGAAATAAATAAGCAATAAGATTGCAGACAAAGCCTCTGCGCTTCAAGCCTCTTTCCCAGTGATTCTCAGCTAGGGTGCCATGGCACCCTAGGATGCCTTGAGATACTTTCAAGGGTGCCATGCAATGGTTGCTTTGTTAGATGTATAAACATAATTCACAAGACAAAGCCATAAAGTTCAAAGAAAGTCAGTGTTAAAAATATTCTGACCTGTTGTGGTCCGAGTTCTTTGCTACAGAATAATTGCTCACATTTTTCAGTCATCAAGAAACAAATGAAAACTAACAGCTGGCATTTTCCGAGAGGTGTCCCGAGTCTGAAAATGTTGAGAAGCGCTGCTTTATCCTGTGAGACGTGGCCCCGGCTGAAATAACTGCACAGTGGCTTCAAAAGACCCTAAACATTTATTTTGTCGCTAAACAAAATGCAGCTGTTGAAAGGAAACACACAGAGGCTCCCAATCAGCATTCAAGAGAGCTATACCCTCTGAGCTGCTTGAAGAACTTAAGTGAAAAACATGACCCAAAAGCCAGAGTGGTCAAGGCAGCAGTGCAAAGAGATGAAGGTAACAGCCACCCCCAAATATTTACTTTCCATAAAAGTAACTGCATTCATATCCCTGTGTCCACAAAGCAGTACCATGGGCAACAAGGCATGTCCACTACTAATGGACATGCTCGTGG
>NW_017728931.1:41062634-41080181 GCF_001723895.1 Crocodylus porosus
TGGAAGCCGTATCAATTAAAATGCCCGCAGCGTCTTGTGTATTCAGCATCCTGCGTTTCAAAATGGGGAGGGGGGGCTTCAACTAAAGCTTGTTCAACAAGCTTTAGTTAAAGCGCCCCTACCACCATTTTGAAACATGGAGGTGCTGAATGCCCGAGATGCTGCAGCACCATCGGGCATTCTGATTAAACGATCCAGCAGACCCGAGTCTGCTCCAATGTGTTTTAATCAGAACGCACCAGCACATGTGTAAAAATGCCCAATATGTCTAAGGCCCCAGCATGCTCATCTATAGCAGTAGCAAGGGTGCCCTGCCCAGCTGCTCTTGGCTGAGGCCCCAGTCATAATAGTAATGAGTACAATGAAGGGGATGTCTATTTAACAAGAACTGGATAGGCAACCTCAAACTCATTTATGCAGTGGTTGGTGATGGCCTGCATAAGTTATGACTTCCAGTCATTAACCTAGTGGGACTGCTTCTGAAAAAAGTGTCTTAACACAGGCAAACAATTCTGGTCAACTCCAGTGACAACACTAGGAGGAACAGCCTTTGGCAGGCATGAAGAACAACAAAACAATAGAGACCCTTCAGATGCATACCCCAAATGACAGTGAAGAGGCTGCATTCCAGACCGGGTAGCAAACCTGCAGCAGGGGGGTCTTAAGTGGCAAGGGCAACTTCTGTGGATGGCATATGACAGACTGGGGATGGGACAGGCAGCACGGTGACAGATAGAGCAGGAAGTAGAAAGCAGAGTATCAGATTAGGCAGGAAGACCACAGGGCAAGAAGCGGAAGGCAGAGCAGCAGCTTGCTCAGGGAACAGAAAAAGTAAAGTTGCAGATTGGGTAGGAGAAAGGGATCAGAGTGGCACTTGGAGAGGATATGGGGCTACTTTGTGGCACGTGTCAAAAAGGTTGGCCCTCGCTGATCTTGGCCACAGAAGCTGTTTCTGGCATTTTGAAAAAAAGAGTAGTCTCCTGTATTTTCCACAATTTGTTGCAGAGGAAGACATAGCCCTAATACACTAATGATACCAGCCCCAACCACACTCCTTTCAGATTTAAAACATTAACCCAATGGCAATAAAATCATTAAAAGTGCCTAGATTTATAAATATTCCCTTAACAGGGTGAAGCCAGAATCCATTTCTGACCGTTCCTGATTCGACATTATGCCCACACACTGGGTTTGTTTTTAATAAAGATTTCATGCACTGGATGTCTGGCATCAAGTTGGCTCCCTCCTCCATCCCAATGTGAGAAACACTGAGGGATTTGGGTTTTTTTTGTTTGTTGGTTTTAAAAACAACTTCTCTCTTGCACACACACACTGGACCGTACAAACATAAGACAAAAAGGGTTGCAAAGCAAGTCTTGGGCCTAACAAGCTCCCATTTAAGATGAGGTGCAGTTAATTTTTTATATATATCTAGAGAGAGAGAGACAACAGTTCTGAAATCCTTTTAATTAATTCAGCCTTTCCAAGGTAAGCAAACGATATGACAATAAAAGTGAGGAACTGATGTGCCAAAAGAAAAAAAAGAACAAGCCAGAAGTCTCCTGATAACTTAGTAAGGGTTTACTTGTGCCAGGTTTATATGGGAAAGAATTTGGGTCAGCAAGGAGAGACAGAAAAGAGTAAGAGTGTAGGAATTTGAAAACTAAATTTCATTCCCTTTCTAAGAAAGAAAAGCTCTGGATGGAAAGCACTGAAATGCCTGCCTGACTCCACCTTCCCCAGCTGCTGAGACACCAGACAGAGCACATTCCAGGGGGCGGGAGGGCTGGCCAGGTTCCAGGTGGTGTTTAAACACCGCTCTTGTATCCTCCAGCAAACAGGAATGTCTAGGGCTGAGCATACACTTCTTGTTCTAATTGCATGCTTTTTCTTCCTCTGTCTCAGCCTGTCTGTATCCTCCTTCTCTCTCCCTCTCTTTTTTCTTTTTTAAACTGGAAGGTGTGTTCTGTTGAGGTACAGACAGGACTACTATGAAGGCAAGCAATTATGACGGTGCACTCCCAGACAACTGGGACTATCATCAGTCTAGAGCAGGGATAGGTAACCCCTGGCACAGGTGCCAGAGTGTGGCATGTGAAGGCTTTGTGCTTGGCACGCGTGCCTTGAGGTGGACAGTAAGGAAGGGGCTGGGGTGCGCTGCCACGACAAGGATAGGGCTTTTTGCAGCTCCCCTGCTGTCTGCCCCAGGCATGCCAATGTCTTGTAAGTCAAGTTTGGGGGTGTTTTAGGCACTCTGCCCAAAAAGGTTGCCAACCCGTGGTCTAGAGCTCAAGTCTAACTTCAATGCCCTTTTTCCATCGCCCCCCCCCCAAAAAATACAACCCCCACCTTGCCATCTTTAATTTAAAATTATTGCCAAAATCCACAGAACACTTCTACAATTGGTTTAAGGTGATGCATTACAGCTACAAAAACTAGGAATGCAATGCTCACAAGCCAGCCAAGAAAAAGGCCTGGAGGAACAACAAGCACAGGGAAATAAACAGCTTTCCAATTTAAAATTCCAAGAGGCTATAATAAACACCAAGCCACTGCCAAGTTATGAAAAATACTTTGGCAATTTCTCTTTGGGAGCTCGAGAAGGCAAATACTGCCCAACTGCAATGGGTGAGAGCACATCCTGGTGACTGCCAAGCCCTGGGCAGAATCAAAGCAAAGCAAATGAATCAGGCTCCATAATTAATAACCCCCGCCCCCCCCCCCCCAGTAAATAGAACTAAAAAACACATATCAAAACAAAACTGAGTTTAGAGCCATTACACTAAACTCTAGCTATGAAATAGGGTTATAACACAACACTTTTCATACCTAGACTAGTGCTCTCATTCCAAAGACCTTTCCTTAGCTGTTTTAAACAGTCTACTTCCCCTAAGGGCATACCCAGCTATCTATGGTTCTGGGTCTTCCCTACAAAGTTGGGCCAAAAAATTCCATAATTATGCTATTTGATGGCCTACGCTGTTGCACTGGTGGGAATTTCTGGGTAAGATTCCCTAGTATAGATACAGCCTTTGTTAAAATGTCTTGCCTTCCCTCAGAGGGATAGCCCCTGGACTGGATCAGATCGCAACCAACTTAAGAAACCAAGTGATGTAGCTGTAACAGTTTCATCACTTCCTTCAACTGTTCTTCTGCAGCTTTGGGTTTACTTACCCCCCCACTCCCCGCCAAAACAAACAAACAAACAAAAAAACCCAAAAAACCAAACAAACAAATTCCAGCTTCATAATGGAAATTGAAACTTCCCTTCCTCCCACACACCTCCAAAAATGCCTTTTTGCTGGTTTTAACTGAAACCAAAACTGGATCATTTATGAATAGCCTCCTTCAGAAACCCTGCTTCAGGATTAACAGCCCTCCAGGCTTTTTCATGAGATACATTTCCTGTGAAATATACAGGGAAAGTCTGTTTCACAGAGAGCGCTGCAAACAGACGCATGCCAGCTGAGATGGGCAAAGCACGTTTCAAGTGCTGGATGGGAAGGATCAAAGATCAAAGCTTCATTCCTACACCTCAGATGAATGCACTGGTGCTACCTGTGCAAGGTCATTCTGCACTGGATGTCTGAACAGAAGAGATCCTCTCTAGGAGCAGAGAGGGAGTTTAGTCCCTTTGTCCATGCAGCCTTCAGCTTCTACCAAGTTTGCCATCTAGTAGGTAACAACACTGTCTGCTAAATTACTGGAAGCCAATCATTTTGGCAGGCACGCCACAAATTAGCCCCACAGCCTTCCTGAGTGCCACTTCTATCTCCTTCCCCTACCCAAATCAGCTGCTCTGCTTTCTGTTGACTGCTTTGACTCCTTCTCAGGTCTCCTGCTCTGCTTTCTGCTCCCTGCCCATTGCTCCCTACCTGTTTTGCAGCACTGTTTTCTGCTCCCTGCCCTATCTGCCTCTGTTGTCTGGACACTCCCCAACCCAGCCTGCCACACATACAGGCTACCCATGTCATGTGGCACATGTGCCACAGGTTGGCCACCCATGTGCTAAATGAACAAATGAAGAAAAGTAGTCTTCCACCTAAAAATGGTGCCAAGAATTATCAGAGGGAAATAATCCCACTGGGGCACCTCCTCTAATTGCAGTTACTATAGCTCGGTATCTATGGCAGCAAGTGCTATTGTAGGAAACACATGGTATATATAATCCTGCTTCCTTTGCTTGCCCTATTAATTATGCATAGTTACAACAATTAATACATCCTGGCATGTGCAAGGCCGTAGGTCTCTGTTGAATTTAATTTGCATTGTTTTTTATTCATTCAAGAAAAACAAAAGCTTTAGCACCCACCATAGTACCAGCTCTAGTCTACCAGTACTATCCTCTTTCCATCTTCAATAATTAAATTCTCTACACACCTATGAAGCATATCAGGTATTATTCTGATTTTCCAGATTTGGAAAATGAGAAGTTAAATGGTTCACTCAGAACTATAGTGAGAGGTAAAACTAGAACTAAAAAATTCCCAGATCCCAGGACCAGACTCCTTCCTCCCCAACTGAAAAGAGTAGTAAGAGTGAAATAGCTAGAGTGGAAGTACAAAGATACCACTTCCTGCATTCCCAGAAAAGACTGGTTTGAGTTTAACTCATTTGCAGCCACTTCCACTAGGCAGTTTACTTGTTAAAGATAATTAGAGGAAGATTTTTACTATCAGAACAGTGGGATTCTAAAATAGCCTCCTAAGTGGAGTACCGGGAACAGAAGACCATGCTATTTTTAAGATGGAGTTTAATCAGTTCATAAAATATGTTTCTGCTCCTGAAGCAAAGACATCTGTCTCAAGCTAAAAAAATGTCTATGAGCAACACAGAGCCTGAGAAACACTGATGAACAATGCAGATCTGAACTGACATAGAACACTTCTCCACTTCAGTAAATTCACCATAATTTTGCTACTGGCTTGAGATTCCTATTAAGATGGCGGCTATACAGCTCAGAAAAAGGTTAGGTTTTATTTCATTAAATAACCCTTTTTAAAAACAAAACAAAATAAAAAACATGCTGCACGTAAGGAAATATTCCAGAACGTTATACACTGCCGCTTCCGTCTTTGTTCACATGAATTTTCATTTAATGGGACCAACAAAATGTTAAAAGTTAGCTCTTCTTCTGCCTCAGGCTGGAGGGTTCCACCCCTTTTCTGGGTTAAATTAAAAACTTCCATGTCTCAGCTTTTCCCCAGGGGTCCAAAACTGGACAGAGCAAGTTTACAAATGATGGTCAGATGCATTCCATCCTTCATCCTAGGAAAATAGACTATTTTGGATGTCCTCTTGTACACTTTTAAACAAGGATAGAGAAAACCATTTACTTTGCTTTGTATTACCTAATCCTTTCTCTTTCCCTCTCCACCAGACAGATTCTTAAACTAGTATAGCTGGCTGAGCCAACTTGAACTAAATGTTATCAGCTAATTTCTGACCAAACAAAACCACGTATAGCGGCCTCCTAGCAGTCAGACTGGTTACTTGTGTTTTCCAGAGTGACACCAATACATATTTTATTTTTCCTTGGCAAGCCTCATGCAGTTGCAAGGTACTTTACCAAAAATATGAAACAGACATCTGTATAGTGTAACAAGCTTTAATTTTTACTATGGAATCACAGTTGTGACTCCAAATGTCTAACTACCAAAGAGTACCTGAGATGCGTCTCTGGACTTACTTTTTGGTTCCAACAACCCCTGCAGAAAATGAGATTCTAGTCATTTCACCCTGTCATTACCATTCCCTCCTAAATAGCCATGTTAGCCTTCCCCATAATCTTTGTTTAATCGGTTATCCATGCTAATCTTCTCTCCTATAAGCTAATAGCTTATGGATGGCTTTATTTTATTCCTCCAGAAAGTTTTCCTATAACCAAAGGATAGAAAAATGCGCGGTGTGTCTCTAATTAAATCTCTCTGCTATTAGTTGGTATACATTTTTGTGGGTACCGATGGATCAGGTTACACATGCACTTTAAAAATAGGAACAGAAATTTCATATTACATTAAAAAAGTTGACCCTGTGCCATTAGAAAAATCACAGTGTCCCCAAAAGCCAGGGGCCCTAGATGAGGTGGACTGATGCTATAAGATGTTGAACAAAAAATGCGCACTGTTATTTATCAGGAATCACAGAAACCTGTGGATAAATTCAACTGTTTTTTCAAGGTCTGTATGAGAAACTCAGGCCTGAATTTTCTGGGCCATCATTTTTTCCTTCTGATGTATTTATTGCCTTGGCCACTTAACTCACACCAGCTATGTAAGAGTCTCCTCCCCAGTTCTGGGCAACAAACACATATACACACACACATTTAAACAGCATCCCTGGTCCGTTACTGGCAGTCCTCTCTGGCTGTGAGGACTTTCTCTTTGGGCCAATAAAGTTTCACAGTAATATTCTGTCTCAGGAGACCAAGTCTTGCTCACCTTACTCATACAACTAGTTCCACTGACTTCATTGGAACAGGCCACATAAATGAGACAATTCAGCACGGAGCCAGGAGGTATATCAACATATTTTTTATACCATCCCCGAGCCTGCTAGGGATGGCCAGCAAGACATCTTATCAGAGTCCGCAGCCCCCACTTTTCCCTTTCCCTCCTCCCAGCTTTTAAATGTAATAGCTTCATTCACTCACTGGAGCGGTTACACTTGGACACTTCTGAACAAATCTGGTCACCAATTTCAGACACTGCATTTTAGCAGCAGCAAGGAAAGGGAATGGAAGGGGGCCCAGCTTCATTTCACAGGGTAGTTTATCTCTGTGTTCCCTTACAAGCACAGATGGGTAAATTTTTTTTCCTACATGCACACCACCAAAAGAAAAAGGCTATACGTTTTCAGAATATAACAAATAAAAGTGATTAATAATGGCTCTAAGGAGTTACATTTAGATGGCAAATATAAATTTTATGCTTCTACTTGGCTTGTAAGATTATTGTGCAGAGGGGCCCCCTTAGTCACCCCAAGGCAAGAGAACACTACTGTTTGGCTTGGCTCTGGCTCCCCAAACAACTGCATCACTAACTGGAACCAGAGTGTTTTGCAGCCAGTTTCCAAGAATATACTTGGGCAAGTGATGCAATTACATGCCCCCTCCCTCAAGAAGAGACAGTAAAAAGTGATTCCAGCTTGCAGAGCACTCAGAGAATCAAATGGCCATGTCCAGTGGTAAAAATGGGGCAATGTGGTCCTTATGTTTACAGAGGGCTGAAAGCAGGGTGTTTCTCTGGATAGCAGCAACACCTAGTACAATTGCTTAGTGCGATGACTGGGGGTTGACAGGTTCTCCCTTTAAAACAAAACAAAAAAAAAAAGAGACTGGAGAGATAACAAATCAGTGCCATCAACCAGTCTGAAAAAGTCTAGTTTTGGAGTCAACCTCTAGCTATAACTAAACCCAAGGTATGTCACTACACCAGCCAAGAAACACATGTATGGGCTTACAAAATGCTAACTGTAACTGTGCCAGATACAAAGTGATCAAGAACTGTGCCTTTCTCCAGACTTCTTGTATGATTATGTAATGGGGACCCTACACCATCACTGAAGGAGAGAGGGAACCAGGGAGCAGCTGGCCAGCTCCATGCCCCCTGAAGAAACTGATAGGGGCAGGGGGCCCTTCCCCATTGATGTGACTCATGGAAACAAACACAGTATGGCCTGTGACCAACAAGGCTGGGGCAGAAGTAGTATGTCAGAGGAATACAATCAACGGTCTGAAGCAAGGCAGGGGCTGGCCCAGTAGGCTGCAAGGAGTGGAGACCTGACTGGCCAAAAAGGGAAGGACAAAGAAGCCCCTGCACCACTGGACAGCAGAAGATAACTATTTGGGGGGGCTTGTATTATAGCTCAGTGCCATGGTGTGGTATTGACCCAGCGTTGGGGGGAAACTTTTGTTTGAGAGTAGATGCTCGTGTTTGTTCATTTGTGCTGAAATCTAACCAAAAGACCAGATTGTGGCTGTAGAGGAGGAGACAGCCACCAAGAAGGATGCTATGGACACCCGAGGTCCTAAACCCTTCAGGTGAATGCTGGGGGGAGCTATGCTGTCAGCTGAAGGACTGTAGTGTCAGACAGACAAGACCTGGTGCAGGGGGACCTCAGGCCAGACCTGAAGCAAAGGCCACCTGCCCTCTAGCAACAACCTCTTTGTCCAATTGTAACACCAAACAGTAGCAGGTGACATGACAGGGTGGGACCCTGAGAGGCCAGAGGGGGTGAACAAGGCAGGATCCAGGCGTCCTCTACGGGTCAACTTTGCTGCTCCAGCACCAGACCAGCTACAGATTATTGAACATCTTCAAATATCTTCCCCTTCAGAGTCTGCTGATCTCTTGAAACCACTCCCAGATTTCATATTTTTGAGCCTCCTTTTGTACAGCTTTCATGTCCATATATCCCACAGGCAGCTTCTCTAAGTATAGCTCCCCGACTTCTGTACCCTTTTTTCTACCTCGGATGATTCATAGCTATTTGGTCTCACATCCTATCGGACATCTGTTTCACTCCTCTCTGTTTATCTCCCTGAGCTTTGACACACATTGTGCTACCAGTGCTAGACTAAGCCAGTTTAGTCTATGAAGTCAAAATTTGCAAGACTGGTTATGAGACATTCAGCTCATAAGTTCTTAATTAGGTATGTAATTTTGTCCTGATTCTTGAAAGAGTAATGGTGTTGGGGAACTTCATTTGTGGGGCATCCTTATGGAAGTGCCTTAAAAAGGTACAATACTTTCAATTATCGGAACACCAATTGTCCAAATCATTCAGTTGCCTGAATGCAGGAGATGCTGCCAACCTGCATGATAGCAATGGCAAATAAAACAGAATGGTCTGAATGACTGAGGGGAAAAAATAAAAGAAGTCAACAAGCTGAAAAGGTTTGTATCTATGTTATATACATATGTATGAAATGACTATTTCATACAAGTTTCATTAATTGAACAATTTAAATACATAAACAGGGACTGGTCCTACTTAATTCAGATAACTGACCCTCTTCTATATGCAGTTTGAGAACTGGGACCCTTTTTAAGAGATTCCATTTGGACATCCAAAAATTCAGGCATTCAAATAAATAAATAAATAAATAAAAATAAAAAAAAAATCACTAGTCCAAAATATTTCTCCTTCTATTTGTTTACACCAGTTCCCCATTTCTACAATTTTAGTAGCCACAGTAGAAGCCTTGAGAGGAAGGGCAGTCTGTCAGTTAAGGGACTAGCCTAAAACCCCCAAGTGTCCTGGGTCCAAACTCCCTACTCCATCACAGACTTTTTAGGCGACTAGAAGCAAGCTGCTCCATGCCTCAATCCCCAGTCTGCAAGCTGGAAACAGCAGTAGTAGCGTACTTATAACCACAACAGTAAATTTGTTCAAGGTTTTGAATTTCTTAGATGCTTGTGTGTGACAAACGAAATTATGGATGAGGATGCTTTTCAGATGCCTGCTGCATACCGCCCATAATTGTGCTGCAGTGTGCCACAAATTAAAAGCAACCTGAGCCCCAACCCATTCATTAAAGCCTGTCTCTATTTCCATTATTTCCACAGCAATTCACAAACTTGGGGTCACTATACTTATAGGGTAGGTTCTCAGGTAACTGTAAGTGGGTTTACCAGAAAAGGAAAAATTGGAAATCAGCGGTCTATAGTAACCTATTCGTTTTCCAAGTGGTGTGGGATGGTAGGCAAAGGTGAGGAGACAGGAGCTCCTATACCTCCATCTTCAAGGTGCTGGCAAGTTGTGCGTAGCCAAACTGTAGCCCACTCAGCAAAAGGGGAGCTATGCTTACGAGAGGCTGGATATACTTTCTGAAAATAGCATTTTCAAGATGCTCAAAAGGGGTCTGAAAGTGATCTTACTTATCTATCCTGGATTAAGTGCAATGCTTAGAAAAAGAGCCCTCTTTGTCACGAACAAGTTTCCCCAAAGGGGTGGGGAAAGAGGGAAAGATTTTCTTCCATCATGCTCATCTGTTCTTGTACAGCTGGTGGAACTTTAGGACCCCTCAAAGACAAAATTAAATCCTTCTTTTTTTATTACAGGACCCACAGATAAAGGAGATGTTTTAATTGGCCACTTGGTTATTTGCTGAAGTTGTTTAGTGGGGAGAGGTGAAATCTAGGCAAGCAGAAAGGGAATATTTGGGGGCCAGATTCAGAAAATGCTTTGCACAGAATAGTGGAAAAAATTATTCTCCATCTCCTTTAAACCCAAGTGGTAATGAGCCCTGAGACGTAAAATGGCATCAGCCACTTACAGGCTCCTTCAACAAAGCTGACACTGGCATCTCAGATAGCACCCTCTTCATATGAAAACTATAAAGTGTTAAAGCAAAATTCAAAAAGGGCTCTGGCAGAGCTGATTCAGCCCCTCCCCATCCCAACTCCTCCCCTATAGTGATGCAAGGGATCTTAAGCCTTAAAGTAGTCTTCATGCTCTCAGACAGACAAGCGCAGGCCTGAAAGAGCTACCATGGAATATGAACAACCCATCCTCTCTGAATGTCATTGTTCGATTGCTCCCACCTCCAGAGTTTACTTCTCTTTTCCCCCTTTCATGCCAGTCAGACTTTGGCACAAAGATCAGGTGCCACATGAACCACAGAGTTTGAATCCAAGAATTTAAAAAGAGAGAGGGGGGAAAAAAAAGGAACAGCAGGACTCTGCAGGATGTGCAGCTTCTTACAGAATAAGAGGCAGAACAGCAGTAGCTACAAACAGCAGCTGTCTGAACAACCTGCCTTAAGGTATGGACACAGTGACCAGTTCCAGAGTTAAAATGGCACAGGGATCCAACTTGTGGTAACTTGCCATGTACCCACTATTCCCCACAAGCTGAACTGGGAAGTGTATCCCTCAGTGAAATGGGGCTAAGCTATCACAGTTTAATTTACATTTACTACAGGATAAGTGTGTGCACGCAGTGAATGAATAGTATGGCTAAGATTCCTCATAAGTCACTGTAATTCATCTGTCTAGAGTGTTAAAAAGCGGCAGAACGAAATCTCAAGGTTTCAGTATTGCTTGGGAGGTGAGCAAAGAGAAGAATCTCGCACTGTAAACTCAGAGGCATGGAAGATAACTCCATTTCATTGTTGTTGTGTGTTTTGCTCTGGTTCTTAATCCAGTCAACTGTTTCCCCTCCATTCTAAAAGTGAAGTTTGTCACTTGTCTCTCCTTTTGCACTCCTCCTTACTACTATATTTTGTCTCTGATTTTTAATTGCTCTGATTTCCAAGTTTGCCTGCCTTCCTCTTCTGCTCCTCCTTGACATATCCATGAACACCTCTCTGGCTGCTGCGTTCTCTGGAAAGTGTAGATGCTGCTTTCACCTGCTAGCAAGTACCTATCCCCTTGGCACTGAGCAGGTTGTTTTGACATTTCTCCCAGATTGCAGAGTAAATGCTGTACTAAGGAGGGCCCTGGACTCTGATCCTAGGGCAACTCCTTTTCTGCTGGCAATCTTACCTCTGTGGAAGTTCTTTTCTGCTTGCATCTCCTCCCGCTCTTATCACCACATTCTGCTGTGCATATGGCCAGAGGTGCCAAGAACAGGGATGCTGGATTGAAGTATAGGCAGTGCTCCGACTCATGACACAACTGGTTCCTGAAAACTAAGTCTTAAATGGAAACATTGTAACTCAGGACCAATTTTCACCTAAGAAACAATGTTATAAATGGGGGACTGGTTCCTGAACCAATACCCTATTTTCACCAAAAATACCCCAGAATTTTGTATTCAATCAATTACAGATGAGTGATAACGCTACATTAATGTATTTATATTGTAAATAGCAATCATTGATTCGGAAGGACTTCTTTGAGGTGACTGTGCTGGCCTTTTTGAAAGGCTCTTGGTTGGACTTTTTGAAGGGTTCTTGGCTGGAGTCTTCTCAGGCTGCAGGTTTTTCTGGAGGCTTGTCTGCTTTCTTAAAGACAGTGTCCAAGGAAGTTTGGACAGATGTTCTCTAGGGAGATGAGTGACACAGCAAACTTGTTCACTGGCGTGGCATCGCATCGGATCAAGCATTGTAAAATAGAAACTGACAAAGTTGAAACACGGTGTCAATTTATAAATGCTGCAACTCAAAACATTGCAAGTCAAGGACTGCCTGTAGTAGATATCCTAGGTTTCAGTTCAGTAAAGCAGCTAAACACCTGCTTCAGTCCCCTTGAGATCACTGTAGTCAAAGAAACATGTTAAATCCTTCCCTGACTATGCAAGAGGCAAGGATTTTTTAGCATGATATCTTTTATAGGCTCAACTATGTTCTTGGGATAAAGTTAGACAAGCTTTAGAGAGTAAGACGTGCTTCCTCAGGTCTCTGGTTATAGGAAGCTAGGCACAACATAAGGGAGGGCCTGAGAGAAATTCTCAGATGCAGCACACATTTAGCAAAAGTCAAATACTGGGAGATCAAAGACTATCAAAAGGGAGAATGGTCAGTCTCACCTTCCTTGTGCAGAAAGTATTCCAGAGTTGGATAAGTTATAAAATGGGCCACAAATCCAATATCAGTGTTTAGTCCTTGGTTCTTGGTTTCCAGCCAGCTTATGAATTTTTGTTCCCAAGTTCGCCTTTTAAAGGTGTCAGATAGATTTCCTGTAAACACAAGGATAGTGGAGGTCAGAGACAAGAGTGGTTGTTCTGTAAGAAATGTGCTCCTAATGGTGAGTATTTATCTCCATCCTTTATATTTTTGTAAGAGTTCATTGTCTTGCATAGTTGCAGTTTAGTTTCACCCCTGTACAACCAAATGCCATGAGACATTTGGTGAATTGGATCAGGTATACCACAGTTTGGGAGAGGCATGTGTAGGAACCATGGATTCTGATGGGGTTTTTTGTTGGTTTGGTTTGGTTTTTTTTGGGTGGGGGGGCTGGTGATAGTAGTGACATTGGAGATGTGTTGACAGGTTAAGCATTCATTGCCAAAACAAAGCTGTATTCCACTTGATGTCTTTCAGGAAGTGGAGAGTTTGCTTCTGATGAGTTGAGCAAGGCTGGGGGGCTGTTTGAAAGTCAAGAGTGGAGAGGCTGGGAATAGTCTTCTCAAGGTCTGATCTTTGGCCATTGTGGGTTTTAGTCTGGCGATTCTTCTGATTGGTTCCAGTGTGGGGGTGGTAGGTGATCACCAGGGGGGTGCAGTCACAGGGGTTTTCTTTTTGTATTGTAGCAGATCATTTGTGTACTTAGCGGACATCTCTTTCAAAGGTGTAGTCTTTTTCCACTGGAGCGTCCTTGTTGTATAAAGGCAGATTTTAGGCTGGTTGGGTGGGTATCATGGGTGGCCTCTTACAAGCAGATGCAGTAATAATAGATGACAGTCTGGCTGTAGATAACTTTTTTTTTTGGTGTGCTTGGGATGATTGGTGGTCTCGTGGATATAGGTATGGGAGTCTGTGGGTTTTCCCATATACAGAGCGATTTGTAGAGTGCCATCCTGGATGTGGACAGTGGTGTCTAGAAAATTGATGCTAGTGTAGGAGTATTCCAGAGAAAGTTTAATTGAGGGATTATTGGTGTTAAACTTGTAGTGGGAATAGATAAGAGAGTTCAGGTGTTCAGTCTAGATAATGAAAATATCATCTGTGTGCTATACCTGCATTACAGGTTTGATGATGAATTTTCTAGATTATTTTCTTTTAAATAACTCATGAAGTGGCTGACATGGGGTGGGGGCAGAGAGAAGCCTATAGCTGTGCCAATGGTTTGGAAGAAGTGACAGTTGTTGAAAAAGAAGTTGTGGGTGAGGAGGAAGTGGATCATTTGTGCAACGTGTTGCAAATTTAAGTCTATTTAATATTCTTGAAGGTATTTCAGGCAGGCAGCTATGCCTTTATAGTGTGGGATGTTAGTATATAGGCTATGTGATTTCCATGAGAATAAGTATGGCCTTTTCAGGGATATGTTCTGTATTCTGCTGAGGTTCTGTATTCTGGTGAGGAAATCTGTAGTGTCTTGTAAGAAAACTTGCTCTGTGTGAAACATGATCTCAGGATATTTTCTATGAATCCTGATAGATGTTCAGTGAAGGTACCACATTTGGACATTATGGGTCATAGAATCATAGAAGTAGGGTTGGAAGGGACCTTGTAGATCTTCAAGTCCGACCCCCCACCTGGGCAGGAGAAAAACTGGACTCAAATGAGTCCAGCCAGGTAGGCATCAAGCCTCCCCTTAAAGACCCCCAGGGTAGGAGCCAGCACCACTTCCCTTGGAAGTTGGTTCCAGCTCCTAGCCGCCCCAACTGTGAAGTAGTTCTTGCAGATGTCTAATCTAAACCTACTCTCCAATAACTTGTGTCCATTGTTCCTTGTCATACCAGGGATGCTAGGGGAAACAGTGTCTCCCCCAAACCCTTCTGGTCCCCCCTAGTGAGTTTATAGACAGTCACCAGGTCCCCCCTCAGCCTTCTCTTGTGAAGGCTAAACAGGTTTAGGTCTCGCCGTCTTTTGTTGTAGGGTCTGCCAGGCTTGGCTTGTTTGTAGATCTTTAGGAGAATATAGAAAGTTCCTGGGGTGGGAGAGTTGTAGATCAGTGGAAGTAGTTTTTCCTGAAGTTGGTGCAGAAGGGATTTGATTATATGTTCCAGTTCCAGAATGAATCCTGGTGCGGGGTCCTCCCCAAGTTCTTTATAAGTATTTTGTGTCAGAGTTGTCCGTCAGCTTCACTGATATAGCCCTGACTGTTGAGGATGACTATAGCTCCATCTTTTTCTGTTGGTTTGATTATAATTTCGTTGTTGAATCTTAGGGACTGTATGGCTTTTCTCTCTGAGGGAGAGAGATTATTGTGGTCCTGGCTTTACTGAGAATTTCACTTGTTTCAAGAGGAAAGTCACCATCAATGGAAGTAGTCCAATGTGTGGTTATGTTCACTAGGGAGGTGTCCAGTCCCACGTTTTATTATTGTTAGTTTTTCTCAGTTGTGGCAGGATGGCTCTTAGGGGTAGTGGTGTCCAGGTTGTGGAAGTGTTCTTTCAGACAAAAAGTCTGTGAAATAATTCCTCTAATTCTCCACATATTAGTATCTTGTCAGGTTTTTTTCTCTGGGCACAAATTTAAGCCTTTGAAGAGCACAGATATTTCATATTAGGATAGCATGTGTTGCAACAAGTTGAAGATGTTTGTGTTTCAAGCGCTGCTGTTTTGATTCCCTCCAGTGCTGCTTGTAAGGTGGCTCGTGATAGCCGATTCCACTTTTTCTTATGTTGGATGGCTGTCATCAGGTATTTTTAGTAGCACATTTGGGTCTGCTGCATACTAGCCAGATATGTCTCCAAGTTAATGTCTCTTAGTTTAGTAGCCTAAAAAATGAGCATCTCTTGTCTCAGTTGATCTTGTTTGGAGTAGGTTAGGTGAACAAAATGGTTTCTTAATTTCTTGGAAGTTCTCTTGTGCATCGATCTTGCATATATGGAGTTGTGTGCGTTAGCTAAAGGACTGCAGATGGGTCCTTTTGGGATGATGTTACTTTTCTTACACTGGCTTAAGACAATTTCACTCGGTAGTCTGGCTTTTCTTTTTTTCTTTTTTTTTTTTAGATTGTGGATTTTCCATCGTAAGCAGCAGATTTTAGTATCTTCCATGTTACAGTAGTATGAGAGCAATGTTGTAGCCATGACAGCCCATAAATTATGCAATAAGCAAAGATTTCTTAGGGTGATTTTTTTTTTTTTAAATGGACCATGTAGTTGGAATGAAGTTAGATAAGTTTTCAAATAAGACATTCTTTCTGATTATGGATAGGGTAGAGGAGCTTTGTTGCAGCAGGGCCCTGGTTATTTTCACATTGTGACTTCAATGGATCAGCTAAGGAATCACCAGGTACAGAGCTTGAGGCCAGAAGGAACCACGAAATCAGAGTCTGACTTCCTGTATATCACAGAAGTCAGTCATCACACAGCTAACCTGCACTGGGCCCAGTCCAGTGACCATCTTCCAGGAAGTCCACCTGTCTTCATGTGCAAACATCAAGGGATGAAAAATCCACTACTTCCTTGGGCATTTTGCTCCAGTCATTCTAAAACACTCCCACCACTAAGAAATCATACCTAATTTCTCATTTGATCTGGCTTAACTTTCTAGGTCCTTGTCCTTACTATGCCTTTCTTCTGCTAGATCATTGGTTCTCAACCTTTTTTAGGCTAAGGATGCCCTTCAGAAAATGCCAGATTTTGGTTTTCATTCATTTTTTGACCACAGAAAGAGTCATTTTTCTGTTGCAAAGAACTCAGAAAGATCAGAACAGGTCAGAATGGGTTTTTTTGACATTATAGAATCCTATTTGAAATTTCCAGTTCTATTTAAAATAATCTTGTGAATCTTGTGCATGTGTTTGCACACCTAAATATGCCAAGATTGCATTTCACCCTTGAAAGGATTTCATGGCACCCCAGAGTGCCATGATACTCTGGTTGAGAATCATTGTGTTATTTGAACTGGCTTTCCATAGCAAGCATTATATCCTCATAACTGTACTTTTGCTTTAGCCCAGGTGTTTTTCACCTTTTTTGGTTGGTGTAGCCTCAACAGCTGGTTGAGAAGCACTGAGTCCCCTTGCAGATGATCAACAAGGGGCAGAAGGGGGAGGGGGTGTCTCCCATGGTGAAGCCAGAAGCACTAGCAGCAAAACCAGAAGTGCCACCGCTTATCCGCACCACTGCTGCATACCCCCTGGGGCCTTCCCAAATAGCCCCAGGGGTATGCATACCCTTGGTTGATAACCCCTGCTTTACCTTATCAAAAAGACTGAGAGGCAGCTTAATTAAACAGATTGATCTTTAACAAAACAGTTTTCTCCAAAATGGTTTTGTGGCCCTTTCTACAGTCCCCCTTTGTCAACATCCCTTTTTAAAATACAAATACCAAAACTGCAGATAATTCTAGAATCAGTTTCACCAATGAATATATAGACATTAAAAAAATAATAATAATAATATCACTTCAACTCCTATTCATGGCTTTCCATTTGTATAGCCAAAAAACAGATTAGCTCTTTCTCCTACAGTACTACATCGGGGTATACAATTAGTTTCTTGTCCCGTCTAACCCACAGATCCTTTTCAGAGACGCTGCTTTCCAGGACCCAATCCCCCATTTTGTAAGCACACCTTGCATTCTTGGCCTTTATGCACATAATTCTGCATAAGGCTGAATTATGATATTTACATAAACCTAGTTTATCAAGTAATCCAGGTTGTTCTGGTATGACTGCCCAGTTCTCTTCAATGTTAACCACTCCGCTAGTCCTTGCATCAGCTGCAAGTTCTACCAGCAGCAGTTTTACATTACGTACAGACCTGGATGAAAATGCGGGTGGAACGCTGGGTTTCGTAGCAAGTCATATGGAAACTGGGGGACTGTGGTGTCGACACCTACACAGTCAGGTGGGTCACTAACTGGCTGGAGGGCCGCACCCAGAGAGTGGTGGTGGACGGGTCCTATTCGACCTGGAGGGATGTGGGCAGTGGGGTTCCACAGGGCTCAGTCCTTGGGCCTGCACTGTTCAACATCTTCATCAG